>NC_056689.1:61015587-61328876 GCF_018350215.1 Panthera leo
GTACTATATTTCTAAAAATGTGTTAATAATAAATTGAATGATCACCTGAAAAAGTATTTGGTTACCCTTCTGTTAAGAGCCTGAGCTTTAAGTTCAAATTTTCAACAGTTGACTGTTGATTCTATGACTAACTAGCCAAGTGATCCTGGACAAGGTATGCAACCTCTGTACATCAATTTTCTAAATTATAAGATCCACCAATGGATGTTAGAATAGAGGGCCAAATTTGAAGAGAAACAGGATAACTGCATAGTTTCAAAGTATCTCCCCCCACATTATCAATTCCAAAGAGAAAAACCTACCAGTATTAAATATCTCCTGATGATACTCTGAGAATGGCACATCACTTGTATGTGATGTGCCAAAAACGCATAACCTCAATCTAGTCACGAGAAAACATCTGACAAACCCAAATGAAGGATAGTTTATAAAATAACTGACCAATACTCTTCAAAAGTATCAAAGTCATGAAAATAAGGAAGAACTGGAGAACTGGGAGAAGACAAGGAGACATGATGACTAAATACAATGTGGATCCTAGGACAGAGAAAGGACAACCATGGGAAAAGTAGCAAAATCCAATGTCTGCAGTTTTGTTAACAGTATTGTAACAATGTCAATATCTTAGTTTTGATGATTGTACTGTGGTCATGGAAGACGTTAACACTAAAGGATGCTGGGTGAGATCTACATAGGAACTTTCATACTATTTTGTAACTTTTCTCTAGGTCTTAAAGTATCTCAAAATAACATTTTAAAAAAGATAAAAGGAGATAGTAATTGTTATCTTTTTTAAAGTTTACTTATTTATTTTGAGAGAGAGAGAGAAAGAGAGAGACAGAGAGAGAGATGAAGAGTAAGCATGAGCAGGGGAGGGGCACAGCGAGGAGAGAATCCCAAGCAGGCTCTGCTATCAGCACAGAAGCCTACGCCAGGCTTGATCCCATGGAACTGTGAGATCACGACCTAAGCTAAAATCAAGAGTTGGACATCTAACTAACTGAGCCACCCAAGCACCCCATTAATTGTTATCTTTTAAGGTTGTTGTGAGGCTTACACAAGATAACACATGTTCTGGGGCACCTGGTTGGCTCAGTCAGTGGAGTGTGACTCTTGATCCCAGGGTTGTGGGTTTGAGCCCCATGTTGGGTATAGAGATTACTTAGCTCAAGAAATGTTAATTATTAGTGGTATTGTCTTTTTCTGAGCTCTAAGCAATTTCACATCATATATGTGTTTTTCCTTAATTAGTCTGGCAGGCTTATCAATGGATTTCCCTTTTTCTTTTCACTTTTCAACCCAAATAACTTCAAGACTAAGTCCTAACACCATTTCATTCTATCACTAAGCTGGCTATGTTGCAAAAATAATTACATTCCATGCAACTTCATGTCCTTTTTCTTGCTCAAGGAAAAGCCAGCTATGTTTTTCAAAGAAACAGAAAGGTGACAAAGTCCTCTTTCTTCTTTGTAAATCACATATAAAATTCAAGTTAATAATGACAGCCATTAAAAAAAAGTAATGGTCCCCAATCATGGTATGCTAATTACTTTTGTTACTCTGACAAACTGTTATCACAACTAAAGTATACCTATAAAACTAAAAGATAATTACAACCTATAATATTGCAGTAAAGAACAGTTAACCTTGGAGCATCTTTCTAATACTCAATTACATATAAGTTTCATTAGCAAAATTACAAAATTTGTAATTTCTTTAAAAAATCCAAATACTGGGGCACCTGGGTGGCTCAGTCAGTTGAGTGTCTGACTCTTGATTTCAGCTTAGAGTCGTGATCCTATGGTTGTGGGATCGAGCCCTACATCAGGGTTTGCGCTGAGTGTGGGGCCTGCTTGGGATTCTCTTTATCCCTCTCTCTCTCTCTCTGCCTGCCCTCTGCTCAAGCATGCTTTCTCTCTCTCTCTCAAAAAAAAAAAAAAAAAAAAAAAAAAGAAATCCAAATGCCATTTAAAAAGTTATGAAAAACTGTGAATGACCATGAAATGGCAATTAGTATTAATTTGGAGGTTACAATAAAATATTAATGAGTAAGCAAATCTGCATTGATCAGCTGTATATTCTTTTGGGCCCTACTTAGTTCGCTCACTATCATGTCTGTGAGATTCATCCATGTTGATGTATATGGTAGTTGTATTAAATTGTATGTATATGTCACAATTTTTTACTCATTTTTTGTTGGGCATATGGGTTGCTTCCGGTTTGTGGCTATCATGATCAAACTATTATCAACTACCTTGTACATGTCTTGTGGTAGACATAACACTCATTTCTATTGAGTCTATACTCGGGAATGGAATTGCTGGGGAATAGGGTGTACATCCACGGCTTTAGTAGGTACCACCAAAAGAACCCCCACGTGGCCGAACCAGTTCACACCCCCACTAACCACGCACATACATTCTAGTTGCTCCACACCCACACCAACACTTAGATTGTGAGGCTTTTGCATTTTGCTAGGTCAACTTGGCCAAACTGGAACTATGTTTCCCCAAATCCCTTCCCTGTTAGGTTAGCCAAGAGAGATTTGTGTAAGATAAGATGTGCCAAGTGGAAGGAGGCAGAAGCCATTATGCTCAGGTCATCACAGAGCACCCGATGCTCATTCAGCTTATACACACTGTTGCTGGTATGCTGGCTCACATTGTAGGGACAGGAAGGCAGCCAGGCCTGCCACTAATTCCTCTTGCTCCCACAAGAGCTCCACCTTCAGCTTCTCTGAGTTCTGGGCCAAAGACCACCAGCTTTGTCTACAGATCACCCATGTCACTGAAGATGGAACTGATGAGACACACATTCCAGTTTCTCCTTACAGGTTCCAATTTATTCTCACTATTCCCCACTCATGACGGTCTTTTCTTCCAATTGCTGTCCTGTTGATTTACAATGACTACTGGTCCATAGGCACTATCTTTCAATACACTTCTTCACCGGCCTCTGCAGTTGTTTAAGGTATAATTCTGTAATATTCATTTGGGTTCTATTTCTCCAATGGAATCCTAACTGTTAAAACTGATGAATCCAGGGGTGCCTGGGTGGCTCAGTCAGTTAAGTGTCCGACTCTTGATTTTAGCTCAGGTCATGATCTCAGGGTTCGGGAGATTGAGCCCCTTTTTGGGCTCTGCGCTGACAGTGCAGAGCCTGTGTGCAATTCTCTCTCTCTCTGCCCCTCCCCTGCTCACTTGCTCTCAAAATAAATAAACTTAAGGGGCACCTGGGGCTCATGTGGTTAAGCATCCAACCCCGGCTCAGGTCATGATCTCACAGTTCCTGAATTTGAGCCCCATGTTAGGCTCTGTGCTGACAGCTCAGAGCCCGGAGCCTGCTTCAGATTCTGTGTCTCCCTCTCTCTCTGCCCTGCCCCTGCTCACACTCTCTCTGTCTCTCAAAAATAAATAATAAACGTTAAAAAAATAAAATAAGAATCGGGGCGCCTGGGTGGCTTGGTTGGTTAAGCGTCCGACTTCGGCTCAGGTCACGATCCCACGGTCCGTGGGTTTGAGCCCCGCATCAGGCTCTGTGCTGACAGCTCAGAGCCTGGAGCCTGTTTCATATTCTGTGTCTTCCTCTTTCTCTGCCCCTCCCCTGTTCATGCTCTGTCTCTCTCTGTCTCAAAAATAAATAAACGTTAAAAAAAAATTTTTTTTTTAAATAAAAAATAAAATAAAAATAAATAAACTTAAAAATAAAACAAAAAACTGGTGAATCCAGGTAAAGCATAGATGAATGTTCACTGTGCTATTTCTATGACTTTCCTAAAGGTTTAAAAAATTTTCAAAGTATAGAGGTGGCTGGGTGGCTCAGTTGGCTGAGCATCCACTTCAGCTCTGATCATGATCTCAGTTTATGAGTATGAGCCCCACATTGGGCTCACTCCTGTTGGCATGGAGCCTGCTTTGGATCTTCTGACCCCCTCTCTCTCTACCCCTCCCCTGCTTGTGTTCTCTGTCTCTCTCTCTCTCAAATAAATAAACATTAAAAAAATTTTTTTTCAGAGTACAAAGATTAATATAACACCTTTGTAACCAGTACTCAGTTTTATTGAGTATTAACACTTTCCTTTGTTTCAAATTTCTTTTTAAAGTGATGTGAATTTTACATCTTCCTATCTGAAAGAATAAAGTGTTACCAACCCTCATTAAATCTGAGTGGTGGGTGCAAGGAAATCTGTAGCAAATTGGTAAAAAGAAAACCATGCAAAAAATAAATAAAATTCTCCATCATAGACCAGTCATTAGGCTGCAGAAATTTCGGCCATATTTCTTTACAGGTTGGTGGTAAAGTACAGCCACAAAAATCATATTAAAATATATCAATTCTTTGTTTCCTATCGAAGAAAACATACACCTTCCTTATGATCCAACAATTCCACTGCTAGTTAGTTGTCCAAAGTAAGTGAAAGCAAAACTGATTTAAAAAGATGAGGAGGAAGAAAATGTATACTTGTGTTCATAGCTACTTTATTTGTATTTTTTTATTAAAATGTTTTATTTATTTTTGAGAGAGTACAAGCAGGGGAAAGGAAGAGACAGGGGGACACAACATCCAAAGCAGGCTCTGCATTGACAGCAGTGAGCCAGATGTGGAGCTCGAACTCACAAACTGCGAGATCATAACCTGAGCTCAAGTTGGACGCTCAACCGACTGAGCTACCAGATGCCCTGCTACTTTATTTGCATTAGCCAAAAAGGGGAAATAACCCAAGTGTCCATGAATAGGAAAATGGATAAAATATGGCATATTATACAATGAAATACTATGCAGCAATGAAAAGAAACAAACTATTGCTACATGTAACCACATGGATAAATTTCAATATGAGGGATGAAAGATGCCAGACACAAAAGAGTACTTGATTCCACTTACATGACATTCCAGAATAAACAAAATTAATCTATGGTAAACATAGGTATAAATATTTATGATTCTGGATTAGGAAATGGTTTCTCAGATATGACACCAAATACAGAAGGAACAAGGGGTGCCTGGGTGGCTCAGTTGGTGAAACGACCGACTCTTGATCTGAGCTCAGGTCATGATCTCGTGGTTCCTGAGTCCAAGCCCTGTGTCGGGCTCTGTGCTGACAGGGCAGAGCATGCTTGGGATTCTCTCTCTCCTCTCTCTCTGCTCCTCCCTTGTTCACATATACTTGTGCGTGCGCGCGCTCTCTCTCAAAATAAATAAATAAATAAATACATACATAAATAAACTAAAAAAAAAAAACCAAAAAACAAAAAACAAAAAACAAAAAACCAAAAAAAAAAAAAAAAGACCAAAACCAGAAGGAGCAAAAGGAAAACCAGATAAAATGCACTTCATTATAAACACTTTGTGTTTCAAAGGTCATCACAAAGAAAATGAAAAGACAACCCACTGAATGGGAGAAAATTTTTACAAATCAGATATCTGATAGTGGACGAGTATACAGAAGATATGAAAAACTCTTATAACTCAATAATAAAAATCCCCAATTTTTAAAAATGGGCAAAGGTTCTAAATAGAAATTTCTCCAACGATATACAAATGGCCAGTAAACACACGAAAAGATCCTCAACATGATTAGTCATCAGGGAAATAAAATCAAAACCACTACGAGATGCCACTGCACACCCAATAGGATGGCTATAATCAAACAAACCGAGGGGTGTCTGAGTGGCTCAGTCGGTCAAGCGTCCGACTCTTGATTTTGGCTCAGGTCTGTCTCTCGCTCTCTCTCTCTGCCCCTTCCCCTCTTGCACTCTCTCTCTCAAAATACATAAACTTAAAAAAAAAAAAAAAAGAAAATTATGGAACCTTTATTAAAACCGTTGATAACATTTCTTTCATTAAACAACGTGCCTGTCAGGCAGAAGTACGATAAAGTCTAGGACCCACCTGCATTGCTGCATCACCAATCGCACGTCGGATCTCCCTTAGGGTCTGATACTGCTCCAACAAGTGATCGCCACAGATGATATCTACCTGTGGGCAAATAAGAGTATCAGATTGCTTTCCTGCTTCAAAAAACCATATGAAAAAAATTAAGTAAAACCTACATAGTTATTTCCAAACTAGACTTTGCTATTTTATTTTAGACAGATTAAACACTCTCAAGACATATTTTAAAAACTTGCTATAAAAATAAAGTAAAATGGAAGGGGTATTAGAAGACATAGCAGGATAATAGTATAGTACAGCAGGCACTCAAAATGTTCCCTTGAATCTCTGAGAATAAATAAAATCACATTTGATATATTCAGCATAAGGCAGCACGGGAAGGTACATTTTTTTAAGTTCCACGCTAACATTGTTAAAAGGGCATATGATACTTAAAAAGGCTTTTAGTTACTTGAATAATTCTCTTATAAGGACTATCTCACTTTCCAACAATGAAGAGTCTAACAGTGACATCAAGTGCACACTAAGGGAGCTGTTTTATGAATGGAACATCTTAAGATTTTTTAGTTCTTTGGGAAGTCAAAGTTCTAAGATAAATCTTTTATGGTGAATGCTCTAGTAAGAATGATATTCAGTGACATACTACAAGGGAGTAAGATTCCAGTATACTTACTTGCTAAGACAGAAATGCAAATCTTCAATCTTTCTTTGTCTTTCAAGGAGTGCTCCTTTCCCATTGCCTTAAAATGGGGTCAGGTTCTTGATGTCTTATTCATATAGATCCCTTCATTGACTACATCTCCTAACGTCACTGTTTAGTTTATGGTGTGACAGTTCTTCTTGTCCTCTAACCCAGAATAGAATATCACCTCTGACTCTTAGTTCTCCTTTCCCTTTCTTCTCATACGCAATCAGTTAAAAAGTCCTGCGGCTTCTTTCTTCATAATACCTCTCAGTGTTCCTAGCATCCTTTCAGCGGCTACCCCTGGGCTTAAAGCTGAAATCCCCTTCTAACCAGATCTTCCTACTTTCAAATTCTGTTTACTCTAAAATTCCTGTCCAATGCCAACGTTATTAATCTCCTTGAAAGCTTCAGCATAGGTGGGGAAGAATCATAAAAGCAGTTGAATTTCACTGAGAAGCCACTATGTATACCATATGTTATACTATGTATATAATCTTCACATTCTTGTGAGCTAGGTATTATAATGCCCAATTTACAGATAAAAATACTAAGAGGTAAAGACATTTAACTTTCCTAAAGTCGCAAAGCTAGTAACTAGTAAAGTCCAGATCTAAACCCAGGTCTGTCCCCAGGTCTATCTTTCTCCAAAGCCTAAGTGCACATCAGGGGTTAGCAAACTTGTTCTATAAAGGGGTAGACACTAAATATATTAGGCTTTGTAGGCCCTAGGATCTCTGTCATAGCTTCTCAAATCTGCCACAATAGCATGAAAACAGCCTTAGTATGGCTGCGTTCCAATGAAATTTTATTTATAAAAACAGATGGCAGGCTAGATCTAGCCTATGGGCCAGTTTGTCAACGCACATGCTAGATCTTAAGGCATAAACTCCAATTAGTACCAACTTTAAAAAAAAAAGATTTTTAAAAAGTAATCTCTACACCCAATGTGGGGCTCGAACCCACAACCCCGAGATCAAGGGTCACATGCTCCACTGACTGAGCCAGCAAGGTGCCCCCAATTAGTACCAGCTTTTGTGTCTCACACCTACTAGTTTCAACATTGGCAGAGCAAGACTTGTTTGCAAGATGATTTGAAAGCTATGATAGACTATTTTGTGCACAGACCTCAGATCCATGAAAAACTAAAGAATTTGGAAACTATCATCATGTTTTGATTAAGTATTCAGCAATCCAGAGACCATCACTCTTCATGGGCTTCTCCCCATGGTATACATTTATGGTCTGGTTACTGTATTTTTCTTTTCAACTTAATCTTAACCCCCAGAAGTTGGCAGTTACTAACAGTTTGATGTGGATGGCCCTAGATGCTATGTGCCCATGTGGGATTTTTGTTTTGTTTTTTAAACATGGGATCATGAGAGAGCCCGCGTAGCTCAGTCGGTTAAGTGTCCAACTTTGGCTCAGGTCATGATCTCACAGCTCATGGGTTCGAGCCCTGTATCAGGCTCTGTGCAGACAGCTTGGAGCCTAGAACCTACTTTGGATTCTGTCTCCCTCTCCCCCTGCCCCTCCCTTGCTTGCGTTCTGTCTCTCTCAAAAACAAACATTAAAAAAATTAACAAAAAATAAAAAATGGGATCAAGCCACGTAAACTGTTCTACAACTTATTTAAAAACCAAAAAGCCTTAGGGATGCCCGGGTGGCTCAGTCGGTTGAGCATCCGTCTTCGACTCAGGTCATGATCTCACAGTCCGTGAGTTCGAGCCCTGTGTCAGGCTCTGTGCTGACAGCTCAGAGCCTGGAGCCTGCTTCCTATTCTGTGTCTCCTTCTCTCTCTGACCCTCCCCCGCTCATGCTTTGTCTTTCTCCCTGTCAAAAATAAATAAATATTAAAAAAAATTTTTTAAAACCCCAAAAAACCTTAATATAGCATAGACATCTCTGAAGTACAAGGTTACCTCTAATAGCTACATTGTGTTCCACTGTATAAATATGTCATAACTTTTTATATTTATTTTTTATTTTAGAAAGAGCACAAGTAGGGGAAAGAGAGAATCTTAAACAGGCTCCATGCTCAGCATGGAGCCCAAGGCGGACCTCGATCCCATGACCCTGGGATCATGACCTGTACTGGAATCAAGAGTTGGACAATCAACTGTGCCATCCAGGTGCCCCTGAATATGTCATAATCTATAAACCCATTTCCCTGATAAACATTTAAATTGCTTCTGATTTTACAATACTGATTTTTAAAAGTTACCTGACTGTAAATATTTCATAAATTACTTCATTCAGAGTCACATCTCTGGGTTCCCACAAACATGACCCACATATTTGGTAGTTTGTAGATGGACTCACGGACTCAGCAACACAGCAAGGATATGTGGCCAGATCAGCAAGGGAAAAAGATGTAGGTGGAGTCTGGACAAATCCACACACAGGCTTCCTATGGTCCCCCTCTCGGTTCAGGAGAAGATACACCCAGAGTACTCCTTTTCCTAGCACTGGAAATGCAGCCCACTTGTGCAATGTTTCTGCCCAGGGAAGCCCATTTGAATTTCAGAGTACAGGGTTTTTACTGAGGGCTGTTCATGTTGGCATTCTCTGCCTGTAACAAGTACTAAGCTCCAGACTCCCAGAAGGAAAGCAGGTATTCATCACAGATCCATTGTATGGTGTAGGCATGGTGAAACACCCTTACTGGGAACTTTCTGCAAGCCAAAATGCTAGGTAGGCAAGGGCCAACTGTAGAAGCAGTCCCTTCTAAAGAGAGCAGCCTCAGGTTTGCTTATTAACTCTTTTCCTGTATAATCTTTCTACCTCTGGAGTAGCTAAGTCTCAGGCAGAAAGGTTAACTGTAATATTTCTAACCTCAGAGCAGAAATCAGACTGTGAGGGTAGTCTAAGAAGGCAGGAAAAACCTGTATCTTTTTTTTTTTTTAAATCCATATAAAAAAAATTTTCAACGTTTATTTTTGAGACAGAGAGAGAGAGACAGTGTGCAAGCAGGGGAGGGGTGGAGAGAGACAGAGACACAGAATCGAAAGCAGGCTCCAGGCTCTGAGCTGTCAGCACAGAGACCAACGTGGGGCTTGAATTCATGAACCCTAAGATCATGACCTGAGCTGAAGTTGGACGCTTAACCGACTGAGCCACCGAGGGGCCCCAAACCACCCCCCCCTTTTTTTTTTACAAGCAAGATCACACTACAGATTCCAAGATAGGATTTTTCACTGAATGAGCTAGTAGCATACTTGTTCACACATGCTCTTCTTTGACAGAAAGTCTTTTTTCTTCGTCTGGCAAATTCCTATACATTCTTCAAGTCCATTCTTTGACTCCTCCAGAGTTAAATCATTCACTCTTGCACTCTTGTCACACTCACCATATCCTATTATCATTCAGTTGTTTTCTTGTATATCTTCCCTACAAGCAAGTCCCTTGGTGGCATAAATTTTCTCTCTCATCTTTGTACTCTTAAGGCCAAGTACATAGATGCTCAATTTAGCATCAATAGGTAATAAATAAATGGTAGGGACATACCATATGATGCATTAGAGTCTGTTTAAAAATTGATTTGGAAACAATTTAATAGTAAGGTTAAGTTCATATCCTAAATAAATAATAACCTATCTTTTAGGATGGAATTAATTATGGTAGGATTAACAATAAAATCTAACATCACTTATTCTACATAAAGAATTTTTAGTGATCAATGTGATGTTTATTTTCTAAGTCTCGTTTCATAAAACAAAAATAAGATCTGACGATCAAACAATGTATGCAGGAACACAAGAGTAGCTATAAGACAAAATAAAATAAGACATGAGTTCAATATACCATTGACTCAACCACAGTAATCCAGAGGCACTCGGATTTCTATGTGATGGAATCTATCCAGACAATTACTGATTTCTGATTTTGAAGTAACTTAAATCTCTTGTAAGAATACATGATCTGTATTTTTTTAATCAGAATTGTCTTCCTTTTTTATTTTGGTATGCCACAAATAACTTTTAAGGTAGTTTATTACTTAACAGTCCTGTAGTAATCATTCATTCCTGCTAGAAATAACCCTAAGTGAAGGCCACATACCTATAAACAGAGCACACATTTCCTACTTCGGAATAACTGGTTTAAAGAAGATCAGCACAGCAGGCTCAAGTGACTGGGTTCACCAAGCATTTTGTTTTGATTAATGGTTAACTAGCTCAATGTTCTGTTCGTATTAGAAGTAACTCTTGTTTACTCTCTCTTGGATTTAGAAGGTCTAAACAATTTTAGTCACAATCTGCATACTTGATAGTTCTCTGTTCCGTCATTTCAACATTTTGGTGAAATAGTAATTTATAAGTGTTGCCACCTATATAGTCCCTGAATAGGAAAGAAATATCTACCGAGAAAGCCAAGAACTGACAGAAAGTTAAATGTTGAAGACAAATTTTATATAATTTTATTTCAGGGGTGCCGGGGTGGCTCAGTTGGTTGAGCATCTGACTTCAGCTCAGATCATGATCTTGCAGTTCATGAGTTCGAGCTCCACATCAGGCTCACTGCTGTCAACACAAAGCCTGCTTTGGATCCTCTGTCCCCCTCTCTCTGACCCTCCCCCACTTGCAGTCTCTCTCTCTCTCTCTCTCTCTCTCAAAAATAAACACGTATATACACACACACATATATATATATATTATATATGTGTGTGTATATATGTATATATACGTATATATATAAAATTTTATTTCAAAATGCTGAAAGCCTTGAATTCTATGATATGCAAGAAAAAACCTACATTTTTACACAGCCAAACCAATTTGGCAACCACATTTCTTAAAACACCACATGTGAAACTTATAAATGGTAATTCTGTTCTGATCAGTATCTAGCCACAGAGGAAGTAATCTATACCCTACAGAAAGCCCTCTTGGGTGGCATTTCTTACTTTATATAATCAGGTGCCACTCTTCTGAATTCTGCTTTTAGAAATAATAGACTGTTATGGGATCACTTACAATTCTTTGTCCAGGGGTCTCTAATAAGTTACCTTTTTTTTTTTTTTTTTAATATTTATTTTTGAGACAAAGAGAGAGACAGAGACAGAATGTGAGTGGGGGAGGGGCAGAGAAAGAGGGAGACACAGAATCTGAAATAGGCTCCAGGCTCGGAGCTGCCAGCACACAGCCCAACTCTAGGCTCGAACTCACGAACTGCGAGATCACGACCTGAGCCGAAGTTGGACACTTAACCGAATGAGCCACCCAGGCGCCCCATCTAGTTAGTTACCAGAAGACTAGCAATAACCTCAGGTAAGCTGTGGCTACAAGGTGGCCAGGTAAGTTATTTCCAGTTTTCAGTTGCCATGAGAAATATCTGTTAACTTAATAGCAAATAGTGTTTTAAATAAAAATTATTTCTTCAAATTTTACACATGATGGAGAACAAAATCCTCTTTAAAATTTAAGTAATGAAAGAGCAAAACTATATAGATGTGCGTTGTCAGTGACCCACATTCTATTTAGACTTTATGTTCAACAATACATGAGGTTCGAGTTTCTACCTTATAACAAGAACATACTACATGGCTAGAATGGGAGATCTTTCCTAATGCTCAAAAAACAAATAGGGTCTCTATTAGACAGCTATCTCACTTTTCTAGGTGTCTTGGACCTAGCTTGTCACAAACGCAAGGATGTCCTCTGAAGAGAAGAGGATGGGTGATAAACAACCTTCTGCACTATCAAAGAGACAGCCTTGGGGAACCGAGGCTCGTATCCTCAGCTCTTCTCTGACACTGACAGGTAGTCAGTCACCAATGCCAGTGAGAAGCAGACAGTTGGTCAAATGTGATTCAAGTGGGGCTGGAATCACTGTGTCCCAATATTTAATTAGCATTTACATTATCTACATATCATAAAAGCCACAGCATGCAATCCTTTTTAGCATTTCTTCAGTATACTAAAGGTAATCTCACAGCTTCATCTGTCCTTTTACACACATATACTCTACCTGACAAGCTGGATCAAGACCCATTTTTCTTCTGAGGAATTTTTCTACATGCCCAATAGTTGCTTCTCCAGAAACTCGGACAAACTTCTTTTCCAAGGGCTACAAAAATAAACATAAATAAATATTTTCAGAATAAATACATATAATGTATAAATCATAAAGCAAATTTTATAATAAAGATGTTCAACAGATTTATGAAAAAAATTACTATGAAATTTGAGCTCATTTACCTACCAAAGAAGAAAAAAGGAATTTTTGCTTAGCTTCCCCTCTGAAAAGTATGTCAATAATTTTTTTTAATAGAAAAGCTTACTGGTTTAATACCTCATCAAAAATAAAACTTAAGAGTAAAATGTATTGACAGAGAGAGAATATCTAAGACTAAATTATGTCTAAAACAATCTAGCATCCTCAACAAAAAAACTGCAAGGGAAAAAAAGAACAAGATGGAGAAGGAACGTCTAGACTGAAAAAGATGTGAACAATATAAATAAGAGATATGTCAACCAATTACAATGTATGGATCGCATTTGGGTCCTGATTTAAACAAACCTATACAATAATTTTCATGAGATAATTTTGGAAATTTAAGTAGCATGTGGATATTTGATTAAGGAATTACTATTAGTTTTCAAAACTGTAGTACCCCTATTCTGTTTGTAAAAAGTCCTTATCTCTTAGAAACAAATCTGATTATTTACTGATAAAAATGTCTCAGATTTGCTTTAAAATTGTGAGAAGTGGTGAAGACATAGATGAAACGAGATTGGCCGTGAGTTTATAATTACTGAAGCTGAGCGTGTACATGGGCATTCATTTTACCATTCTGTCTATTTCTGTGTAAGTGTGAAATTTTCCAAAATAAACGGTTTTCTTTTTTAAGAGGAAAATAAAAAGACTGACATCTAGACATATGTGGCTGGAATCTGATCCGATGGTCTAAGGTGATAGGGGAGACGCCACAGTGTCTTAAAGGAAAAGCTAACACTTAGCCAGGCACTCCATCTCCAAGGCAGTTTTAAGGATGTTACTCTCTAACACAAAGGAAAAGCTGAGGTCATCAGAACTAAAAGAGTACCTTTTAGGAATACATGAACAATAGATTAGGTGCACGTTTGTCTCAAATGACAAGCTTTCTTATCTGTAGTTTGGTTCCTTAAGATATTCCCTTATAGTAACGCTACCCCTTATTACCACAGTGCAGCAGACAGCATAGGTGTTAAGCACAGATACTCCAGAAACAGACCCCCTGCATTTAAACCCTGGTTCTGCCATTGTCTGGCCCTAAGTCTTTGGGCAAGATGATGAACCTTTCTGTCCCCATTTGTGAAAGAGACAATAATAGCACCTACTACATCTCACAGATTTTATCAAGAGGAAGGTGAGTTAATGTATGTAAATAACTATTAACAATTCCTGGCACATATTTACTACTGGTGTGTTGTGATCATTTCACTCTTTATGTAAAAGAACTTGACTCTTACATAAGAAAGTCTATATAAGAGACCCTCATCCCATGGTTATGGGATACTGATTCAATCTAGACAAAAATGGCAAAGTTTCACGCTCTTTTATTGTAAGTACAGGAATCATCTCACAAAGCTAAAGCAGTCTAAGGAGGTACAGCCGTGCCCCAGGTGGAGTCCCCAAGAAAATATCTCATTGTAGGTGGCACTGGTTAGCATAAGAATCCTATCAAGGACCTTGAGAAGCTGCTATTCTGAATTATCTAGCTATGCTTGTCTGGCAACCAGTGTTTTTTTTTTTTTTTTTTTTTTGAGAAAGAGCAAATGAGTGCGGTAGATGGACAGAGGGAGAGAGAATCTTCAGCATGCTCCACAACTCAGCATGGAGCTGGACACAGGGCTTGATCCCACAACCCTGGGATCATGACCTGAGCGGAAATCAAAAGTCAGACGCTCAGCTGAACTAGAGAGCATTTCTGAAGGTTAATTCCCTGGGCTTACCTCAGGTATACCAGCAGAGGACAGTCCAATTTCTCTCATTTCTAAATTCTTAGTGAACACCTCACCCCAGGCGTTTGTTAAAATTAATCCAACTTAGCTAAAGTTATAAATACTATTACTTTTTACTTTTTTAAAAAATGTTTATTTTTGAGAGAGTGAGCGAGCATCAGAGGGACAGAGAGAGAGAGAGAGAGAGACAGAGAATTGAAAGTAGGCTCTGTGATAATAGCAGAGAGCCTGATGTGGGGCTTGAACTCACCAACTGTGAGATCATGACCAAGCTGAAGTCAGATGGCTTAACTGCCTGAGCCATCCACCCAGATGCCCCAATACTGTACTTTTTAGATCACCTAGAACAGAATTATGAGATCTGCCAACACCTGAAAGAGAAAAAAAACGTGTCTTGGCTTTCAAAGCCAGGGTTCTCATGTGGCTGACTTAGTCCTCATGCCCCAGGTTCACAAGTTAACTGGATTTTTCCTCCATATAATTCACATTCAGTTTTTTAGAAGACAATTTGGGTTTTTTGTTTTTGTTGTTTTGCTTAAAGCTCTAGAACAGTTCTCACCTACATAGTCAACTCTTATCTTTTCTGCTACACCTCATAGTCTCCTACCATCTGTAAATAGGAAAAAAAAAAAATCCAGATTTATACCTCTTTGAAATTAAGCACAGACAGCAATCTTCCCTACCATCTATAACACAAAAGGCCAATTTTATAAGAAAGTTGAATAAGCTAGTTTAGATCTGTAGGGAGATTTAGGAAAGTTATTTTCTTGCTTTAGATAATGCATACCACTAAACAGATCTTTTAAAGAGATGATACCAACGCATAATTACACTTTACCTTGAAAAAATTCCTATTTCTGTCAACTGAAAAGGCCTAGAAACTGTTATGTACCCAATAGGTAGGTGAACCCCCAGTAGCCAGATTGATTTTTAAAAACCACCAAAAGGGGTGACACCTGGGTGGCTCAGTTGGTTAAGCGTCTGACTTCCGCTCAGGTCATGATCTTGCAATTTGTGGGTTTGAGCCCCACATTGGGCTCTCTGCTGTCAGCACAGAGCCTGCTTTGGATATTCAGTCTCCCTCTCCTTGTCTCGAAAATAAACAAACATTAAGGAAAAAAAAAAAACAACACCAAAAGGAACTAGGACACCTTGGAGAAAGGACTAATTCCATGTCTGGGGGACAAGAGATGTACAAGTTGAACATAGAACATCTTGTCATATCAGATAGCAAGAAAGTATTACAGACTATGATACCTATGATAGGACAATTTGAACACCAATAAAGGTAATAAATAAAATAGGTTTAAATCACAAATATGTTTAAATTTAGGAGTTCACACTAAAGTAAAAACAAAAACAAGAAAACCTATTTGATTTGGTCAAGACTGGAGTACGCTCATGAACCAACTCATTACTCTGAGCTTGGTAAGTAAAGGGAAAGAATCAAGCATTTATCTTGCCTTTCCTATAAAAACGATTCCACTGGCTAACCAAATAGAGGAAAGAAAGTTTCTCTTTATAAAGGTATTTTAACTAGTAAAAGAAGTGGGGGCGGTGGGGGGGCCTCACTGGCTTAGTCAGTGGAGCATGCGACTCTGGATCTTGAGGTTGTGAGTTTGAGTCCCACATTGGATGCAGAGATTATTTTAAATTAAAATCTTAAAAAAACAGGAATGATAGCATCATTTTCCAAACCCTATCAAGCTAATGGGCTTAGACACTGAGCACCAATGGTTGCTAACATAAAGAGATCCAGACAACCAGATATTATGTGCCTCTAGATAGACAGAAACACCACCTATGATGTATTCTTGATCCCTTCAAATCAAACCTGTATGATCAACACTCTGAACTTAACTATCAGTTTATGGGAAAGATAGAAGACAGAAGAACATGCCAAATTATACCACAGTGATACAACATCAAAACCCAATCTATAGAAAACTACAGGACAAATGACTCCTTGTCATCAACAACTGCAAGAAAAAAAGAAATGGAAAACCTAAAGATTTGAAGACATTCATATCCAATCACAATGTGTGAACTTCATCTGGATCCTGAGTTAAAGTGTTTAAAAAAAAAAAAAAAAAAAGTGGGGTGCCTAGGTGGCTCAGTTGGTTAAGCGACCAGCTCTTGGTTTCAGCTCAGGTCATGATCCCACATGTGGGGTTCTAGCCCCACAATGGGCTCTGTGCTGACAGGGCAGAGCCTGCTTGGGATTCTCTCTCCATCTCTCTCTGCCTCTTCCCCACTCACACACACTCTTAAAATATACCAACTTAAAAAAAAAGAGAGAGAGAGAAACACCCACTGTAATTGACGCAATGAAAAATTTGAACAATGAATAGGTACTTCACAGTAAGAAACTGTTATTTGGAGGCACCTGGGGAGCTCAGTCAGTTAAGCATCTGACATGATTTCGGTTCAAGTCAGGATCTCACAGATCGTGAAATCAAGCACTGCATCAGGCTCTGTGCTGACAGAGTGGAGCCTGCTTGGGATTCTCTCTCTCTCTTCTTTCTCTGCCCCTCCGCTGTTTTTTCTCTGTCTCAAAATAAATAAGCTTAAAAATATTGTTAATTTATCTCATTCACCACCCCCAACCTTTTGTAAAATGACTAACATACAAAGTTTTAAGATAGTACCATGAAGACCCAGATAGCTTTCACCTAATTTACAAACTGTTGATATATTGCGGTATTTGCTTTATCTCTTCTAATCTACATGCATGTATGTATATGTGCATGTTAATTTTTTATTGGACCACATGATTTATGTGCATACACTGAGATATTTTACTCCTAAACATATTAGCAATTATTTTCTCAGAATAAAGGGACTCTCCTGTATAACTACAATATAATTATCATGAAACATATATAATATTCAGGAATTTAACATTAATACAACACAATTATCTAAATAGTCCAAATTCTTTTATAAATTGTCTAATACCCATTGTAAATTGTTCTTATATCAGTGAAGGATCACACATTGCATTTTGTTATGTTTCTGTAATCTTTAATAAAGAATAGCTCTGCCACTTTATTTTTATCTTTCATGACAATGACGTTTTTGTAACTTTTTTTTTTGGTATGATACATGGTCATTAAAAAAAAGAGACTCTTGGGGCGCCTGGGTGGCTCAGTCAGTTAAACATCCGACTTCAGCTCAGGTCATGATCTCACGGTCCGTGAGTTCGAGCCCCGCATCGGGCTCTGGGCTGATGGCTCAGAGCCTGGAGCCTGCTTTGGATTCTGTGTCTCCCTCTCTCTCTGCCCCTCCCCCATTCATGCTCTGTCTCTGTCTCAAAAATAAATAAACGTTAAAAAAAAAAAAAAGAGACTCTTCTTTCAAGAATACTGAAATATGTTAAGTGTCCAACTTCGATTCAGGTCATGATCTCACAGCTCATGGGTTCAGGCCCTGCATTGGGCTCTGTGCTGACAGCTCAGAGCCTGGAGGCTGCTTTGGATTTTGTGTCTCCCTCTCTCTCTCTCTGCCCCTTTCCCTGCTCGGGCTCGGTCTCTCTCTCTCTCTCAAAAATAAGTAATAAAAAAAATTTTGTTTTAAATACTAAAATATTTACAGATGAAGTGGCAAAATGCTGGGGATTTGTTTCAGTATAATAGGGAAGTGGACAGAGGTACAGATTAAATTGGCCATTAGTTAACTGGTAAAGCTGGGTGACAGGGAGGTTCTACTTTTCACTATGTTTAAAATTTTTCATAATTAAAAGTTAAAAAAAAATGACTCCTGGGAAAAATTATCTGGACTGTATTACTGCCTTGTGAAACACTTTGAAATTGAATATAGCAAACAGGTTTTATGACTTTCATGCTACAGGTCTACATGGTAAAGAGTTTAACAACCTGCTCAGACATATTTATTTAAACTCAAAGATATGAACCAACAGATTCATCATCACTTCTCATAGGCATAAAACCTATAAATTAACATCTGTATCATCAATTAAAACTGAAAATTTAATGCCTCAAAACTATAAGAGAATAGTATCATCAAACTCCTATATACCATCACCTAGCTTTACCAACTCAAGGCCAATTTTGTTTTAAATATACCCCACTCATTTCCTACTGCAACTACTTCCTGCCCCCATTAGTTTTGAAGCAAACCCCAGATGTATTATTTCATTTGTAAATACTTCAGTATGTATCCCTAAAAGGTAAGAGCTCTTTAAAAACACATAATACCATTATCATACTGTAAAATCCCTCGATATCAAAAAATATCTAGTATATGTTCAAATTTCACCCATTGTCTCAATTTTCTCACCCAGCAGGAAATGATTTTACTCTTTTTATGGCTACCATTAAAGAGAAAACAAAAATAAAACACAGATTTCATGAAAAAAATTTAAACCAAATACGGACTCAAACTAAAATTCCAATTTATGCATATATTTTTATCGATACATTTTTTATACTCTCAAAATACATACCCTAAATATATTATGAACAATAATTCTATTCAAAGTTTCCATCAGATCTTGGCTTACTTTTTAAAAGTTTTACAGCTTTATTGATATATAATTCATATATCATTAAATTCACCATTTTAAAGTATACAATTCCATGGTTTTTAGTTTATTGGTAGAATTGTGCAACTCATCACCACTATCTAATTTCAGAACATCTTCATCATCCAAAAAGAAACCCCACACCAATTAGAAATCACTCCCAGTTTCTCCCTTTGCCCTGAGACTACGGCGACCACCAATCTATAATACTTTGTTACTATGAATTTCTCTGCTCTAGACATTTCACACAAATGGAATCATGCATATGTGCCTGGCTTCTTTCATTTAACATATTTTAAAACTTCATCCATGTTGTAGCATGTATCAGTACTCGATTCCTTTTTATTGCCAAATAATACTCTGTTGTATGGATATATCATACTGTGTTTATTCATTCATCAATTGATGGATATTCGGGGTGTTTCCAATTTGGGGCTATTTTTTCATAAATTTTTTACAGTTCATTTTTCAAATCAAATCCAAATAAACTCCATACATTGTAGTTAGTTACATCCCTTGAGTCTCTTTTAATTAATCATCCTATCTATATGTTCCCTCTTCACCTCTCCCTTTTATTCTGAACAAACAGAATTGTTTCCATTGTCTAGATTTGGCTTATTATATTCTTACAGTGTCATTTAACATCCCTGGATTTCTTGTAAATTAGTAATTAAATCTAGGAGTGTGATCAGCATAACATTTGTTTGTTTTGGCAAGAATACTTTCCAGGTGGTATTGTCATGTTTTTCTAATGTGTTAGGATTGGAACTACTTAAATATTCTAGGTCCATATGCTTTTGTGGAAGCAACAGGCTAATTAATTTCTAGCTCTTTCTTCATGAAGTTTTTACACTCTCTTGGGTGTCTGGCTACTACAGATGATTGGACAAATATCTTTAGCAAACTCTAGGAGCATAGGACACTATACTTGACCCATACAGAAACTTATATGCCACTTTCCCACCCACCACACTACTATGAAAGAACTTCCTAAAGTTAATTGCCATAAATTTGATTTTTTACAACTTAGAATAAATTCAAAGTTACCAAACTTAACACTGCATCCCCTCCATCACTCTGATCTCTAGGAAACATCTATAATATACTTCATCCACAGAAGTAGCCACCTACTCCTGTGCTGTAGTTCATGTCTCTCAGCAACTGTATTCACAAAACAGTATACCGAACCAGATATAATCCACCCAAGTGTTAGTACAGACTTTGACAAAGTCACTAAAAATCCAAACAGATCAAAGCTATTTCCTTATATATTTACAATCCCAAGTAAGTACAAGGCCTGATTTAACCCTTTTTAAAAAGTTACCTTTTCAAAAAAAAAAAAAAAGTTAGCTTTTCCTGAATGACTCATCCTATAGGAGCAACACTGTGTACAATGGGACCTGTGATAATAGAGCCTTTGAGACAACTCTGAACTTACGTATGTTACAAAGGAGTTCATTCTTCTAAAAATTCAGTAAATGAAGTTACAAGTTAGGGCAGGTTACCTTGAGCCCAAAATGTTATGTGCAAATAAAAATTTAAGCTCATATTTAACCGAATGCCAACCATGCAAAAAATGCTTTGAAACATTTTTTTAAATCACCAAATTATCCTAGTATTTGGTTTTAGAGTTTTAGAAATATCTCACTTCTATTTCCTTAGACCACTGTCCTGTATTAATAACAAATCCCTACGTATTAACTCTTTTCTCATAAACTTATTATGACAGCATTACTGAACGTACTTCGTATTTCTACCACTTTTATTCACAAAACACTACTGGAATTGAAAGCAATCTCCATGATTGCTAATCTGACTACCAAATTGTGTACTACAGGGTCTTCCTGTGAAGTAAATGAAAATAAAATACCTTAAAATGTCCCGTGCCTTCATTAGCACTGAAAAATGAAAGCAAAATTAATCAACATTTTAAACTATACGTTAAATCATAAAACACAGAAAAATAACATGGATATAAATGCTCGAGGAACATCAATTTAATCTTAAAACGCCACCACCTACCCTTTTATGAAATAAAGAAATGTGGTTGTCAGGTCTGCCACCTACTGGAAGGTAAAGGCAGTTTTCTCCGCTATTTTACACTACTTTGTATACTTCCAGGAGTGAAGAGTATATCCTTAATATTTAGGTTTCCCCCGCATGTTACATTCTAACATTTTCCAATTTATTTTTTTTTAACATTTTCCAATTTAAAGTCAGACTTCTTTTTTTCCTATCATAATTAATGTGTTTTCTCTTTACAGTAACCTTTACAAGATAGATTTCTTACAAGAAGGCTACTAGATTTCGTTAGTTTGCTTATAGCATAATGGGCATGATTTGCTGTTTGCTCTTCACCTAGAAGTGCAAAGGGACTTCTTAAGTCCATTACATTTATGTCATGAGGAGACAATAGGCTCTAACTTTTGTTGATCATCTACTATGCACAGCCATTGTATTAGGTCTTCATAGAAGATGCATGCTTTTCATTTAGTCCTCATAATAGCCCTGCATATCGGGTATTAGTATCTCCCTTCTACAGATAAGGAAAATTAGCCTCAGAGAGGTTTAGTAACTTAAGGTCACAGAGCTACTAAGTGATAAAGCTTCCAACTCATGTGTACCTAGCATCAGAACCCACATTCTTTCCTATAGTGTTGTGAAGAGTAGGCCAGACCACAATTGCATCATCTACAAAATATTCTTATAATACAAATATAATAAAGAAATATATTAAAAGATAACATAAAAGCTACATTATAAGCACACAGTATGTTAATATAAATGTTATATATATATACATATGAATGTAATATAAACCTAAAATATATAATATAAACTTAGCGTTGTAAAATAAAATATCCTACTTGTTACAAGAATTATTTCTATAGAATCCATGATGTACAGTCATCTGGCTTCTGCTTAAGCACCTAAAGAGAGAACTTCTCAACTGACAAGTTAGTTCATTCCATTTGTGGGCAACTTGGTTAGAAATGGCTTGCTCGCACTGAATCAAACATGTTTCTCCCTGTAACTTACACCTACTAGTCCTAATTTTGTCTTTTGGTACTCTTGTGAACTAGATCCAACTTTTCTTTTTATATGATAACCCTCTAAAGATCTGAAATTAATTTAAGGGGCTTAGGATTGTTCTTTTTCAGACTATTTTTGTTCCTTCCCTTACCACATATGACATGGTTTTCTAACTTTTTGCTATTCTGGTTACACCTCATTTTACCAACCTCTCTCTTAAAATGTAGTGCCCAGAGCTCAACATAATACACTAGTTGGATTAATACAGCGTACAGTTGGATAGCAACTCCCTGGTCGACTAAGTGTTACTGAGCTGAAGATTGCATTAAATTTTGGCTGTATCATACTGATCTCATGTGAGTCCATTTTATTCACTAGGCAGATGTACATATTACAGGACCACAGAGTACTTTAACCTTTATTTTTGAATGACCCTGCATTATTTCAATATTCATACATTGTTAATAGTTTAGACATGGTAGGAATACCATAAATTGATACTTAAAACACTCCTGTTAGATGCTATTATGATCCCCAGTTTAGAAAAACAGAAATTGATGAGAATTCAGCTACATCCCAAAGGTTATATACCGTTAGTTACTGAGACTTTTCAAAGTCTATGGTTTCTATATACACTATACTGCCTGCCTGAGGTTATTTCTTTTTATAATCTTCTACTTCACACACAAACTGAAGAACAAAAACAAGAAGTACAAGACTATCTAAATATCACAAGACACGCATACCCAATTTAGGGGGGGACCTAGCTTCATATTCCAGTGGTTGAAAAGTCACTGCCCACGAGATGAACCTACCTCGGTTTTTTTTGCTCCTCCAACTCAAGTGGGGTCAACAGATGGACCAAATTTGCTTTTGTACTTGCATCAGGTTAAAACTCATCTGCGCTTGTCCTGCCATGAGAGAGCTGCCTATGCGTTACCCTCAGTAGCCTGACTTCTGTGAGAACATAAAAGCTTTTCCATGTAGTGAACTCTGGGGACTGGTGACTTCAAAAGGACTCTCTGCTTCTGGAAGCTTTCTTTCAAAAAGACTCCTTGCCACTCTGAAAGCTTTTTTCCCCTCAACCAGTTGAAAATGGATAAAGGGCTATATTATGAGTCAGACTACTCATCATAATCATCAACACAAAAGGCTCAATTCTTTCTTTTCACAGATAGAGAAGCTGAAGCTCTGAGACTAGAAGTTCTGTGAGGGCAAAGGCCATGGCTGACTTCTTCAAACCCATATTCTCAACCACTAGCAGAGTGCTGTGCTGGTATGTAGCTGGACCTTAACATCTTGTGAATAAACAAAAAGCAATTTGTTAATGTTTACAAAACTAGATAACAGAAAAGCTAGGATTTAAACCTAGATCCTCCCTTATTCCAAGCAAGGGCTCTTTTTTTCTTCTTCTTCTTCTTCTTTTAGAACAAGAACCAAGTCTTTTATTTGTTCATTTCTTGCGTTTGAAGTATTTCTCAATGACATCCTTGGCCTGAGACTCTTTGCCACAGTCCTTAACCACCAAACAGTTGCAACCAACCACTTGATGGGGTTTTCCCTCTCTGTCAGTTTTACATAGGCCCACCCATTCCCCTAGTTTCTTGTTGTCATCAACCTTAATTAGGTTGACTTGGTATTCAGCACAAGGGGCATCCATCAACTTGACGTATATAGGTTCATCACACTTGGATGCAAGCACACAAAGATGGGCTTGGCGCTTGGCGAATTCCACACGCCAGCCCATCGCGGGAGAGGGCAGTCTTCAGCACCTCTCGTAAAGCAGTATTAACATCCGTTGCACCTCCAGCAGCAATGCCTTCCTCAGCCATGGTGGTGGGTTACCGGTGGAGCGAAGCTTGAGTGCAACAGAGCCTCCGCCTCCCTGGGACTCCCCATGGCAGGGAAAGAGCATGAGGGCTCTTTATTCTACAGCAGGGAAAATTTGCTAATGAAACAAATTTGGTAAGTGTTAATGACTGCCCTGAGTACTGTGGTCAATCCTCACTCATCAGGAAAGCCTGCCATGATTTATTATTGATTTCTGCTGCGGGCAAAGACAGAGGTAATGGTGGCATACCCATCACTTATTTGCCATCTTTACATCCCTGCCACTTTTCAAAAAATGTATAAAAAATTGATCATCAGTTCTTACTGTGTACCAGTAGAAAACCTTACATTTCCCCAAAATATTTTTTAGAAATATAAACTCCTTTCAGTTTTCAAATTTTAATTAAACAGACTTACAAAAAATCAGGTTACATAGTAAAAATTCAAACACAACGAAAAGACTTTTTCCCTACTGGAGACTCACAGACTTCAGTTGCCCTTTTCTAGAGGCAACTGCCATTAACACATTAACATTTCTTTTATATGTCCTTTCAGGAATGATCTGTACATGTAAAAAAGAAATGTATATACACATATTTCCCACCATGCTCTTTAAAAAAAAACCATACATGGGCACATGCGATGTATTCTCTTATTTTGTTGATTGTTCCATTTAAGCATATATGCTGTTACATTAGCACATACTCATGTGCTATATACCATTATTTAACCAGGTCCTTTTTAGATTGGAACACATTTTTTATTATCAGAAATTGCTTGTTTAAAGTTTGGTATTACATAGTTTCTGTTCATTCCTCCAAAGGGATTATTTTGTTATCAACCACTACTACATGGGCTTTGTGTTCTCGCCCCTTAGGTGTCCTTAATATCAGCCGAGAACATAGGGTGACTGACCACATAAAGAGGTAAACACAACATAGCACAAGCTAAATACTAAATAGATGATACAGGCAATCTAGAATTATAAGGAGAAAGTTACTGAAAAGTAAAATAGTCATCAGTGACACAAAATGGAAAATCTAGATTTTCTAAAAAAAGCATGTTAGTTTATTCTGCAAACTATGTAAGAATTTTGAAAACTGCAGTTTGATACATGCCAACTCTATGATGATACTGTATTTAACAATGTTGCAATATAATAGAATATACCATATGCTACATATAAAGTTTGAAAGAAGCAATTTATATCAATTGGAAAGATATCCAACCACTTCAGAAAACAATTTGGCAAAACCAAGTAAAGTTGAAAACAAATATATCCTAAAACTCAGCAAATCTAAACTCTTTGAGAACGATCTCACATATACACAAAGAGATACGTACAAAAATGTTTAAAGCAACATTATTTATAACAGCAAAAAAAAAAAACAAAAAACTGGAAACAAGCTATAAGTTCAACTGTACAAGAAAAGATAAATTACGGTATATTTATTTTAAGGGAATACCAGGCAATGGTGAAAATGAATCAACTAGAATTACACATTTCCTCATGGATGAATCACACAATGCTGAGTGAATAAAACAAGTTGGAAAACACAGTGATACCATTTAAAGTTTTTAAATGGGCAAAAGCAATTCTACATCATTGCTTAAGGATAAATACGTGTGATAAACATATTTTAAGAAACCATGGGAATCGCAATCATTACTTTTAGGAGCCTGGTTATTAACCTCTAAGAACAGAGGGATGAGCAGGAAGGGGTGGCCGAAGGGTTTGTGCCATACGAGCGTGCGGTATTTCTTAAGCCTGATGATGGTGACAGAAGTGGTATAGTGCTATTCTTTAGACCTTTTTCTAAGTCTTAAATATTTCATGATTAATTTTTAAAAGGATATCACAAAAATTTGATTTTACCTACGTTAAGGATGATTTCATAACTGTTGGACTTAACAAATTCTTTATTTTAAGGTTAAGAGGTAGAGAGATTATAAGGGTACTCACCCAATGAACTCTAGTAGTAAAGACATATCAAGTTCAGGTGGGATACGAAACACTGATTCTAAGACTTTCTTAGATCTTCCTTTGCTCGAAGGGACTGGCTGTGGAACAGCTATTTAAAAGCCAAACAAAAAAGTTGGGTTAGAATAAAAGTTTCATGAATTGAGATCTTTGAAAAATATTACACAGATATTATAACTATGTTGACTATTTAAAAGATGATAATGCACTCAATCTCCCTTTAATAACATTAAATAATCTGTCAAAGCCAGTGAAATTGCACGTGGGGACCACTCCACAATGGAAGGCAGGTATACAGGGCTGGTTTATCAGGGCCACAGAGAGGGCTCATAACACAACCGTTGTAGATAATCCTTAACAAGCACTATTGTGTGCAAGGGCTCAGGGGTCATGTTGAGCACTGCACGTGCAGATTCTCATTTAACCCTAATCATGATCCCATGACATAGGTATACTGCCTTTTTTTTTTTTTTTTTTTTTTTTACTTAAAACTGTAAAAAAACGGAGATTACTATTCAAGTGAGATTAGGCAATATATAGTACGTGGAAGAACCAGGACTTAAACACAAATTTATCTAATTTCTAAGCTATCACATCACCATCATCACAAAAACTGAACAGTTACTATGTTCCAGGCACTGTTTTAAGTGCTTTGTATTACTCAATGCATCCTCACAACAATATTAGGAAGTACTATGATTATCCCTACTTTATAGATGAGGAGTCTGAGACATTGAAGTAATTTGTCAGAGTCACACAGAAAGTGGCAGGGCTAGGATCAATCTCAGACCATCTAGCTCCAGAGCCTGTACTCCTTAATTTTTATAATTAATTAAATTGAATTACACATCATTAATTTCATCATCTTTCTCGCTCTTTGAGCATAAGAAAACAAGCTATCACCAAAAATAATTTCATAGGGAATAAATTTCGTTAAGTTAGTGGTCTTTAATCTATAAATACATTATGGTATACACCCAAACTTACCAGGTTTAGGTACTTCTAGACCTCTTTCTTTATAGAAATCATGCATTTGCTTTTTTTCTCCTAAAAAATGATAAAACACAGACTAAATTACACTTAAAATGTAACTAGTAGAGTCAGCAGAGATTCTGGGGTTCACAACCATGTAATAAAATAAACTTACTTTCCTCTAGATTGATCACTAATTTGTACACTATGTCTTGTAACTGTCGGTCCAACCTAATAAAAGGAAAGGATGGAGAATACCTCAGAATTCAGCAAAATGCATTTTGGTACAGAGTGAGAATAACTGATGCTCTTTGTAAATAACTGCTTTCTCTTGGGAGTGGATATCTCCTTTTTCAGAGGTGAGTTACTTTTTTTTTTTTTTAATTTTTTTTTCAACGTTTTTTATTTATTTTTGGGACAGAGAGAGACAGAGCATGAACGGGGGGGAGGGGCAGAGAGAAAGGGAGACACAGAATCGGAAACAGGCTCCAGGCTCCGAGCCATCAGCCTGGAGCCCGACGCGGGGCTCGAACTCACAGACCGCGAGATCGTGACCTGGCTGAAGTCGGACGCTTAACCGACTGCGCCACTCAGGCGCCCCCGAGGTGAGTTACTTTTATAGGTAGCACCAGTTCTCAACCGTGAGAACCTCAAGTCATTAATTATATGTAATCATAAGTAATCACAGACTACTGAATGGTTTGCTAAATTGTTCCATGTGGACTCTCTTATTCTCCTGATAAGAATATGAGCTTGAGTGCGGAAACTGGATTTTGAACTTCTGTGCATCATCTGCAAACCATTCTTCTAGAAAGATAGTAAAAACGTAATAGTATTTGCTGAACAAATGAAAACCAATCCACTTTTAATATTTTTCTTCACTTAGGAAACATAGTATGAACTGAAAATCTGAAAAAGCCACAATGACCTAGGACACACCGGTTTTTCTAAAGAGGCCAGTTGTTTCAGGCATCATTTTTAAAAAGCAGAATTCTAACTATCCCCAAATGACAAACCTAAACTAGCCACAGGAACTTGACTGATGGAATTAAAACCCTCAAAAAGAGAGGCCTGTGCTTATTTATTTATTTATTTATTTATTTTTGGTCCCAGAAGGTATCACAGTGCCTGGCACACAGTAAGTGTGTTAGATATATTTCTTCAGAGAATATGTAGTTGCCTTTTTGAAACAGGTCAAGAATTCATTCCCAACTACACAACTAGAAGTTTTCATTAAACAAAGTATATTTAAAATATAAATTTTACTTATATATTTTTCTTACCTTATGTTATAAAGAGGTTGTGTCTGATGTACTACTATGTTGCATTTTGGACATCTGTTGCTATAGTAAAAATGTCTTACAATGCAGCTTTTACAAACTGTTGAAAAATAAAATGGTTAAATTAGGATGCTTTGGAGACACTTCAAAAATTGAATGTATCATTTCAGAATGTGAACTATATGCTTACATGTATGAAGACATTCTGTAATGGTAGTTGCATCTATTAAGTAACCTTTGCAAATGGAACACAAGATGTACGGGGTCAGTTCTGAGAGATTAATCAGGCGCTGCAAATGCAATGGAAGTAGTTTTAAAATACAAGCCCTTGCCTTCTCAAATTCTTAAGCCATAATCCCCACATATCATTATGAACAATGTAACTTACTTTGCAACACCACAATATTACAGTACCTCCAACCCTTCAAAATACTTCTGAAAGTTACAATAACACAATATAAACCAGTGTTTCAAAAGGACTTTATTCTCCTGGATATACTGCATACTGCCAGATGAGGAGCATCTTACTTTATGAAATACTTACAAAACGGTCAAACTTTCCAGATACAGGTGTTTACGTTTAATAGGTCAATTCTGACTGGCTAGGTGTATTACCCAACTTGATGAAGTATGCCCTACCACATTAAACAAACAAAACAAAAAACAAAACAAAAACAACCATCCTTTTCAATTAGAGATTGACTGGATAGGGAAGAGTGTGCCATCCTCTCAACACCCTGTAGAAGAAATGGACTGTTTCTCGTCCGACTTGCAAGTTCCTGGAAAGAGAAGCACTGCACCCTACGCGCCCACCCGCCTGGCATAATTTAATAATGATTTACAGAAAGATCGAGTCGGACCCCGAGAGCCTAAGTGACCGGCAGGAACCTCACAAAGAGTCGACAGGGGGTCGGGCGGGGAAACAAGCCCAGTCCGCGCCACATGCCTGGGCAGGTAGAGCAGGGAAGGGTGGAGGTCGACGCGAGTGCCAAGGGCTACAACGGCGAGCCGGGGACGCGCGGCCCGGCCCTCGATGGGGAGGGCGGGCTTCGTCCCGGAGGCCCCTCTGCCCCGGCGTGGTCAGGCAGGGGCTATAAATACCTCCTCCTCGTCCTCCGAGTCCGGCCGGCCTCCCTCCAGCCTCAGCGAGAAGTGGCTCATCTCTTCCTCCTCCTCCTCTTCTTCTTCCTCCAGCTCCTCATCCTCTTCCAACTCGTCGTCCTCGTCCTCGAAGCGGCCCCTCATGCGGCCCAGGCTGCGCTCCGGCTCCAACTCTGGGGGCCGGGCGCCCGAGCAGCCGGGAGCCCCCGCCTCGGGCAAAGGCGGCGGGCCCTCCTCCCCCGCTGCGGGTGCCGGGGTGAGGGCAGGCGGGGACACGGCTGGCGGGGGCGGCATGGCCGCAGCTCCCTCGGCCCTGGCGGCTCCCGCGCTGCCCGTCGCCAACGAAACCCTCTCCATGCCGGGGCTAGAGGCCGGTCGAGACGAGACCCCGTGGCTGGCTAGCGCGGGAGTACTGCCGACCTGCCTACGCTGCCAGTGCGCAGGCGCGAGAGACCTGCAGGGCCGCTGGGAAATGTGGTTCGCTGCCCTCACCTAAACCTGGGCGTGCACTGAGCCGTTCTGCATATAGGGTGGGGCCCATGGCCGCATTTAGAAGAATCAAGTTTTCACTTTGGAAGGCTGATGCTCTCTTCACTCCTTTTTAATTTAATTTAATTTTTAAGCAGTTTGCTTTTTTAAACTGATCTCTACACCAAATGGGATTTGAACTTACAACCGTGAGATCAAGAGTCCCGTGCTCTACAGACTGAGTCACTCGGTTGTCCCTCTTCACTCCCTTTTTTAAAATGATTAAATTGTTAAGCATATGACTTCCGCTCAGATCATGATCACATGGTTCATGGGTTCAAGCCCCAGGTCAGGCTCAGTGCTGACAGTTTAGAGCCTGGAGCCTGCTTGGGATTCTGTGTCTCCCTCTCTGCTGCCCCTCCCCCACTTGTGCTCTGTATCTCAAAAATAAATTTAAAAATGTTAAAATAAAATGAAAATGACAAAATTGGTACCATTCCAGACAGCAGTGTTCTGTCTGTATGGATTGATGCACAGAGCGCTGAAATAGGTGCCATCATGATGTCGTATTATGAACCATAATGACCTAAGTTTGAGTGGCGATTGCGCGTTTCTTTCATCCAAGATTATTTCCATGAGGAAGTATGACATTTCTATTTTGAAATATGTAAGTTTATTTGGAGGAATTAAATCTTTTATTGCCATAGGATGGACATTTAATCACCATTTAAAGACCATCCTCGAGTCCCTATCACATAGAAGAAAGTCATTATATTTACTTCAACAAATATTTACCAAAGGTCTATTGTAGCAGGAACTGAGACCTATTCATGCACTCCTACCCCCCACCCCCCAATTTTTTTATGAAAGAGATATGGCGTTGGCGTAGTTTATCCTTGCTAACATAGTGCCAGCTAATGTCATGATGCTTGTAAGCTGGATTCAGAAAGGAGTTAAAAACTCCTTAACAAAATAATGCTGGGGGTGGGGGGATCACACTTGAGAGAGAATGTGTTGTCACTGAGTAAAATCAATGTTAATTTGGGAGTGGTGTACATACTTCTTAGGGAACTGGTGAGGAAATCAAGTCATTATGCTTATTTGGGGAAAATTGAACCTGATTTGATGAGCACCCATTGCCCCTGGACTAGACTCTCCCTCTCCCTCTGTAGTCGCCAAAATCTGGTCAAGCCTAAGATACTGAAGTATGCAAGATTCAAAAAGTGGAAGAAAGGAAATGTCTCCTCCTATATGGAAGAGTATAAAGCCTCGAGGAAGGGGGATGGGAACTGGACCAGGATATTGAAAGAGGATGGTTGAAGAGAGATTGAAAGGGACATAGACACCTGAGATAGTCTCCTTACATGACCCTAAAACTGTAAGAGCTTCCACCTGATTACATTAGATAAAGGCATAGCTTTTCACCTTTCAACATTGTAAGACAAAATAATTACTTGTACTATGCGTTTTAATCATAAAATTTTGTAGTGTGGGGTGCCTGGGTGGCTCAGTTAGTTAAGCCTCCAACTCTTGATATCAGATATAGGTCTTGCTCTCAGTGTGGTGAGTTGAAGCACCACAATGGAGTCTGCACTAGGCGCAGAGCCTACTTTATTAATATTATATTTTATGTAGAGTGTGAAATATTGAGAATCCTCAAAATTGTAAAGATGTAATCAAGAATTGCACATTTTCAAATCTGGCAAGCTAACTGAATTATGAACTTGCATTACTGCCATGGGGGGTAGCAGTTTAGTTAGTAAACAGAAATATCTGCAGGCTTTGTGGGTCCTAGGGTGTGAAAGGTAGTTTTATGTGTCATCTTGGCGAAGCTATAGTACCCAGTGATTCAAATACTTATCTAGGTATTGCTGTGAAGGCATTTATAGATGTAATTAACATCTACAATCAGTTGACTTTAAGTAAAAGATATTATCCCATATAATCTGAACAGATCTTATCCAATCAGTTGAAACCCTTAGGGGTAAAACTGAGATTCACCTGAGGAAGAGAAATTCTTCCTGAGGACTGCAGCATTAATCCTTCCCAGGAGTTTCCAGCATGTTGGCCTGCCCTACAGATTTCAGATCTGCCTAGCAAGCCTCCAGGATTGTTTAAAGCAATTCCTTGTAATAAATCTCTTAATAAATATGTGTCCTAGTACTTATGTTTCTCTGGTAGAACGACTAATCCATATGGTAAATGGCTTAACTATGTGATATTTATAATATGTGAGGCCTTCCAAAATGTATCTATTTCATAAAATGAGGATTTTTTGTATCTCCATTATGATCTAAGTGTGTTTCCACATCAAAGTTATATTTGGGGCACTTACCTGGGACCTTTACATTTTGACAAGGCACCAGAATTGAATCATGTCCCAGATTGAGCCAGAACTCACCCTGAATGTTAACTTGTTAAAATGGTGTAAATACAAAACAGCAGAAGTGGACCTATACAATGAGTAATTGCACTCCTTACATGATAATTAATTAGACTGACAGAGATGCTGTAGAAAAGATGAAACATCAGTACTAGAGGGTTTTTTTTTTTTGGGGGGGGTGCTTTGATATTCAAACAGAAGAGCATATCTAGAGGTGCCTGCCTGGCTCAGTCAGTGGAGCATACGACTCTGGATCTCGGGGTTGTGAATTCAAACCCCACACTGGGTGTGGAGCCTACTTAAAAAACAAGAGGGGCACCTGGGTGGCTCAGTGGGTTAAGCATCTGACTCTTGATTTGGGTGCAGGTAGTAATCTGGCAGTTTGTGAGTTCGAGCCCCATGTTGGGCTCTGTGCTGACAGCGTGGAGCCTGCTTGGGATTCTGTCTCCCTCTCTCTTTCTGCCCCTCCTCTGCTCGTGCTCTCCCTCTCAAACATAAATAAACATTAAAAAAAAAAAAAGAAAATCATATCTAAAAACCGTTATGAAGGGCTCACACATTAATTAACTAGGAGATGGCAGTTGTTGCTTGATTATAAATGTTGATTGTGAAGGATAGTGGGTCTCTGGGTACAAAATTGTTATTTTTATTTATTTATGTATTTTAAAAGCTTATTTATTTTGAGAGAGAGAGAGACAGCATGCAACCAGGGGAGGGGCAGAGAGAGGGGGAGACAGAATCCCAAGCAGGTTCCTGCGATGTTGGCACAGAGCTAACTGAAAGCTCAATCTCACAAACCATGAGATCATGGCCTGAGCTGAGATCAAGAGTCAGACTCTTAACTGACTAAACCACCCAGGTCCCCTTGGGTGCAAACTTTTTAAAGCAGATCCATGACCAATATTGTGGGACTGGTTGGGGAATCAAGAAACCCCTAAATGTTCCTTGGGACTTGCAGTGATTTCCTGATACTCTTTGTAAATAAACAATTCACCAAAGTCTTTAATTTTTAAAAGCAGATTTAAAAAAATCAGGAGCACCAGGGTGGTTCAGTTAGTTAAGCATCTGACTTCATCATGATCTCGTAGTTCTTGAGTTGAGCCCGTGTCAGGCTCTGTGCTGACAGCTCAGAGCCCGGAGCCTGCTTCAGATTCTGTGTCTCCCTCTCTCTCTGCCCTTCCCCTGCTTGCACTGTGTCTCTCAAAAACAAATAAATAAACATTAAAAAATTTTGTTTTAGTAAAGGACTGGGGCATCTCGCTGGCTCAGTTGGAAGGGCATGTGATGCTTGATCTTGGGGTCGAGCCCCATGTTGTATGTAGAGATTACTTAAATTTAAAAAAAAATACAAAGGATTGTATGGTATCAATATTCATTTCAAAAAAAGTATTATTAAAACAGTTTCAAATCATCAGATGAATATGTTATATAAATAATTACTGATATAACTCTGACCCAAAATATAGACTCTAATCTAGGTCTAGACTTGATTTGTAAATATTATTATTTACCCTACTTCTTGTGCTGATTTGCTAACATGGTGAGGGTTCCTGAAACTCATAGCTTTGTCTTAATTTCAAGGATCACATGGCTAATGATCTAAAATTCTGCACTGCTGCTCAAGTCCTACAGATCATGTCTTCTGATGTTATACAACAAATTGTATTTGTGAAAGAAAATCAAACTTTAGATTCCTCTGAAAAGTCAGATTCCAAAGGTATTTAGCATCACGGTACCTTACCAAATTAAAACGTGTTTTTTGTTTGTTTTTCCAAATACCCCATCTAAAACAGACTCCTTAGAATTCCATTATAAAGGTTTGTAAGAACTATACTAAATCTAATTAAAGGCAGGGGATGAATATACTCATTTGTTGTTGTTACAAAATGTTGACTAGGTCTAGGCAAAATAATCTTTAAAGAGAAGAACATTGTTGAAGGACACACACATCCCAATTTTGAAACCTACTACAAAGCTACAATAATAAAAAACACTGTGGTACTAGCGTAATGATAGATGCGCAAATCAAATGGAATAGAACTGAGAAGGCAGAAATAAACCCTCACATTTGTAGTCAATTGGTTTTTGAGAAAGTTCCCAAAACAGCCAAAGGGGAAAGAATTTCAACAAATGGTGCTGGGATAACTGGATAGTCACATGCAAAAGAATGAGGTTGGACCCTTACCTCTTACCATATACAAAAGTTAGCTGAAATGGATGATCGACTTGGAGCACCTGGGTGGCTCAGTTGGTTAAGCATCCAGCTTTTGATCTCAGCTTGAAAATTTTTTTTTAATGTTTATTTATTTTTGAGAGACAGAGAGAGCCAGAGCATGAGCAGGGAGGGAGCAGAGAGAGAGGAAGACACAGAATCTGAAGCAGGCTCCAGGCTTTGATCTGTCAGCACAGACCTCCATACGGGGCTCAAACTCATGGACCACGAGATCGTGACCTGAGCCAAAGTCGGATGCTTAACTGACTGAGCCACCCAGGTGCCCCTTGATCTCAGCTTTTTAAAGTTTATTTATTTATTTTAAAATTTTTAATGTTTACTTTTGAGAGAGAGAGCCAGCGGGGGAGAGGCAGAGAGAGAGGGAGACAGAGGATCCAAAGTGCGCTCTGCGCTGAGAGCAGAGAGTCTGATGAGGGCTTGAACTCACGAACTGCAAGATAATGACCTAAGCCAAAGTTGGATGTCCAACTGACTGAGCCACCCAGGTGCCCCTATTTATTTATTTTGAGAGAGAGACAGAGAGAGAGAGAGAGAGAGAGAGAGAGAGAGAATGAGAATGAGCTCTGTGCTCAGACGTGGGGCTTGAACTCACAAAAAGTGAGATCATGACCTGAGCCAAATTCCAGATCGGGCCACTTAACCAACTGAGCCACCCAGGTGCTCCATCAGCTCAGGTCCTGATTTCAGGATTGTGAGTTCAAGCCCTGTGTTGGGCTCTGTGCTGGATGTGAAGCCTACTTAAAACACATACACACAAATGGATCATGGACTTAAGTGTAAAAGCTAAAAACAGTGAGGGTACAGTAGCAAATATGAAAATGATACATTCTTTTTTTCTTTTCAAAATTATGTTTAAAGACTTGGAAGACAAAAAAAGAGGTCATAAAAATTGTACAATAGAAATAATTCCTGAATAATAATAATAATAATAATAAGCCTTCATGTAAAATGACACTGAACCCAAGAAAGAAAGACTAAGTAAGATTAAGCACAGTTTTTTTCTGACATGCTTTCATGAACCCACAGATACATGTCTGGTGCACATCATTATCATGTATTAAAGAATGTTAGATAGCCCTTTTCTACCCTTAAAAAATAAAATAATAATTAAAGAGTTTTTGTGTGTGTGTGTGTGCTAACGAAATGTCTCCAATGATAGTTCTGAGAACCAAATCTTTTAAAGTATATAAGGCAAAATTTTGTCACTTGGGGTAGGGGTATGGATATATGGATAGGTCCTAAATGTTGGTTTAGCTTAATTTAGACCAATAGACCAATTTAGACCAATTTAGACCTGCACAATAGGGCAACCCATTCTTCTTGGCTGAGACTATTATCAGGAGGGCCACTGAGGAAAGAAAAGGACTCAGCCTATGGAAAACCACTGGAAGATACTGAAACAGAGCAACAATCTCCTTAAGATCAGTTTGGGTCCACTGAGGTAGAGAGTCCTTTAGCCAACAGTTGAAAATGAACACTTTTACATATCTTGTATAAGTCTTCCAAGCAACCGAGTGGGAGAGGAGCAGAGAGAGAGGGAGACATAGGATCCGAAGCAGGTTCCAGGCTCTGAACTGTCAGCACAGAGTCCAACCCAGGGCTCCAACTCAAGAACTGAGAGATCATGACCTGAGCTGAAGTTGGCACTCAACCAACGGAGCCACCCAGGCACCCTTTAAGTTCTTTAAATTTATTTTTAATTTATTTAATTATTTAACTTTGTTTGTTTGTTTTAGAGAGAGAGCAAAAGTAGGGGAAAGGGACAGAGGGAGAGAGAGAATCTCAGGCAGGCTCCATGCTCAGCATGGAGCCCAATGTGGGGCTTGATCCCACAACCCTGGGATCATGACCTAAGCACAAATCAAGAGTCAGACACTTAAACAACTGAGCCACCCAGGCTCCGCAACTGTAAAGTTCTATATAGTAAATATGTTTGGCTTTATGGGCCAGTTGAGTAGCCTCTGTTGTAGCTACTCAACTCCGTTGCTGTAGCACAGAAACAGCCATAGATAATATATAAACAAATAACTCTGATTTTGTGCCAATAAAAGTTTATTTCTAAAGAAAGACAGTGGGCTATAGTTTGCTGGCCCCAACCGTAGAACAATTAGTATCCTAGCATTAAGTGTGAACTACCACACCAGTCGATAGACCTGTGGAGAAGGTATAATAGGAGTCAACCGTAAGAAAATGGAGGTGGAGGGGAAGAGTTGCCTAAGCAAAGTGTGCGGCAAATGAATGGGAGATAAGTTGGAGACATAGGCTTCAAGTAAGCAGGAGATTTGAACCAAGGGAAACTATTTGCATATTATTATAAATGAGGTGAGAAATCACTGAGGGGTTATAGGCATGTGAAAAATTTTAAAAGTCTTTTTTTACATTTCTTTATGTTTTGAGAGACAGAGAAAGGCAGAGCATGAAGGGGGGAGGGGCAGAGAGAGAGGGAGTCACAGATTCTGAAGGAGGCTCCAGGCTCTGAACTGTCAGCACAGAGCCCAATGCGGGGGCTCGAAGTCACAAACCACAAGATCATGACCTGAGCCGAAGTTGGACTGAGCCATCCAGGTGCCCCATATTTGTCTCTGTAATTTGATGGTAGAGAGAAAGCATGTCTGTGTGGGCCTAGATGGGAAAGATGCAAAATCCTGTGTTTGGCCTCTCTGGACTCTGCCAATGAACAGCTTCCTGCTGCTTTTGCTCTGCATCCTTAGCTATAATATGCTTTAGCCTTGAGAATAACCTGCAATTGAGTCTTATGAATACTTTTAGTGAATTGCCAAACTTGAGAAGATTGTGGGATTTTTTAGAAAGGTTTTCTTATTTTTAAGTAATCTCTACACCCAACATGGGCTCAAACTCTCAACCCCGAGATCAAGAGTCACATGCTCTACTGACTGAGGCAGCCAGGTGCTCCAGTTGTGGGATTTCTCGAACACTTTTGAAAAAGACTTATACCTCACATCATATTCAAGATTCAGTCCCAAACCAATGAGAGAGCTCATTGGAAAATGTATAAGCTCTAGGGGAAAACATGGGTGAATCTTTCTTTAACTTAGGTGAAAGTCTATTTATGATTCAAAATCCAGATGCAATTAAATAAGTTGACATGTTTGACATAAAAAATACTTCTGCATGGTCCCCAAAATATAAACAGTATCAAAGACAATGGCCAAACTGGGAGAAAGTATTTGCAACACATATCTCAGATAAGGACCTAATATGCTAAACAGATGAAAAAAACTTAAAAATTAGGGGACAAAGATAAAACTTAATCCCCCAAGTAATATAAAAACAGTGCCAAAATATGAAAAGATGTTCAAACTGTCTAATGATAAGACAAGATATAAACTAAAATACATATCAACCAATGTAGCTAAGATTACTGGGTTGTGATAATTAAGTGCTTCACTCTGTATTTCTCACTGAATACAGGTAAAAGCTTTGGACAGAATGCATGGAACAGCTATCTATTGACTCTAGAATGCAATTCGTAAGAGGCAGATCGGGGAAGGCAACCAGAACTCTAACTACAACTGAACCATCACTGCATTTCCCATTTTGTTTTTCCTCTATTATCTCCTGGCCTGGACTCAAACACAAGCTGAAATTCAGAACTGTGCACCAGGTGTGTAAGACAGAACTCTGAGAGAAATCCTCTATCATGGTTTCAGGGCCAGGAAAGGGGACCACTGTAGGTCACAAAGAATGAGGGAAATCCAAACTTCCCTTTGTTTTTGTTTTTCTATTCTCTCTCACACCAGTCCATAGGCAGGTCCATCGTGGCAATGGATGTGGGATGACAGTAGAGGCCAGGCAGGCACCTAAAACTCTGAGAGGAGAACTCTAGTCCCAAGAGCAAGGGGGCGTCCCCACTACTGTTTTCACTGCATATCCTCTTGCTTCTTGGCTCCACACTAGTTGCATTTTCAGGGAGTACACAGCAGAGCAGAAAATTAAAGCCCACTCCCTTTCCAGCTAGAGGACCAGAAAGAGAAGTGTTGGGGAGATTAAGGAGATCAACAAAATGGTTGCAAGTCCTATTGCAAGTCCTAGCTACTGCAATAAGACAAGAAAAATAAATAAAAGGCACACAGTAAAGGACATTGGAAAGGACATAGTAAAACTATTTGTGACATAATGAGAAATATCCATTTGGCCTCTGTGGGCCCCCACCCCCACCCCCAGCATATAAGGCACAAAATCTATGGAATCTCTTAAGTAATAAGTGTCTTTTTGTATGCTGAAGAGATGACTGGAGGTTGAAGACACCTGGATAGCCTCAGGATGAGGTCTGAAAAAAACCATGTGATTAGAGGGTTGGAACTTTCAGCCTGATCCCCCTGGTATGAGTTTAAACTTAGGAACCAAACAAGATGGTAAATTCACACTGGTGGCTGGTCTCCCCATCATACCCAACCTGAGGTGGCACCCAAATTGACACATCTGTAAAAACTGTGAAAATCCTGAGGATGTGTGTGTGTGCACATGTGTGCGTGCGAGTTGGCAAATGGGGTGATGGAGCCCAGACAGTGACACTATAGACTTTCCTCCTTTTGGTGCATCTCTCACCTTTTTCCAATGCTGGGCTTCTGCCTCTCCCTCTGGGTATACATATTAGCCAAGGTAGCTTATAGCTCCACTGAAATACAAATTAATCAAGAAAAGTAATGAGATATAGCAGGTGCAACTTGCATTGAAGTGAGAAACTGAAGAGTTTAGACTAGTTAAAACAGATTAAGTGCATCAGATGAAAATTTAAATAAATAATATCCCCCAAAAGAAAGGAGTTCATATTGGTTACATCACGGGTTGTCTATTTGGGCACTATTGACATTTTGGGCCAGATAATTCTTTGCTGTGGTGGGATGGGGCTGTCTTGTGAATTGTGGGAAGTCTAGCAGCATCCCTGGCTTCTACAGGCTAGATGCCAGCAGCACCACCGTGAGCTGTGACGACCAAAAACGTCTCTATATATTGCCAAATGTCCCCAGGAGGGACAAAATCTCCCAAATGGGTTAAAGCAGGATAATAAATCATGAATAACCAATTCAAAATACTATGAAAAATATACTGGTTGAAGTAAATAATTCAATAAATGGGTTATGTAGTAATATGGATCTCAGCCGAGAATGATTACACTGAAACTTCAGGTAGAGGAACTTTTCTAGAAGGTATAGGAAGGGGTAAATATGAAAATGTGAAAGCAGACCTAGAAGATAGAAATAAAAGCATTGGGGTGCCTGGGTGGCTCAGTCAGTTAAGTGTCCAACTCTTGGTTTCAGCTCAGGTCATGATTTCATGGTTTGTGAGTTTGAACCCCACATTGCACTCCGTGCTGACAGCCTGGAGCCTGCTTGACATTCTCTCTCCCTCTCTCTCTGCCCCTCACCTGCTCACTCTCTTGGTCTTTCTCTCAAAAATAAATAAATAAACTTTAAAGAAAGTAAAAAAAAAAAAAGAAATAAAAGTATCAATATCTGTACTATAAGAATACAAGAAGGAGAAAAATAGAAAGGAGAAAATATTTGTAGATATAATGTTTCCAAATTCCCAGAATTAAAAAAGAAAATCTCAGATTGAACGAGCGCATAAAGGTCCAATCAGAATAGACATGAAAAGTCCAACCCTTGACACATGAAGAGTAAAAGAAAGAACATGGAAGAGAAAGAGAAACAACCAGAGAGAGAGTAGCTCTTCTGTAAAGGAACAAGATACAGATTGACACTTGACTTCTTAATACACCCCAAGAAGAGAGCAGAAGGAGAAGGAGAGTAGGGATTAGAAAGGAAGGGGAGGGGTACCTGGGTGGCCCAGTTGGTTAAGCACCCAACTCTTGATTTTGGCTCTTGTCATGATCTCATGGTTCAGGAGTTCGAGCCCCGCATTGGGCTTTCCCTGTTCTGGATTCTCTCCCCCTCTCTCTCTGTCCCTCCCCCACTCACTCTCTCTAAAAATAGGTGAACAAACTTTTAAAAATTTAAAAAAAAAAATTAATTATTTATTTAATTTTTAATAATTATTTATTTAATTATTTAATTTTTAAATTATTTTTGAGAGCAAGTGTGAGCAGAAGAGGGGCAGAGAGAGAGAGAGAGAGAGGGATAGAGGATCCAAAGCAGGATCTGTGCTGACAGCAACAAGCCTGATGTGGGGCTTGAACTTCCAAACTGAGATCGTGACCTGAACCAAAGTCAGATGCTCAACCAACTGAGCCACCCAGGCACCTCTAGGTAAATAAAGTAAAAAAAAAAAAAAAAAAAAAAAGGGAAAAGAGAAACAAAAATTAAAAGTGGGCCTTGCAGTTATTCAATATACTTTACTGTGGTATAAAGTTCCAACCGAGACTTTTTGGAACTTAAGGGACAAAGCTAGGTGAAAGGTAGACCCTACAGAGGGAAAAGGGGTGGCTGTACCTTTGTGAGTCCCACTATCTGGGTTTCAGCTGTACAGATGGATCCAGTTTCCAGGATCTGATTCTCAGGACTAATGTCTGCACCAGAATGCTAATTTACTATTAGTAAGGGGGTAAAGTAACTTCCCAGGGAACAATAAACATGCCTGGGCTTGTTATTCATGGCATCCCTCAGCTAAGTGCTCAATAATTTACCAATTATCAAGTTAATTAGTGAAAACTGAATCAGAAAAATTAGTTGAATGATCCTAAGGAAAAGGACAAATTCTCCCCACCTCATAAGAGATTCAGGTTCTCTCTCTGTTGGTAAGTGCTGGGTAAATGCTAACCAACTCCTGCTCATCTTCCCCTCCACCCTCTCTTCCCCCATGTTCCATAATCTTACTTTAGATACACAATTAGTTAAGCTTCATATTTCAGTCTTAATATCACCCTGAACATCATAATTGGACTTTATCAAACATTTACAGGACACTTTTTAAGGTGAAGGAAAAGTAACCAACAGCTATTTATTACATGTTAGGTATTATATATACATTATCTCATTTAATCTTTACACAACTCTGTGAGGTAGGTACAATTATTATCCCTATTTTAGAAATTGGGCAACTTGAGTTAAGTAACTTGCTCCAGGTCATTCAGCTACTGAATATTGTTGAAGGAAGCCAGTAAGACCTAAAAACCAACAACTCGAATAATTGTGCTAGATTTTCCCAACTCCTTGGCTCACTTGTCTGCATCTAGCCCCCGAGTTGTGAGATTCAAATGAGATAAAATATGCAGCAGCGTTTTATAACCTGTGAAGCATTACAAAACGGCACATAATATTTTAAATACACGGTTAAAATACAGTTTATTTGTAACAAAAGATAACATAGCATGAATACAGATCGTACACATTTCTCAATGACAAAATTTAGGTACTCAACTTTTTATTGAAATATATAGGGGCGCCTGGGTGGCTCTGTCGGTTAAACTTCTGACTTTGGCTCAGGTCATGATCTCATCAGGTTCATGGGCTCAAGCCTTTGTTGGGTCTGTGCTGACAGCTCAGAGCCTGGAGCGGGCTTGGAATTCTGTGTCTGTCTTTCAAAAATAAACGTTAAGAAAATTGTTTTTAGGGGCACCTCGGTGGCTCAGTCCACTAAGCATCAACTCTTGATTTCAGCTTAGGTCATGATCTCACAGTTCGTGAATCTGAGCCCGGCGTCAGGCTCTGCGCTGACAGTGCAGACAGCTTGCTTGGGATTCTTTCTCTCCCTCACTCTCTACACCTCTCCTGCTTGCTGTCTCTCTCTCGCTCTTTCCCTCAAAATAAATAAATAAACTAAACCAAAATTTAAAATAACTATATATAACATACATGCGGTAAAGTTCACAAAACTTAAAGCGTGTAGCTTAATTTTTACAAAAGTAAAAGTTGAAAAAAAAAAAGTCACCACCACCCAGATCAAAAAACATTACCAGTATCTCAGAAGCTTCCTTCTGGCTACGTTTATAAGAGACCTGGATTGGAATCTTGACACTCACTTTCTTCTTGCCTGACTTTGGCAAGTTATTTTAACCTCTTTGGGTCTCGGTTCAGTCACCTGTAAAGTGAGGCTAACACTCCCTTCTAAGATTGTTGAATTAAAGGAGGTCATAAAATGTAAAATATCTCTCACAGTGCCTAAAAATAGCTGGTCTGAAATAAACGGTAATTATTACACGCAAATGCTATAGGCGGTCGCCACCTCCCACTTCCTGCCTTTCTGTCACTCACTTTTGAAAGTGCTCTTGTTCCCATTCTTTTTCGCCTTCTTTCTCGCCCCTCCTACTGCCGTATATTGCCTTCCCAAGCTGTCGTAAAACGCTCCTCCCCGCCCTCCATGTGGCGAAAACGCAATCACGCTTGACGGCGCGAGGTGGCTCAGCCGCAAGATGGCGGCGCTGGCGGAGGAGCAGACGGAGGTGGCGGTCAAGTTAGAGCCTGAGGGACCGCCGACGCTGCTACCTCCGCAGGCGGGGGACGGCGCTGGCGAGGGTGGCGGCGGCACTACCAACAACGGCCCTAACGGCGGCGGCGGGAACGTTGCGGCGGCGTCGTCGTCGGCCGGCGGGGATGGTGGGACCCCCAAACCCTCGGTGGCTGTCTCCGCCGTTGCTCCGGCGGGGGCGGCCACGGTGCCCGCTGCTGCTCCGGAGGCCGGAGCTCCCCACGACCGACAGACTCTGCTGGCCGTGCTGCAGTTCCTGCGGCAGAGCAATCTCCGCGAGGCTGAAGAGGCGCTGCGCCGTGAGGCCCGGCTGCTGGAGGAGGCAGTGGCGGGCACCGGAGTCCCGGGAGAGGCGGACGGCGCCGGTGCTGAGGCGGCTAGCGCGCTTCTCAGCCGGGTCACAGCCTCGGCCCCCGGCCCCGCTGCCACTGACCCTCCGGGCACCGGTGCTTCGGGGGTCGCCGCCGTCTCGGGCTTAGCGACAGGTCCTGCGGCTCCGGGGAAAGGTGAGCCGCGGAGTCCCGGGGAGGTAGGGCACGAAGGGGAGCAAGCCGGGAAGGCAGAGGCAGGCAGGCCTGCACCTCTGCGGGCTTGTTTTGAATTTCCTGGGCCCGCCTCTAGGACCACATGCCCGCCCCTTTCTCTAGTGCGCCGGCTGCGCAGTCAAACCCTCTTCCGAGCTGTCAGTTCCAGAGAGAGGCTGAAGAGAGCTGTTGAGCAGAGGGATGTCTGGGGAAGGTGGGCGCCAAGAGGCGAGGACCTTCAGGCTTTTGGCCCCTTTCCTCTTTTTTGGGCTCTTGAGCCTTGGCAGGTCTGCATTAACAATAATAATATTTGTACCTTTCTGTACTAGCTTCTTTAAGTAATTACTTAAAATATTTGATCTATCTTAATTCTCACAATTCCACTGTGAGCTAGACATTACCTCTATTTTGGAGATCAGAAAACGAACTGGGAGAGGCCAGCGGACCTTTGCTTTGGACCAAACAGCCAGTATTTCTCAAAATATAGGTTGTTACTAGTGGTAAACCTATAGGGGGATGCAGATTTCTGGGCATCACTTCAGACTTAGTGAATCAGATCGTGTAGAGGTGGAGTTTAAGAATCTCCATTTTTGAAAATATGTTTCCAAGGGGTATTAATGTATGGCAAAGTTTGAGAACCATTCATTTAGGAATAGGTTCAGACCGGGGTTCGGATTCTGTCTCTGTTGTTTTTACTTGCGTGATGTGATGCTGATTCTTCCTGAGTTTGAATTTTTTTTCTCTATTAAATGGGTTATACATATATACACATGGGTATATACACATACATACATATCTATACATACGTATCTACATACATACCTATAATATGTATATATTATATATATACGGATATTATATGTATATAAAATGCCTGGTACTGATAAGTTTATGTCTAGCACCTATCACCTGAGACCTCCCTCCCAGCCTTTACCTAGCAGCTGTTGTTGCAAAGTCCATGCAGTAAAATTCATACACAATATAAGGTCTCAAAGGTGATCCTGAGCTGATAATAAATGTTTGTTTAATTAAGTTGCCCAGGGTAGAGCCTCTAGCCAAATTAACCTGTATTTATGAAACCCAATCTTTGCGGCATTGCCAGACATGAAGTATGAATATATAGCATTGTATCCTGTAAATAGAAATGTGCAAAACTGTGATTGAGAGTAATCTTTTCTGAGTGCTAAATTTTGTGGATTAACTATAAGATGGATAAATTATGTTGATTATTTTTCTATAATATCTCATCTTTTTGGAAACTTGATCTGTCAAAATTCAGGAACCAATAAGGAGGAAAAAAAGCCATTACAGTAACCAAAAGAACTTATAACATTTGTGCATTTAAGAACACAGCAGTAGTATAATTTCCAACGATCAAACGCTGATTAGATTGACAGGTGTATCATTGTTTGGTGTTGCTACGTTACAAACAAATACTAATGTTTTCTTCCCTGGAATGTTTATGGGAATTATTTTAAGCATATAAAATTGAATTATCTGTTGGAAACATAAATAAGGCTAGTCCTTCCCATCCTTAAAATGCTTGCATTTTGTAAGGAGTGATTGATGTACACATATTCTACAGGACGGGATGTGTTACAGGAAAGTTACAAAATATGTGGATAGGTCAGAGAGCTGGGAATGTTATTTCAGGGCATGGCTTCGTGGTGGTGGGTGCCATTTACACTAAGCCTTGAGAGAAGATTAATATACTTGTTTGATTTGCACATGTCATGTTTTATGAAATTTGTCTTTAGAAAAAGGTAGCTGCAGGAAAAATATTGACCTGTTTTGTTATTGATTTGGAATTTTTATTTTAAGATATGGACAAGCTGAGGGGCACCTGGGTGGCTAAGTCGGTTGAGCATCTGACTGTTGATTTTGGCTCAGGTCATAGATCGAGCCCCACATTGGGCTCTGCACTGACAGTGTGAAACCTGCTTGGTATTTTCTCTCTTCCTCCCTCTCTGCCCCTCCTGTGCTTGTGCATGCATGTATTTTCCTGTGTGTGCGCATGCTCTCTCTCTCAAAATAAATAAATAAAAACATTTAAAAAAGAATCATTAACATTAAAACAAGAAGATATGGATAAGCCGAAGGAGTTTTGGATGGGTGACTGAAACAAGGTGAAAATTTCATTGAAAGATCATGTGATTGTGTTGGAGAAGAGTTTGGTGAGAGACAAACATTTGAGAAACCATTTACCTCTGGACCTTAGCAAAACAGTCTTAGTCATTTGGTGCTTATCAGGCCATTTTCTTGAAAGTTGTTTTTTGTGTTTTAAACAGTTGGAAGTGTAGCTGTAGAAGACCAGCCGGATGTCAGTGCTGTGCTATCAGCTTACAACCAACAAGGAGACCCCACAATGTATGAAGAATACTATAGTGGACTGAAACACTTCATTGAATGTTCTTTGGACTGCCATCGGGCAGAATTATCCCAACTCTTTTATCCTCTGTTTGTACACATGTACTTGGAACTAGTCTACAATCAACATGAGAATGAAGCAAAATCATTTTTTGAGAAGTATGTGAATTTTATATATATTATATATATAGCATATATATATATATATATATAATGTATATACACATCTGTAACCACACTAATGTAAGATTGTAACTCCAAAAGTATTTCATAAAGGAGAGGTACCTGGTGCTCTGAGAACCTAAACAAGGGGTTTGATCTAGTTGGAGAAGTCAGGGAAGGCTCCCAGAGGAAGTGATGCTTGAGGTAAGATCTGAAGATTGGGTAGGAGTTACCAGATGAAGAGAAGAGGGAAAAGCATATGTGACAGCTCTGGCAGGAGGGATCATGGTAGGTATAGAGATAAAAGAAGGCCAGCGTGGCTGGCGCAGAATATGGGGTTGGGTATAGTATAACATTAAGCTGGGCTGGAACAGGCAGGTTTTTGGGCCACGTTGAGGGTCTTTATTTATCCTGAGAGCAGTAGTGGGTGCATTGAGTAGGATTAGATTTGGTTGAGATACACTGAAAACTCAAAACAATAATGGCATAAATAAACTAAAAGTTTATTTTTTGCTTTTATCCTAAGAGCAATAGAAAGTGGTGTTAGGATTAGATTAGACCAAGAATGGCTGAAAACCCAAACAGCAGAGGCTTAAATATGATAAGTTTATTTCTCTCTCATAGAGGTAGGGCAGTCCAGGACTGGCATGGAGTCCTTGATCACCAGGGACTTAGGCTGTCTCGATCTCGTTGTTCTACCACCCTTGTCATGCAGCTTCCACCTGTGGCACAAGATGGCTCTTTGGTTCTAAGCCATCACATCAGTGTTACAGTGAGCAGGGAGGGCACACATCCTTCCTGGAAGTTGCACGCACTTTTTTTTTTACGTCATTAGTCAACGGCCACACTTACCTACAAGGGAGGTAGGAAATGTGGCCTTTGCCTAGGTGTTTATATGCTCATCTAATATTCAGGTATTCTGTTGTGGAGGAATAAAGAAAAAAAAAAAAGGATATTTGGGGACAGTGAGGTGTCTGTGCTACAAAGGTCATTGAAGGACCATGTCATTATTAGACTTGCTTTTTTTTTTTTTTTAAATTTTATTTTTTCTTAAAGTAATCTCTTCGCCTAAAGTGGGGCTCGAACTCACAACCCTGAGAAAAAGAGTTACATGGTCTACCAACTGAGCTAGCCAGACACCCCAATTTGCATTAAAAAATTTTTTTTTTAATATTTATTTATTTTTGAGACAATACGAGAGACGGAGTGCGAGCAGTGGAGGGGCAGACAGAGGGAGACACAGAATCTGGAGCAGGTTCCAGGCTCTGAGCTGTCAGCCCAGAGCCCGACGCAGGGCTCAAATTCACCAACCATGAGATCATGACCTGAGCCGAAGTCAGACACTTAACCGACTGAGCCACTCAAGCGCCCCCCAATTTGCATTTTGAAAGGACCTTTATGCAGTTGGGAAAATAGATAGTGGTAGAGAAACAGAGTGACTCTAGAGTGACCAGTTTTGGAGGTTATTTTAGTGGTTCTCAACTTGGGGTAATATTATTCCTTCTTTCTCCGGGCTATTTGAAAATGTGTGGAGGTGTTTTGGTTGTCATAATGACTAGGGTGGGGAAGAGCAGGTGGCTTAGGGATACGAAATATTCTAATATGTGTGTGTAATCCCACTAAGCAAAGAATTATTTGCCCCAAATTGTTCTGTTGAGAAACACTAGGCCAGGATGCAGTAGTGTTTGTGAAGGGAAGCAGACATATTGGTAAGGCAGTTGGCGATGGATTGGATATGGAGGTGAGGGAGATGAAGGCATTATTGCTAACCCCTAGGTTTCTGGCTCCCCCACCTGGATAGGGGTGCTCTTTGCTAAGATAGAAAACCCTTGAAGAGGACCTGGTTTGTCAGGTTGTGGAGTAATCTTGAGTTCAGATCTGAATATGCCTTTGACTCATTTAAGAGATGTCAAGTTGATAGGTGGATGATATATGAGGCTCTGGAGCTCAGAGGAGATGTAGGGACTGGAGCTATAAATTGCAGTTGTGTATAATATTGATGGATATGGATGAGATCATCTGGGGTGGGGGTAGGAGTATGAAGTAAATCAATAAAAGGGCTGTACTGAGCCTTAGGGAACTCCAGCATTTGGAGTGGAAGAGATAGAAAAAGAGTGTAAGAGATGGCCAAGTAGAAGAGGTATGCAAGGAGAGGTCAGAGAAGTAGAAGGAAAAGCAGGAGGGTATTGAGTTTTTGTATATGTGCTGCCTAAGCAAGCGCAGAGGGTTTTGAGTTTTAGAAGCCAAAGAAAGGAGGGGTGCCTGGGTGGCTTAGTTGGTGAAGCGGCTCAGGTCAGGATCTCGTGGTTCGAGATCTCTTCCCCTCCCCTGCTTGTGCTGTCTCTCTCTCTCTCAAAAAAATGAATGAACATTTAAAAACTTAAAAAAAAAAAAAAAGAAGCCAAAGAAAGGAGTGTTTAAAAAGGAGGTGGTACTTAACAGTTTGAATGAGAGCACTTTAGTACAAGCAATAGATCCAAAAGCCAGGACTTGTCAGATAACACAAGTAATAGCAATAGATGAGTAATAGAACTTGGGACCCCTAGCTTCTATGCCATTCGTTATTGTATAAATGCCTAATAGAAGGTTATAAAGTAAACGTTCTATAGCTCAGTGTTGTTGAAAAAAGAACAGAGGCTGATGATGACAACTTCTACTGTAAGCTAATTTTTCTTACAGTGTTGTCATCAAAAAACCTCTTCCTCTCCCAGTCTAATGGGGTAGCCATCTCCTCACGTGGGAAGCTGGAATATCACAGAGGACTCTGTCTCCTTGTTATGGACGGTCTCAACCCTTGCCCAGACACCATGCTCAGATGAGGTTACAGGCAGTGACCGATGTGAACACCAAGAGGCTGAGATTCCTAATTTCACTCAAATCTTGACAGAAACCTTAGTTCATGTCTTGACGAGTCATAGCAGGGTAACACAGGTAACAGTTTAGGAATGTATTGACTGTTTATCAGAGCTAGATTATATTATTATGTTTAGTCATTGTTCTCTAATTGTTTTTGCATTGTTTGCTGCTCTTAGTGAGTGCCAAATATATAATCTTTAATTTTACTTTATCAGGAAAATTGAGATTTGTAGAAACAAAAGTACATTTAAATTTACTAATTGTCACCAAGGCTGAAAGCTTTACTTAATTACCTTTGGTAATGGTGAGTAAATGGAAGTGTTCATTCTTTGGCATCCACATTTGTTTGTCCTTTAGTTATATTATTATACTGATGTTTAATAAATATGTCTGGTATTAAGAATATAAGAAATCATTGAAAATGGGTGAGTTTTATGAGGATGACATGTATTGATTATTGTTAAGAAGCTGAGTGATAGGTTCATTGAGTTAATTATACTAGTTTCTATTGTGTATGTTCAAAACTTTCCATAATAAAAAGTTTTTAAAAGTGGGTTTTGAGAGGACATAAAATTTAGTAAAGCAAGAATTCTAATTCATATGTTTACCAGTGGTAGATATGTTTCATTCACTTAAGGTATTTATTTCAGATTCTCTTAAAATGTTAATGATACATTTCACTAGAGAATTAAAATTTTTAAATTTCAGGATGAATTCAGAAACTGAATTGTAATCATTTTGAAATGAGTTACTTCTGATCCTGTAGCTTAGTCCAGGATTATTCAGACTGCTACATTGAAAATATTCTGGGATGTTTATAAATATATGGGGGAGAAAAGATCCCTTAATGATTACATTGAAAAATGACTTTTTAAAATCACTGAAACAGGTTCCATGGAGATCAGGAATGTTATTACCAGGATGACCTACGAGTATTATCTAGTCTTACCAAAAAGGAACACATGAAAGGGAATGAGACCATGTTGGATTTTCGAACAAGTAAATTTGTTCTGCGTATTTCCCGTGACTCGTACCAACTCTTGAAGAGGCATCTTCAGGAGAAACAGAACAATCAGATATGGAACATAGTTCAGGAGCACCTCTACATTGACATCTTTGATGGGATGCCGCGTAGTAAGCAACAGATAGATGCGATGGTGGGAAGTTTGGCAGGAGAGGCTAAACGAGAGGCAAACAAGTCAAAGGTATGGGAATAAACCTAAGAACTATGTAATGCAGATTATGAAAAACTGTAGCATTTCCATCTCCATAATTTACACATTTTTCTTATAGCTAGTTTGGGAATAATTGTACACTATATACTAAGTTTCATGATCTAAGGATGCTGTATAGATGAGAATTTGGGAATGGTTGCATTGAACAGAACCCTGACTACAGTGGCTGAAACAAGTGAGGGATTTTGCATACATATAATGAATTGCAGAGAAAAGCCCTCTTGGACTCGCATGAGGGCTCCACAGTGCCATCAAGGAGCCTGGCTCCTTCTAGTTTCTGCTCCACCATCTTTAGAATGTGGCTTGCTTCTTTGTGCTCACAGATGGCTGTTGCAGCTCCAGCACTGCACCTACATTCCAGGAAGCCTGAAGGGGGAGGACAGAAGGCATATCCCTGCTAAATCTCTTTTGTTATCAGGAAAACAATATTTTCTTCCTAAAATCTTACCCAGTATATTTGTGGGTTCATCTATTGGCCAGAATGACATTATATGGCTATTCCTAGCTGCAAAGGATTCTGGGAACAGAAATTATTTCACTGAGCATATTGCTGTTCCAGCAAAATCAGGGTTCTGTTAGTAAGGAAGAGGGATTGGCTATTGGGTAGAAAACTACAGAATCTGCTTCAGGATATAAATTACTGTATTGTAATTGTGATTCATCCTATCAAGATATGAAAAGGATATATCAATGAGTGAAATACTCATTTCAAAAATGTTGGCGTGTTTGACTTCTAGGTATTTTTTGGCTTATTAAAAGAACCAGAAATTGAGGTACCTTTGGATGATGAAGATGAAGAAGGAGAAAATGAAGAAGGAAAACCTAAAAAGAAGAAACCTAAAAAAGATAGTATTGGGTCCAAAAGCAAAAAACAAGATCCCAATGCTCCACCTCAAAACAGGTGAGGAAAAAACTTCAGGAACATGTGTAGAGGTATAAGGTGATATATTGTTGTAGAGAATTCAGTAATTCAGAGTACTTTTCAGTCTGTTTTTCTTTTACAGAATCCCTCTTCCCGAGTTGAAAGATTCAGATAAGTTGGATAAGATAATGAATATGAAAGAAACCACCAAACGAGTACGCCTTGGTCCAGACTGTTTACCCTCCATTTGTTTCTATACATTCCTCAATGCTTACCAGGTTGGTGAGATCGTTGCGCAATTTCTGCCTGGAGAGGCATGTAAAATGGTGACTTACCATTAAAAGAAACCTAGATGTGTTAACTTAAACGGAGTTTTCTTTTTTAAACTCTTGATGTAAATATAGCTTAAAGACAGAAGTTAGACAAGGATAATTGGACGCTGCTTGGAATAGCTAGAAGGCAATGTTGAAAAGACCTTTAGCAACTTGTAGATGCCAGAATCTTGGTTATGTGTGTGTTGTTTCACTGATTATAATTCTGCTTGTCTTTGAGGAGGAAACTGTGTAGTTAATCTCTCTTTAACTTGGCTTACCTACTTAATAAACTTAATACTTTTTATTAAGGATTCTGTCTTTATAGACTGTTTATAATCTTTTGAGGATATAATTAGCAAAGTACAAAAATGACTAACGTTTTCTTTGTATCATGTGCTCCTAATTTGGAGGGCGTAAAGGGGTGAATGATGACGTGTTCTCAAAGTAAATACTTTCAAACAGTGGGTTTCCTTGGAGAATGAAATCTCTAATGGTATTTTATATGAGAAAAAGAGCTATCATTATGTATTCTCTAACATGTAATTGTAATTTTTTCCCCCTAAGACATTATTGTTTAGTACAAAGTTTTTATTTTTTCATTGGCAGGGCCTCACTGCAGTGGATGTCACTGATGATTCTAGTTTGATTGCTGGAGGTTTTGCAGATTCAACTGTTAGAGTGTGGTCTGTGACACCCAAAAAGCTTCGTAGTGTTAAACAGGCAGCAGGTAACTGAGATGACCTGTTAGGATGTGAACTTGTCCTTAGTTTACACCAATCTGGAATTCAGGGAATATAACACAAGAGACTGTGATCTTAGCAGAATTTCACTTTAACTCAAAATGTTAACATTCCCAGGGTGCCTGGCTGGCTCAGTCGGTGGAGCATGTGACACTTGATCTCAGGGTTGTGAGTTCAAGCTCCATGTTGGGCATGGAGCTTACTTAAAAACAAAACAACAACAACAACAAAAAAATGCTAATGTTCCCAACAGTGAAAAGTGCATTGGAGTGGCAATTAGGAGACAGGGGTACTAGACCGGTTTAACTTCTCTAGGCCTCAGTTTTCTCATCTGTAGGATGAGAGGATTGGGTTGGAAAACTCCTTAAGGTTAAAAATCTACTTTTATGACTGCCTGTTAATTTAAAACATGCCTTTAAAGTAAATACTGGGATTGTACTTTCTGTTTTAAACATAAAAATGGCTAAAAAAGAAATAGGGTTAGGATTTCACTTTAAAGAAAGTTTCTTGCTAAATGTATTGTTTAAACAAGAGAATACATTTTCAAAAAATTTTTAATATTTCCATAGTTTTCATTTGTGTAGAACATTATGATAGAGTGGTTACTTTGAGTTTCAATCATAGTTCCCACATGGAGTAGCTCTGTGCACTCTGGCAAATTTTTAACTATCCTGAACCTCAGTTTCCTCTTCTATACACTGGGCTGATATCACCTAATTTAGAGGTATTAGCAGTGGTTGGTATGTAAGAGGAGCTGTTCAAATGTTAGTTCTTCTCCTAAACAATGATTTGATTGCCTTAAAATGTTCTAATGAATATACTTTTTAAGTGAATGTGGTTTTAAAAATCAGTATTTCTGCACCATTTTAGATCTTAGCCTCATAGACAAGGAATCAGATGATGTCTTAGAAAGAATAATGGATGAGAAAACAGCAAGTGAGTTGAAGATTTTGTATGGTCACAGCGGACCTGTCTATGGAGCCAGCTTCAGTCCAGATAGGTAAAATACAAACAAAAAATGAAATACTGCTGCATTATAAAATTTGAGATTATAAAAGTTAAGTACTGGAAACGGGAAAAATTCTGTTAGAAAAATCTCATGGTTGCCTCTCACGCATTATCTGTTAGACTCTTGCCATTTGCTAATTCATCTTGGGGTATTGGTATACAAAGTAGCAACTTTATACCTAAATTTATAGACTCGAGATGCACGGCTTCCAGGTTTGTTGGCCTTAAAAATTGGCTTTAGTTTTTGTATAACCCCGATAGGAGGTGAATTGCTTCTTTGGGTTCTTGTCTTGGGTTTGTGGCTACTGCCATATTCCATCATCTCCAAATTCTGAACAAATTCCTGATATTAAAGGTTATTAGATGTCAGTTGAAGAATTTGTATAATCAAAAGAACTAAGGATACTGAAAAGGGAATTTGAAACCCACAAATAGGTATTTACTTATTTTTCATGATCTCTGACATTCTGTAGAAATGGAAGGGAATTTTATAATACCATTTGTATCTTACTTGGATAATAGCTTTCAGTCCACTAAGATTTTCATCTTTATGAAACCTTGAGAATGAAACTTTGATAGGGTTTAGACAGATGAAACATTTTTACCGGAGGGAAACCTCTGATTTCAGTGAAAACCATAACTTTCTGAGTTGTTCAGCTTTTGTATTTATCTCTGAGAAGGGTAAACTATTATTTACAGGGCTATAGTGTTTTCGTTTTTGTTTTTTTTGTTGTTGAAAAGACACTTCCTTTTGGGGCATCTGGGTGGCTCAGTCAGTTTAAGCGTCCTGACTCTTGAGCTCAGTTCAGGTCTTGCTCTCAGGGTCGTGAGTTCAAGCCCTGCATTGGGTTCTGTGCTGGGTGTGAAGCCTACTTAAAAAAGTTTTTTTTAACGTTTATTTATTTTTGAGACAGAGAGAGACAGCATGAACGGGGGAGGGTCAGAGAGAGAAGGAGACACAGAATCTGAAACAGGCTCCAGGCTCTGAGCCATCAGCACAGAGCCTGACGTGGGGCTTGAACTCACGAACCGCGAGATCATGACCTGAGCCGAAGTTGGACGCTTAACTGACTGAGCCACCCAGGCGCCCCAAGACACTTCTTTTAAATGCTTATATTAAGTCATACAGGATAGGAAAATAGCATCTTCATTTTAAAGTAAAAAATTGTTGAATTTTAAGTAACATCTCGTATCACATTTCTGTTTTTCTCAATTGAACTTCTTGACCATGTTTTTTGTTGGTACTCTTTGGTATAATTTTTTATAAGAACTGTGACTTTTCCAATATACTTTTAAAAATAACGTAACCTCATTCAGTAGGTGCCTAGATGTATAGTGTCACAGCTAATGTTAGTTTGGTTAGTACTTTCAACTTTTGTTATCTACTGTGAATTCCATGTATGAAGTAAAAGTGAGATGTCTCAGCTGTTATTTAACATACTCAAATGTACAGAGAAACTGGACAGGTAACTAAGTTATGCTGGGAGTCAAATGTATTAACCTTCTCTTCTTGCAGGAACTACTTGCTTTCTTCTTCAGAGGATGGGACTGTTAGATTGTGGAGTCTTCAAACATTTACTTGCTTGGTGGGATATAAAGGACACAACTACCCAGTATGGGACACACAGTTTTCCCCATATGGCTATTATTTTGTGTCAGGGGGCCATGATCGAGTAGCTCGGTAAGAACATTGTGATCTTATGACTGGCAGAATGGTTACTTTTTGGGAATTACAAACTCCAGCCAAACTCATTTTCACTCCTATTATTTGGGATCAACTTTTCAAGAGTGTCAATGTTTATAGCTCCTTATTTGAAAATGAATTTGGGAGAAGTATTACTATGACTGCAGTTATGTCTATACCAAGATTAAGAGTCCTGCTTTTTTTCCTCAAGCTAGCTTATTAACATGCTTCCAGCCCCTCCCTTAGCTAGATGCTAAACCTTGTCTTTCACAACCATTATGTGTGCCCCTGTTTTCTTGTGATCTCTTGTTCAGGATGAGGTAACTCAGATTAGAAACTAATTTTGTGGAAGCCAAAACTAGGGAAAAATACTTTTCTATAGGTTAGACTAGGAATTGGGATAAAGAAAGGGGGGTACAGAGAACTACAGAATTAAAAAAAAATTTCGTCTCAGTCATTCCATTTTCTTTACCTCAGTCAGGTAGCTAGTGAAGGGTCCCCCATTTGGAGCTAACATTTCACATGGTGTTTCTATTATTTATGTTTGAATTTTGGTAGTTAACTATTAACTATCATTTGTTGCGTTCAATGTATTTTTTAAAAGGCTCTGGGCTACTGACCACTATCAGCCTTTAAGGATATTTGCTGGCCATCTTGCTGATGTGAATTGTACTAGATTCCATCCAAATTCTAATTATGTTGCTACGGGCTCTGCAGACAGAACTGTGCGACTCTGGGATGTCCTGAATGGGAACTGTGTAAGGATATTCACTGGACACAAGGTATTTTACACATACAAGTTTGCTTCTGAGAGAATATTTTAAAAATTAACCAGTGACACATTTTAAAGAAACTACTCATTCCACTAAGCTTTAAAATTCTAGCTTTGTCTTATTTTCTCATTTTTTAACCTTTTGGTTATTTCTATGGACTTCTTTTCTAGGGACCAATTCATTCCTTGACATTTTCTCCCAATGGGAGATTCCTGGCTACAGGAGCAACGGATGGCAGAGTACTCCTTTGGGATATTGGACATGGTTTGATGGTTGGAGAATTAAAAGGCCACACTGATACAGTTTGTTCACTTAGGTTTAGTAGAGATGGTGAAATTTTGGCATCAGGTAAATGACTAGAAATGACTTTGTGGTAAAGGGATGGTATGTTGAAATGAAACAGGAGTATTGACTATGTTAGGTTTTGCTTCTCTTAGCCATGATTCCAGTCAACATGTGTGTTGACTTCTCGGGTTAAACTGCTTGAATGGTCCTTTAGAAGGAAGAGTTATTAATCAAGTAGATTTTGTTCACCAGAAATATACAGTAAATATAGGAAGTATATTTGACAAAAATGTCAGAATCTAAATATGGTAGATGCTACTAAATGGTTTCCTTTGATTTCCCTGTAGGTTCGATGGATAATACAGTCCGGTTATGGGATGCTGTCAAAGCATTTGAAGATTTAGAGACCGATGACTTTACTACAGCCACTGGGCATATAAATTTACCTGAGAATTCACAGGAGTTATTGCTGGGAACATATATGACCAAATCAACGCCAGTTGTACACCTCCATTTTACTCGAAGAAACTTGGTTCTAGCTGCAGGAGCTTATAGTCCGCAATAAACCATCGGTATTAAAGACCTTTTGGAAGCTACGGTTTGAAAAAGGGAGACTAAAAGCAAATACCTCAGTGATTAATATTTAAGCTACAAAGAATGTTTTGTCTATATGGATCTGGAAGGATGCTGCTTGAAAAATCTGAACAGGACAGTTCCACATTTCTATAGCAACCACATTTAACTAATTTCCGTTAGTTGAATAAGAGGTATTATGTTCGTGGAGGGGACATTTATGGTGCTTTGGATTGTGTGGAAACTATGCATTTTCTGTTCAAATGCTATTTTAATTTATTATGTTTAGAAAAAAATCAATTACAATAATTCATCCTGCTTCAAGATTCAAATCAAGTAATATAATACCATCTTGAATTTTAGCTGAAGAACTCTATGAGCATGTATGTTTCTGCTGTAAAAATGTAGTTACTGTATGGCACTCAAGTACTATGTTAAATGATCCACTAACCTTTTTGCTTGGCCCATGACTAGTGGAATGTACGTTACTGGGTAGGGTGAACTACAGTTCCTTTCTAAGTACTAGATGAAGTACAACCATCCAATGCCATCTGAATTTGTAACTGTTGGATTATGAGTGCACCCACTCTATAAACCAGGTGAAGAAATTTAGCTTCCATGTTCTACTTCAGCTAAAACAACTACATACAACCTAGTACACTTGAAGTCAGACAGACATTTCAGTTGCTTACCTCCAGTACTGAGCCTTGCTTTGGGAAACTAAAAGATTTAGACCAAGTCACTGCCAGTTTTTTGCCTTCGTTGCATTTTGTACAGTTTTTATATTTTTGATATCTTGTAAATAAAGACAACCAGCTTTTCCAGGTTCATAATTTATTGTACAAATTGAGTATCATATGATGAGTTGACATTAGCTTCTCCAGGCATGGGAACTTAACAGATGAGGTACACTTTAAAATCCTATAAACAAAACAAAAATAGTTTAGACACAATTGTGCTCAACCCTACTTTTAAGACAGTCAGTAATTATAAGGACTATCCATGAAGCCCCTGAAATTGAATGCAAATTCATGAGATTCTCAGAGTCAGTAACCACCCCAAAATGAAGATGTCTCTCAGCTTAATACAATTTAACCTAACATTTCACCTTTAACAAAAGAGCTGCTACGAATTCACTATGATACTGAACGTATGCTATTGGAAAAGTCTAGGTGCAAAGTAACATTTTAAATAGTGGAAAGTAATCTGTTACTTAGTATCAGAGATAAAATTTCTCCATATTTATAATGAGAATACTACCACCCTCCCAAAGTTGGGAGGTACCTAATGGAAAACTGGGCAAATACTATCTGTTTGTCAGGAATAAGCCATGGGCCACTGTATTCTGGAATAATAGTCAACAGTTTTGACCTGGAAAAACCCTTATGATCAGAGGAAAAACTTTCTGTGGAGAGTTACATTAAAGATCTGGGTTTTGGGTTTTGTGCACATTATCTACTACCAAAACAAATATTCATTCACTTAAGCATGGGCAAATGGAGATTGTGGGGCACCATAAGAAGAAAATAAAATCTATGGGAATTTAAGGAAAAAATAAAATTGCTTATATAAAAATTAGAACCAGCAAAAGATAGATTTGTAATGTATTTAAAAGGTTGGCTAATAATTATTACAGATTATATAAGAGAAAGTCTTCACAAAGACTTCACAATTGTTAAATGAGAAAAACAAATGAAGAGGATGTTAAGAAAAATACAAATGCCAAACAAATGGAAAAAATGTAGTTTCATTAAAGAGACAAATTAGAGGTGCCTGGGTGGCTCAGTCGGTTAAGTGACTGATCCCTGGTTTTGGCTCAGGTCATGATCTGACAGTTTTAGGGTTCCAGCCCCACATGGGGTCCATGCTGGCAGCGTGGGGTCTGCTTGGGATTCTCTCTCTCTGTCCCTCCCCTGCTCGTTGGATTAGGAGTGCAAAATAAATCAACTTAAAAGAGACAAAGTATTTTCACTCATCAAATGAGCAAAAATCAGAAACTGATTATTATTCAACATTGGCTAGTCCAAAAGAGATACTCTCATACTAAGCTGGGTGCCCCACAACCTTTGGAAAAGCACTTAAGCCTAAAACAATCATACAACATTTCACGCTCAAAAGTGTTCAATGTAATGTTATTTATATTTGAAAAATTCTAACAGGAAACATATAAATCATATATCACAGGGCGCCTGGGTGGCCCAGTCAAGCATCTGACTTTGGCTCCGGTCATGATTTCATGGTTTGTGAGTTTCAGTCCCACATCAGGCGAGTCCCACCTGCTTCAGGTGAGTCCCACTTCTGTCTCTGCCCTTCCTGGGATTCTCTCTCTGATCCTCTCTCACTTGTGCCCTCTTTCTCTCTCTCTCAAAAATCATATATCCATAAACACTCATGCATTCAAATAATAGATAACATATTTGCTATAAGACAGTATTACAGACATGATTCATAGCCACTGGAAACCAAATAAAAAAAAACAAAAAGCCAAACCAAAATGTTAACAAAAATCGTCATGGTAATGGGATATGAACAATACTTTCCTCTTTTTCTTGTATATAATTTTGCACAACGACAACTATTTACTTTCATAGTGAGGGAAAAATGCTAACAACAAAATGTCTAACTTACAAACTTAAATGTAAACTCCTTACTGTTTATGTTGCTTTCACAGCTGGTGTTTTTTTAGACCTTAACTTGAAGTACAAGACCATCAAAGCGATGCCTCCATATGTGGCCAGTACACACTAAAAAAGAAAGGACAAAGTAAACAAGAGCCATTGCCATCTCTATTATTCTAAAACATAATTGCTGAAAGGTATCATTAATACTCACATTCATTCTACCTGTGAGAGTGTAAGAGTTGAAATATTTTTTGATACCAGTGAATTGGAATTGGGCATCAGTTTCTGGTCCTGCCATGATTTCAATCTTTTTTTAAAAAAAAAGAAAAAAAGAAAAAAGCAACAATAAATGGGTTGGATCCAATTTAAAAGAAAAAATATTTTTTTTAATTTAAAGATTTTATTTTTTTAAAGTAATCTCTACACCCAACATGGGACTCTAGCTCACAACCGAGATCAAGAGTTGCATGCTCCACTGACTGAGCCAGTCAGGCGCCTTCACTCCCCACTTTTTTTTTTCTAGTTTAAAAACCTGAAAAGTCATTGCACAGAAGTATTATAAATTTTTACATATGTCTTGCCCAACACAGTAGCAGTAAAGATGGTGGAAAAAGCCTTACTGATAAGACTACATTTCAGAAAGAAGACTTTGCCTTGGTTGCTACTATACAACATTCCAGAAGATACATCAAATCACCCAGCACAGGAAGAAAATACAGTATTCTCTAAGTCCACCCTCTAACCCAATGCTGCTCGATATTTTCATTCCTGGCTCTAGCTATACCATGTTACATCGTGCATGGAATCAATCAGTTTTAAGAGTCAAGTTGGAGCTTGTGATACATTTCAAAGTTTCTCAGAAGGGTAACCATCAACAAAACAGCTCAATTCACAACCCCTTTCACAATTTGTCCCGTATGGGAAGGAAGAGGAGGGATCAGAGGCCTATTCAATCAGAAATTCTGGGGCCCAGCAATCTGTTTTAATATGCCCTCTAGGCGTTTCTGATGTAAGCTAAAGTTTGAAAGACACTGCAGGAATAGAAAACCAAGTACTTGTTAGTAATTATGTAGGAAAAAAACTCTGGAAAAATATGCAAGCTTTTAGGAAGACTTATATCTATAGTACCTATATTTTACACAGGCATATATTTGTTATAATAAAAAATAACAAAGGCACATTCAAAGGTCACCAAAACACTTGAAAATTCGTATGTGTGACCGCCTATCTACCACGACCGACGCCACGCCGAGTCGATTGGCAACATAGACGAGCCGGTCGAGGTCCGGTCGAGATTGGTAGGCAGTGGCAGTGACTCAGCTGGCTCTTGATGAAATGAAGAGGGAGAGAACTGCGAGGAAGTCGTTGCTATGGAAACTGGCACTCACCAGTTTACCATTCAAAGGCCTTCAGAGGCTTTCATGTGCATAGAATTGGCAATGAAAATTTGGACAAATGACCGTAATTCTGAACACTGTTTCAATAAGGTTCTTGGAACAATGAAGGAAATCCAAACTTCCGTGAGCCCCCTCTGGGGCCTTGGCCTTTCCAGCTCAAGTAGGAAAATCTCCATTAAAGTAAATCTTTATAATGTAGCTCTTATATTAACTGTTTCCTTTTACTAGACTTATTAAAGGCATATTTTTCCCCCGCATTCATCTTCATGATACACTTTTGGATTCTTTTTTTATTTAAAAAAAAAATATATATATATTTTTTTAACATTTATTTTTGAGACAGAGAGAGACAGAGCATGAATGGGGGAGGGTCAGAAAGAGGGAGACATAGAATCCGAAACAGGCTCCAGGCTGTCTGAGCTGTCAGCACAGAGCCCGACGCGGGGCTCGAACTCACGGACCGTGAGATCATGACCTGAGCCGAAGTCGGCCGCTTAACCGACTGAGCCACCCAGGCGCCCCTACACTTTTGGATTCTTACGGTATTAAGTAGGTTTCTAGGAGAAACCCTACATAAAACAGAAGCTTAACTTTATCAAATTATTAACTGATAACCCCATGACCTTGTGCCTAACAAAAAGTTTTAAGAGGGTGTGGTGTCCAAATGAAACAATACTAAAGTAGTTTAAATTTCTCTTTACACTTTATAGGAGGAAGGCTGGGATGTTCCACAGAAGACTAATTTTGACTGCAAGGAAGGGCATGGCATAGGAACTGAAATTTAGTCTGGGTCTTAAGACTCTTGTGAAGCTCACGTGAGAGGGAAGCAGGAGTGGAGAGTAAAAGGTTGCTGGTGAAATAAACAATTGGAGAAAAGCCTACAAGCACTTGGGTCTGCGCCCTTCAGCAAACCGCAGGTTACTTTTGGACAAATATCAGGAACCCTTGTGCTAGAGCACCCTTTATGGAATAACTGACACTGAAACCTTATTCCTTTTTAAATCCTACAAAGTTTAGGAAGCCATAATAATAATGGAGGAAATTACTTAAGACTAATAATGTACTAATTGTTAAATGGTAGCCCGTGGAGAAACCTAAGCAAGGGGTCTTGCTCTTGTTTCTAATTAACCGGGCCACCTTTGTTAAACATTAAGCCTTCCACGTCTTTTTTCACCTGTGAAAATGGGCATTTCAGAAAAGGCCCGAAGTGACCAACTGCCCTCCCTACTTTCTCTGTTTCTTGAAACTGCAATTTTCCTGTCTGACTGGACACCTACCTGGAATGGTGAGATCACGAGGTAAAAGGAGGCAAGGTCGAGAGCCACTCGGGGACCAGAAGCAGCCTCTTGCACTTCAAGGAGTGTACAGCTCTCTCTGTTCTGGCTACCTCCTAGGAAAGGCCTTCCGGCTGATCGGACATAAACTGAAATCTAACCCGGTTACTGCGGGCCTGGTGAACTGCAGGGGCCGGGCCACACACACTCTCGCTTTGACAAAGGCTGCAGCGCAGCTAAAGGAGACCTTGCTCGTCAGCTCCCTAAGCACCGCACAGTGGAAGCAAACTGCTATGGGCACAGAGGAAGAGGTTAATTGGGCCACAGGCCCGAGTTCCATTCAATATTACTTCGCTGGTGACCTTGGGGGACTCCCTTCGCTGCGGGCCTCGTTGTCCTCCATTGTAAGATACAATTTAAGGGCCTTCGGGGACCCTGGGAGCTTCTGGGATTTCCTATCCGTCTCGCCCCGAGGCTTTCCAGGCGAGTCCGACCCCTCGCGCCCCGGCCCTCGTTATGTCTAATTTCTTTTCCATTCTCCACCCTTCTCGCACCCGAAAGTGAAAACCTAGCGGTGTTCCCGGATCAGGAACGGTGGGATTTTTATGCCGGCCCCGCAAAGCGGAGGTTTAAGGCCTGAGCCCGGGTTCCCCTCCACACACCGACCTTGCAAAAGACACCAATTCCGCCGGCTGTGTCCTTCGACCTACGCAGCTACCCCGCCACCGGCCGGAAGAAGCCACCTCCCCCCGCCCGCGTTCAACAGGCCACAGAAACTCAGCCTTCAGTGACGATTGGCTACGGCTCGGAGTCCCGCCCTTCCGCTTCCTGTCTCTAAATCTCTCTCCCCCTTCCCGCACAACCCCGTTCTGAAGAACCGAGCATGGTAACGGAAGTAGGGCGTTAGGCCCGCCCTCGCTTCCGGGGGGAGCTGTGGTGGCATGTGGGTGTGCTGGTCTCCGCGTGTGTCTCCAGTGATACCGGCTCGGAAGTACAGAGGTGCTGGCGTCGCGGGGCTGGTAAGCGAGGACGAGGGCGAGAAAGGAGGAAACCTCGTGGCTTCCAGGACTGTCCCAGGGCTAGGTCTTCTGGGTCCCTCCCATGGACCTACAGGGTTGGGTGAGTGGTTCGGCCACCCCAGCCCAGCTCAGAAGCTGGCTCTACTCGAGTGGTCCCTGTAACATCAGGCTTTGTCCCTGGCAAATTGCTTAAGTTCCTTCTATGCTGCTGCATCGCCTCTTTGAAGCTTCAGTTTCCCGTTGTCTGAAGTGAGATTAAGGTCAAATTGCCTGCAAACTAGACTTCTCGGTTCTTTCCTATTTCTGGGAAACATTGACCCACCTATTCCTGATTCCAAATCCAAGCCTCCCAGTGGGTCTTCACCTCTTCTACAGTTTAAAGCCTTTTTAGATCCTTATACCAAGTGTCTCTCACAACTAAATCTCTCCTATCTTCCGTTCTCTCTTATACCTGGTTCTCATTCGCATGGTGTCTCTCTGTACTGCAATTGACTTGCACTGTTTACTTTCCTTCAGTCCTGTCTCTCTTCCTGTCCAATTTATAGCCTGCAGTATATTTTTGATTGCTGTTCTCTTTCTTCCCTTAATTAAGACTCTGACTTAATCGAAGTAGACATTAAACTATTCCTGTCTAATTCAAAATCTTTCACAAAAAAAGCCCACCTGTGTTCTACAATTTAACTGGGATTATTATGATTTATTCTCCCTGTGGTTTAGTGGAACAGTTCTTCAAAGAAAGGAAACAGCAACTTTTTGAGCAATTTTTTGACAAATTGCTGGTGATTATTGAAAATATTTGGCTCTAAGTGAATGCCTTTTCTCACATTCCTTCTGCTTTTCCTTTTCCATTTGTCAAAATCTTTTTCATCTTTTAACAGCTCAAAGGCATCTTCTTTAGGAAGCTTGCCTTCTTTACTGAAGCCTTATCATTTCCTATTTCTTTGCTTATAATTTGATTTGCATTTTTTTTTGTTTGTTTTGTTTTAAGTAGGCTTCATACCCAGCTCAGAGCCCAACGCGGGGCTTGAACCCACAAGATCAAGAGTTGTACACTTAACTGAGTCACCCAGGTGCCCCTGATTTGTATTTTATTTATTTTTTATAGGTTTTTTGTTTTTTGTTTTTGTTTTTTTTTGTAATCTCCACACCCAACATGGGGCTCAAATTTAACACCCCAAGATCAGGAGTTGCATGCTTTTCTGACTGAGCCAGCCAGTGGCCCCAATTTGTACTTTAAATTGTTTGCATAATTGCTTTATTTTCTTAAAATTGTGCATGTTCTTTGAATAGGGATTTATATATTCATTTGTCTCTTTCTATAGCTATTCTCTGTAGCTATTCTATAACATTTACTACACTGGATCTAGAACTTCTTTTTCTGGAGGAAGTGTATGAACTTGTGGTTTTGAAGCAGATACCACTGAAAAGATGAATTATAGGTTATTTGAGGCTTAGCATCAAACCATCTATTTGTTAGGCCTCAATGTTGTTTAGCACCTTGGTGCTAGAAAGTTCTGCCTCTTGACCACTGATCACAGCCTTTAGGAAATCTGACACCAACGCTACATCTCACTGATACTCTTTGCATTGTTTTTAGGAGACTCAAACACAGCAACCATGGAAGAAAGCTTCCCCCGAGGGGGTACAAGAAAGACCCACAAATCAGAGAAAGCTTTCCAGCAGTCGGTTGAACAAGACAACTTATTTGATGTAAGTGGTGTGCTTGTTTGGTAAGACTCACTGAACACTTTCTAGTGTCCTTGTGAAGAATAACCTTGTTTGAGAATGTGGTATTTTCCATATTTGTTTCTTTTGGAAGTCTGCTTTTGTAAAGTGAACGAACTTGTTGGAGAGTCCATACCACCATGAGACTATATTTTTTGAAACATGGCATTTAGTACTTGAGTTTGCAGTGCTGTTGTTCCTTATTCTTAGGAATTTTTGCCATGTTGGTTAAGGATGGAGAGAAAAATTATGGAATAAGTCATGAGAGGTACAACATGGGGAATATAGTCAGTGGTATTGTAATAGCATTTTATAGTGATAGTAGCTACACTTGTGAGCATAGCATAATGTGTAGAGTTGTCAAATCACTATGTTGTACACCTGAAATTAATGTAACATTGTGTGTTAACTATACTTCAATTGATTAAAGTATGGTGAGAAAGGAGCTGGTGATTGCACTTTTAAATGGGATTCTTGCCATGTATAATGGTCAGAATTTGCATTAAAATTCACCATCTTCCCCGAGAGTAGGCATTGCTCCAAATGCTAGAGGGAAGGGAACTAACATTTGATTGTGTGGTCTTATATGGATTTTATGTAATCTGTCCAACTACAGTGGAGTAGAGAACATCATTCCATGATGAGAAACTGAGGCTGAGAGAGGTTATGTGGTTGAGCAGAAACCACATAGCTTGTTATGGTGGTGTTGGGAGTTTAACTCTGGTCTCCGTGTTTCCACCTTCCATTTTCACACACTGTTCCAAATTGCTTCTCATCCTGGGGATGCCAGTGTCCATCCCAGAAGGGAGGAAGAACACAGAAGAGAAGGGGCTTTTGAAAATGCGAAGGTTCCCACCTTTGGCTTGAACAAAGGTGGCAGAATGGAAGAGATGACATTGGAGCGGGAATTACAGGAACACTGGAAGGGGGTGCAGTGAAGGAGTAACGAAGCAAGGTGACAGGTGACCTGAAATTGGAAGGAAAGTCCAGGATTGTTTCTCTTCATTCCTTGAGATCTTTCTTCCCCTCTGTAGATTTCTACTGAAGAGGAATCTACCAAAAGGAAAAAGAGCCAGAAAGGGCCAGCAAAAACAAAAAAGTTGAAAACCGAAAAGAGAGAAAACAGCAAGTCTATAAGAGAGAAGTTTGAAATCCTTAGTATTGAGGTTTGTTACAATTTGATCTTATTCTAAAACTACCTTGGTTGCTTAAGTTTGTGTATGTTTCCCTTCCCTCTTTCCTTTTGTTTTTCCTTCATTCCTTTTGTACACACATGTGTGCGTGTATGTGAGTGTGCATGCCCCCCTGTAGAGACTTTTTGGAGTTTGTGCTCAGAATTGAGCATTATTGCCTTTGACTGTTAACCAGTGCCTGGGATCATGTGTTGTTTTTTTAGCCACTGCTGAGCCCCTTGTTGTGCTTATGTCCTCATTGAACTTGTGTATTAGTAGATTCATAGGTTAGAACTGGCAATAACTTTAACAACCATTCTACTTCTATTTCATTTTGTAGCTGTGGAGATTCTCTTGGAAAAGTCGTCTTTTAATTTACTTTAGATTTTTAGATTATAATTGGGGATATATGTTGTAAAAAAGAAAAAAAAAAGTGAAATAAGTCTTAAGGAAAAGATTCAAATTCAGCCTGCAGAGGTATTTTGTTTGTTCTTTATGACGCTCAGAAAAATAATTTCTTTTTATTTTTATTAAAAAACTTTTTAAATGTTTATTTATTTTTGAGAGAGAGAGAGTGCAAGAAGGGCAGAGAAAGAGGGCGACAGAATCTGAAGCAGGCTCCAGGCACAGAGCCTGACATGGGGCTTGAACTCACGAGCTGTGAGATCATGACCTGAGCTGAAGTCGGATGCTTAACTGATTGAGCCACCTAGGTGTCCCCCAGAAGAAGAATTTCTTAACTTTTTGTTAACATTAGAGAAAATTTCACATAAAAATGTGATTTCTGGGGGTGCCAGGGTGGCTTAGTTGTTTAAATGTCCAACTCTTGGTTTTGGCTCATGTCCTGATCTTGCGGCTCATGAGTTTGAGCCCTGCATCAGGCTCTGTGCTGACGGCACGGAGCCCACTTGGGATTCCCTCTCTCTGCTGCTTCCCTGCTTATGCTCTCTTTCTCTCAAAATAAATAAACTTTTTTAAAAATGTGCTTTCTAGGGGCGCCTGGGTGGCTCAGTCGGTTAGGCGTCCGACTTCGGCTCAGGTCACGGTCTCACGGTCCGTGGGTTCGAGCCCCGCGTCGGGCTCTGGGCAGATGGCTCGGAGCCTGGAGCCTGTTTCCGATTCTGTGTCCTCCCTCTCTCTCTGCCCCTCTCCCGTTCATGCTCTGTCTCTCTCTGTCTCAAAAATAAATAAACGTTAAAAAAAAAAAATGTGCTTTCTAGCTTCTTGTAAGAATTTGAGAGTGCTGACAGCACAAGCTCGTGTTTCCTCGTTTGTAATCACATGGAACTGAGTAGTGGTTTAACCCTTTAGGTCTGACATCCACACCCCACCCTGCCCTTGTCTCCACTGACCTGCTTCCTTCATTTTGTTGCCCCCCCACGCATTTGAGTGTGGGATGTTTGTAGTAAAGCAAGAGTCCTCGAGTATCCTAGTGCTGTTTTACGGTGCTCAGTCAGCAATGATAAGTGTTCTGACGTGTATTTGACACATGTCATGTGACACATGAACATGTATTTCCTGTAGCTTTTAGAAGTCAGAGTTGTGGGGTGCTTGGGTGGCTCAGTTGGTTAAGCATCAGACTTTGGCTCAGGTCATGATCTTGCAGTTTATGAGTTCGAGCCCCACGTCGGGCTCTGTGCTGACAGCTCAGAGCCTGGAGCCTGCTTGGGATTCTGTGTCTCCCTCTCTCTCTCTGCCCCTCTCCTCTTCACTCTCTTTCTCTCTGTCTCTCAAAAATGAATAAACTTAAAAAATTATAAGTCAGAGTTGAGACTAGAAGCCACAACCCCTGATCTCATTCATTGGTCTTTTCCCTATTGTACACATTTCACTTTTTCTCTTCTAGTCCCTGTGTGAGGGGATGCGGATTTTGGGTTGTGTGAAAGAGGTAAATGAACTGGAACTGGTGGTGAGTCTCCCCAATGGCCTCAAGGGCTTTGTGCAAGTGACTGAAATCTGTGATGCTTACACCAAAAAGCTGAATGAGCAGGTGGCTCAAGAAGAACCTCTGAAGGTAAGGGAGACCTGAATGTACTCAATAACTGGAACTAAATGGTGCTTAGGTAGATGTTAAATTACAACTTTGTTAAATGCTGAGAAGCCCAGGTGCAAGGTGCCATGAGAGTTTATAATAGGGGATTTTAATTTTAATTTTTTTTTTTTTTTAACAAGGAGATTTTGACTTAGCCTAGGGAGCCTGGGAGACTTCCCTGGGGAAGGAATGCTTGAGCTGAGATCTGAAGGATGAGGGTATACCAGGTAAATAAAGAAAGGAGTTCAGGCAGAAGGAGCTGAGAGAAGGCTAGTGTGGCTACGGCATAGAAAGCAAGGGAAAGTGGCGTGGGATGGGGCAGGAGAGCTAGCTGGAGGCTAGGTCATGTTAAGGATTAGTTTTTAATTCTAGAACCAGTGGGAAGCCCTTGAAACATTCGTACGTAGACAACACAGAGAATAGATTGAAGAGGCATGTGTAGTTGCCCAGAGACCAGGTAGGAGGTTACTGTAGTAGTCCACCTGATGGCAGGTTGCATTCAGGGTTTCCTGCGGCCTGAGGAGGAAAAGTCCATGGGCACTGATGGGTTTGATATGGGGGATGAGTCCTGGGTTTCTGTTGTACCTGACTTGATGGTCAGCCTTGCCATCCTGAGATAGAAACCCTGAGAGAGGACCTGGATTGGGAGAGATGATGATGATTTTATTTTTTTTGCTGTGTTGAGTTTGAGGAATGGTGGAGACATCCAGTAGACAGGTGATTCCAGAGCTCTGACAGGTCTGGGCTAGAAATGTGCATGTGTGACTGCTCTGTGTAGGTGGTGACTGAAGCTAAGAAGAGGGAAGGGGGTGCCTAGAAGGAGTGAATAGAGTGAGAAGAGACCGAAAAACTGACCCTCGAGTAAATACTGATCGTCGAGGAAGATTGACCCTGAAGTATTTTAACGTCTTGAGTAGGAGAGTCGCTGTTGGAAGAAGGAGGGGCCAGAGGGATAGTAAAGAAAACCAGCACATGAAGGGCTTGGAAGCCAGGGAGGAAATGTTCAAAAAAGGAAGGAGAGGCGCTAGTGTTAAATGCTTTTTAAAGGTCACATATAAGAAGGACTGGAGAACAGATTTGGATTTAGTGACATGGAGGTCACTGGTGATTTTATTGGGAGATAAAGTGGTGTGTGAGGGGTGGAACATAGAGGCAGTGACCTGAAGGGAGCAGGAGGTGAAGAAACGGAGATGGTGAATACAGACAACTCTTGACAAGTCATTTACATCTGCCTGTTCTGGGGAGATACGGAGGCTTCATACTGAAAGTGAAGACTGACTTGGCCATAGATCCCTTTTCCTTTATGGGCAAGTGGTTACCCTCTTCATCCGCCTTTTGGGCTCTTTGGGGTCTGAGGATGAGAAACCACCGAGCCAAGGTTGGGCAGTGGTATATTGGTCCAGGGGAGGGGTATGTATCAGAATTTTCTCATTTCTATTGTGCAGGACCTGGCCCACTTGCCTGAACTCTTCTCACCTGGGATGCTGGTGAGGTGTGTGGTGAGCAGTGTGGGCTTCACAGAAAGGGGCAAAAAGAGTGTCAAGCTATCTCTGAACCCCAAAAATGTCAACGAAGTGTTATCTGCTGAGGCCCTGAAGCCTGGCATGGTATGTATCAGGTCAAGGAAGAGGAGCAGACCATGTGCCTTTTTCCTGGCCTGCCTCCTGGGGAGTATCTAGGTGACCTTTGACTTTCAGCTTACACACAGGGGTGGGTTTTTTCCTGAGAAGGACAGTCTCTAGGGTGCTTGGGTACTTAGTGGAAATTGAAGGCTTGAACGTAATCACACTACCTTGGAGGGGAGAAAGGGAAGGTTCATTGGTGGCCAAATTAAAAAAAAAAAAAAGTCTTCAAGGAGGCTTAGCAGGAGTGAGGAGTTCCACAAAGTGCCTTGCTTACCAAGGCTTGTTCTTTACAGATTTTTTTTTTTTCAGAGGCTATCTGGCATCTGTAGGGAACGCTTGAGGACTGCTCTCCGAGAGCAGGAGACAGGTAGTCAGGGCAATTAGTCTGTCAGCTGTACTAATGAGGAGCTCACTATTGAGTCTCCCAGTCCTGTGGAGATTCTGGAGAAATTAGCTCCAAGTGTCAATGTCCAATAGGTGTAAAACATGCTCGAATAAACTACACTCATCTAAGTGCTCTTGTAATTGAAAGGAAGGAGATCAATATGATCTTTTAACCTTTAGGTAGAAGCAGTCAGTTTGGGACAGACCTGAAAGCTGGGTAGGAAGGGAAATGAAAATAACCCAAGGTGCAGGAAATTGACAAGCATCAAGAGCCTGCTGTTTGGCAGGCGCTGTTTTAGACATTTTATCTTAAATTCTCATAGCAGCCCTGTGAGGCAGATAGGTATACCTTTGTGCATTTGAGAAATGGACTCGGGTTTGTGACTTGCCAAAGACAAAATGGCTAGTAAGAGCCAGATTGGAACTTCACACTGCTCCTGATGAAATGTGCAGGAGGTTGGCAAGATTTTTCTCTTTTTTCGAAGTCTTGGAGGCACTTAGAAAAGACATGATGACTGCTAGAAGAGTAGTTCTGGATTAGTCATGGCTCTGGGAGTGACCTTGCAAGGCCATCTGGTTTATTCCTCTTTGTGTAACATAATGGTCTTTCTTATCTTTTGGAAATTCTTCGGGGGAGAAACCCCTCTTTGTCATTCCCCACCTGTTTATAACACTCTTCACTGACTGGAAACCATAAGATCCCTCAAGGCAATGGAGAATTAAAGTTGATGTCTTTCCCTTCTCTATCCTCTAGTGGGATTGAAATTTACAGTTACAAGTTATTGGGAGGGGGAGTGGGAGAGGATTACGGATGATATGTCAAGATCGATGATGGGAACATTCATGTTTGGTAGGAGATGTTTGCTGTGTATCCCATTACCTTTGACTTTTGAACTCTGGGGAATGCTTTCTCTTCCAGCTGCTCACAGGCACTGTGTCCAGCCTGGAAGACCACGGCTACCTAGTGGACATTGGTGTTGGTGGGGCCAGAGCTTTCCTGCCACTGCAGAAAGCCAAGGAATATATCCGACAGAAGAACAAAGGTGAGGGGAAAAAGAGGGGCAGGTACATGGTAGTGAGGTGGTACGTGTAGGGATTATGTTTAAATGCTGTTTGGTGAGTAAAATGACAGAATGGTGACCCCAAAAGCTGTTTGGCTTTGCTAAAATCAGTGTTAATCCCAGCTGATAGAAAAGGGAAGATGTGTGAAGAGTCAGGGAGTGACAGGGTTTAGATCCAATGGACCAGTTTTGCTTTTTCTCACCTAGAAGGTTTCCCTGAAATTTGAGCCCCCAGGGCCTCTGAGCCAGCACTCTTCCTGCCTTGTTGAGATTTTCATATTTTTAAGTGGTGTTGATTCCAGATCAGTCAGGGTCACTTTATTCCCCTCTTGTAGTTGGTCACTGAGAGATTGGGAACATGGGTATTACATGGTAACTAGGCAGGTAAACCATGGATCTTTTCAGGTATTACTTGAACCCAAATTAAGAGCCCTTCTCATGGAGGTATTTTGCCTTTTGGGGCGCTGGGGCTTGCAGGTGCTGAACTGAAGGTGGGTCATTATCTGAACTGCGTTATTGAAGAGGTGAAAGGTAACGGAGGAGTTGTTGGTCTATCTATTGGTCATTCTGAAGTTTCTACCGCCATTGCTACTGAGGAGCAAAACTGGACCCTTAATAACTTGCTACCAGGACTGGTGGTCAAAGCCCAGGTACAGAAGGTAAGCCATTCATTGTCATTACTATTTTCTAAAATAAAGATAATTTTTACTGAAGTAGTGCTATGCACACAACCTGAAATTGTTCTGTCCAGTAGGGTAGCCATTGGTCATATGTGGCTTTACACAGTAGAAATGTAGCCAGTGCCACATGTGGAAAAGACAGTATTTTACATCTATTGGGTTAAAGTGTTATTAAGATAAATTTCACTTATTTCTTTGTAGTTTTTATTTTTTTTTTTAATTTTTTTTTCAACGTTTTTTATTTATTTTTGGGACAGAGAGAGACAGAGCATGAACGGGGGAGGGGCAGAGAGAGAGGGAGACACAGAATCGGAAACAGGCTCCAGGCTCCGAGCCATCAGCCCAGAGCCTGACGCGGGGCTCGAACTCACGGACCGCGAGATCGTGACCTGGCTGAAGTCGGACGCTTAACCGACTGCGCCACCCAGGCGCCCCTCTTTGTAGTTTTTAAAATGTGATTGTTAGAGAACTTAAAGGTATAGACTTACATATGGACCATGTTTGTTTTGAACAGTGCTGATTGGAAAGGTCAAATAGTATTAAAATACTTTTATTTATCTATCTTTTTTTTTTTAAAGCGCTACACTTTTTAAAAAAATTTTTTTTTTTTCACGTTTATTTATTTTTGAGACAGAGAGAGACAGAGCATGAATGGGGGAGGGGCAGAGAGAGAGGGAGACACAGAATTGGAAGCAGGCTCCAGGCTCTGAGCCGTCAGCCCAGAGCCCGACGCGGGGCTCGAACTCCCGGACCGTGAGATCGTGACCTGAGCCGAAGTCGGACGCTTAACCGACTGAGCCACCCAGGCGCCCCAAGCGCTACACTCTTTTAATTTTATTTTTGTAATGTTTTTATTTGTTTTTGAGAGAGCACGAGTCAGGGAGGGGCAGAGAGAGAGGGAGACACAGAATCTGAAGCAGGTTCCAGGCTCTGAGCTGTCAGTACAGAATCCGACGCGGGGCTCAAACTCAGGAATTGTGAGATCATGACCTGAGCTCACGTCAGACGCTTAACTGACTGAGCCACCCAGGCACCCCATAAAATACTTTCTTTTTTTTTTTTACATGTTTACTTATTTTTGAGAGAGAGCAAGAGAGAGAGTATGCATGAACAGGGGAGAGGCAGAGAGAGGAGGGGGGAGAGAGAATCCTAAGTAGGCTCCACGCTCTCAGTGCAGAGCCCAATGCAGGGCTTGATCTCATCAACTGTGAGATCATAGTTGGAGCCAAAATCAATAGTCAAACACTTAACCGACTGAGCCACCAAGGTGCCCCTAGGCATTGAGTTTTAAGTTCTTACTGTGGTAGATGATGATTTGGCTCTCTCAATTTTTCCCTTCCCTTCCTCCAACCCCTTAACAGTATTTTAAATTTTGGTTAAATCATTAATCAGTGTTTGATGTACATATTATTTAGTGCTGAGCCAGGTAACATACTATGACTATTTCTTGAACAGCTTTTTTCCTGGGAGCTGATTATCAGCTTTGTTTTTGTCATTTGCCAAATTCTCTTCCCACCTATCACTGTTTCATAATACTGTATATCCTGCATTTTCCTTATATTACAATTTTCCATAAAGATTTTTCCTTTAGATAATCTCTTAGTTGCTGTTGTTGTTGTTGTTGTTTTTAAACCTAGGGCCCTTTTTCCTGTTATCCTCCTCCAGGCTAGACTGGTTGCCCTGGTAGGAACCCTGCAGAACCGATATCCTAAGACTTACCTTCTTGGTCATCCTGCTCCTTCCCCTCTTTCTACTATATTGGAGTCTTTGATTCAATATATTCTTCTTTTTTGGTTTACTTGCTCATTTTAGCATGACACATTCTCCAGAAGCATCATTGGAAAGGTACATGGGAGGTTGATTTCCTGACCTAGTGTGTTGGATCCCCAGGACCACTCCCAGGTTCACTGATGCACTGGAAACACTTACGGGACTCTGCATATGGTGATACTCATCACTATGATTTATTATGATGAAAGGAGGCAAAGCAAAATCAGCAAAGGGAAAAGGCACTGGAAGCCAAGCTCCTCTCCCAGTGGAGTCACAGAGTAGAAAAATGTCCTTATTCTACACTCACATGTGATTGGTAGTAAAGCTGAGATTAGCATCCTTTTGTCAAAAATAACTTGAGGAATTTGAAGACCTTGTTCCCATTGTCATCTGGCCTCTGTTGCTCTTAAAAAGTCTGATGTTACTTTGATTTCTTTTCCTTGTATGTATTTTTTATTTTTGGAAGAATTTAAAGATTTTATCTTTATCCCTTTTATTTTAAAATGTCATGGTGATTTGTTTTTGTGTGGATCTGTCTCCATTTATTTTTCCTACAATTCTGAAATGCAGATCTTTAAATTCTGAGAAAATTTCTTGTATTTACTGGGTTTTTTTTCTATATTCATATTGACATGTAATTCACATATAGGAAGAGCCATCCTTCAAAAAATGTATAATTTAGTGACTTTTTTTAGTGAATGCACAAAGATGTGCAGCTATCACCACTATTTATTTTTTAATTTTTTTTATATATAATGTCAAATTGGTTTCCATACAATACCCAATGCTCATCCTATCACCACTGTTAAATTCCAGAACATTTGCATCACCACTGTAAAGAAACCCTGTACCCATTAGTGGTCAATCTCCATCCCTGTCTCTCTCAAGCCTCTGGCTCTGCTTTTTGTCTCTAGATTTGTCTCTTGGGGGTATTTCATATAAATGGAATCCTATAATATGTGACCTTCTGTGTCTGGTTTCTTTCACTTGGCATGATGTTTTCATGGTTTCAGGGTTCATGTGTGTTGTAGCAAGTATCAGTGATTCATCCCTTTCTGTGGCTAAATAATATTCTACACTATGGATATGACAGATTGTGTTTTTCCATTCATTAGTCGGTGGCCATTTGGGTTGTTTCCACTTTGGGATGTTTTGAGTAATACTGCTGTGAAATTCATGTTTAAGTTTTTGTGTGGATGTCAATTTTCATTTCTCTTAGGCCTATGGTTGGGAATAGAATTGCTGGGTCATATGGTAACTGACTTTTTAGAGGAACAGCCAAAGGGATGGCACCGGTTTACACTCCTACCTGCAGTGAAAGGTTTCAGTTTCTCCAAATTTTCACAAACATTTGTTTTTTATTTTTATTATACCTGTCCTCATGGGTGGGAAGTGGCATCTCCTTATGATTGGGGTTTACATTTCTCTAATGATTAGTAACGTTGAGCATCTTTTCATGCACTGGTTGTATTCTGGCCATTTGTATATCTTCTTTGGAGAAATATCTGTTCAAAAGTCTTTTGCCTATTTTAAAATTAGGTTGTCTTCTTATTTATTAAGTTGTAAGATTTCTTTGTATATTCTGGATACTAGCCCCTTATCAGACTTTTTAAAAAAGATTTAATTTTTTTAATTTTTTAATGTTTGTTTATTTTTGAGAGAGAGTGAGCCGAGGAGGGGCAGAGAGAGAAGGAGAGAGAGAATCCCAAGCAGGCTCCATGCAGTCAGTGCAGAGTCCAGGTTCGGTCTTAGTCCCACGAACCATGAGGTCATGACCCAAGCCAAATCAAGATTCGGATGCTTAGCCAGCTGAGCCACCCAGGCATCCCCCACTTCCCCACTTTTTTTTAAGTATAATTTCCTCTTCTTTCTCTTAAACTCCTGATAGAATGGTGTTGGACTTAATTATCAGTTTTCTAATTTTCTTATGTTTTTTCTCTCCTTTGTTTTGACATGTGCATGTATTTATCTAGATCCTACCTTCTGGGAGAGTCCCTCAACTTTAATTTTATCTCCTCTACTGAATTTGTGTTTTGACTGCCATCTTATCATTGAGGTGGTATAAAATGTGTTGTGCCTGGTTGGGTGGGACTTGTTGACTGGCTGAATTCAGTGTCAGGAGGATCAGGAGCTAGCAGACTTTGAGCAAGCTCCAGATGTCACGGTTACAAGTCTTCTCTGGCATGTCAGATTTTTCTGGAAAGGATCTATTAATCTCTCCTCAGGAGGGTAATATCTTGGCTGCCTGAGAGATAGGTGGGAGAGGGGCTGGATGTCTCCATGTCTATATCTGTATGATGTTCAGAATTTTTCTTAATCTGCATTTTCAGAGTTTGCACTCCTCTGTCTTTTCAGTCTCATACAGGTTTCCTGTGGAGGCGGGAGAGGCGCAGGCCCTATGGTGTGAGGAGAGGACCCGGAGATCTAACTTAGTTTCCCTGGTTTCAGTCATCTGCCTCACTGCTTTCTTTTGAGGTGCTTGTCACCTCTAACTACTTAGCTTTTGGGGGGCTCTGTAGGATGAATCAGAGTGGTCAGTATCTCCCTTTTGCATGCATTTGGGTTTTGCCTTCTGAGTCTGGGCAAATCACCAAGTTAGCAACGATTTGTCCACGTTGTCAGGCTGACGGTTCCCTGAGGGTCTTTGTGCAAATTGTCCTCCGTTCCATATGGAAATCCCGAGGACTGGAGGATTGATGTCCCCTCAGGTTTGAGGGGAGGTGAGCTTACTGAATAAAGAAACAGCCAGAGCCAGGAGTTGCCCTGCCACTTAATTTTATAAGAAGAAAGATTGTCAAGGGTTAGCTGGGGGAGGAGAAATACACAGTGGTCATGGAAAATGTAGCATTGAGTGTTTCATCTGCACAACGTCTCTTACATTCTTGGCTTCTTCTGTTTGTTTTCAGGTGACTCCACATGGCCTTATATTGAACTTCCTCTCATACTTCACTGGCCTGGTTGACTTTATGCACTTGGATCCCAAGAAAGCTGGAACATACTTCTCAAACCAAGCAGTAAGAAATGTTTTCTTGATTCCATTTGTGTCCCAAACAGCTGTCCAGTGTTGCAGTTAGCTATGGGCCGGTCCTAGGGCTGCGTGTGTACGGGTATTAGAGGCGGCGAGGGGAAGGAAAGGTGTTTTGGAAGGACCACAGGAAGCCACCGTAGTTATTTCTGTGGACTGAGATGAGAAATGGAGTCTGTGAAAAAGAAGGCAACTTGTAGTTTGCATTTATTACTCTTTTAGGTAGTTTGATTTTAGGGGGTGAGTAGTGGATCTTTTGCTCTTACCATTTAAAGTGTTTAAGAAGAATATTTAATGTAAAAGAACAAAATCTATATTTAAATAGAAAAATGTGTTTAAAAGTGCTGTGAAGAGAATAGAGCAGAACCAACTTTGAAAAGCAATTTTTTTTTTTTTTTTTTTTTTTTTTTTTTTGAGACAGAGTGCTCAAGCGGGGGGAGAGGAGCAGAGAGAGAGAGAGAGAGAGACAGACAGACAGAGAGTGAGAGGGAGGGGGCCAAAAGAGAGAGAGCACTCTTGAGCAGGCTCCACACTCAGGGCAGAGCTGATGTGGGGCTTGATTCCACGACCCTGGAATCATGACCTGAGCTGAAATCAAGAGTCAGATGCTCAACTGACTGGGCCATTCAGGTGCCCCTGAAAATATTTTTTAATAGTACACTTACTTAAAATATTGGAAGATTTACAGTCAGGTGTTAATGATTAACTCTGGGCGGTTTTTTTCTACCCTTATCTAAATATCTAAATTTTTTACAATGAACATGGATATTTGGGAAGAAAATCCCAATATATGTTATTCAGAGTTTTAAAAAGAATTCTGAAATGATTCTTTCCTTTTTTGTTTTTAACAGTAACATTGCTATTGGGTTCTGTAGAGACACATTTTTTTTTAATCTTTTTTTTGTTAATGTTTAATTTTTGATAGAGTGTGTGTGCTAGCTGGGGAGGAGTAGGGAAAGAGGGGGACAGAGGATCTGAAGTGGGCTCTGTGCTGACAGCAGAGAGCCTAACGTGGGGCCTGAACTCACAAACTGTGAGATCATGACTTGAGCCAAAGTTGGATGCTTAACCGACTGAGCCACCCAGGTGCCCCTATATAGACGTATTTTTTAACTAAACTGGTTTTCCCACCACATATTGGTAAACGTTTTTCTAATAATTTTTTCTCTTTATAATCGTATTTGTAAACAAAGTGCAGGCGTTTTGTGTGCTATAGCCTTGTGCTCAGAGCAGGCTGTTTCTGGTATATTTCAGATGAGCCTCTGATACAGTGATGCCAGTACATGGCTTCTGCTTCATATGTATTATTAGCCTCATGGTATTGAGGGGACCCTAATATGTTTTGCTGACCTTGAGTAAGCATTGATTTAGTTGGATATAGTCCTTCTGGGACATTTTGTTGGATGTTTCCACATGCTGCTTGATCGCACAAGCTGATAGGAGTACTTATATCCATAACCTGGTCAGCACATGTTGAGTCTTGGCCTTTGAAGGTCTGCTTTGGGTGTGTTATATTCTGTGTGCCTCCTGCTCATTATGCTCTTTCCCTTGTGTAGGTAAGGGCCTGTGTTCTCTGTGTCCATCCTCGGACCAGGGCTGTGAGGCTGAGCCTGCGCCCCATCTTCCTGCAGCCTGGGCGCTCACTCACCCGGCTCTCCTGCCAGCACCTGGGAGCAGTGCTGGAGGACGTTCCTGTCCAGAGCTTTTCCAGCAAGGCTGGGGCCACCTTCAGGCTGAAGGATGGGGCTCTGGCCTATGCCCGGGTGAGGAGGCTCTTTGTTTCACCAGGATTTATCCCTAGAAGGACTTTGGGGATATGTGGGTCCTTGTTTGTTTCCTTCATCCTTTGTATTAGTTTCCTGTTTTTGAATATTCCCAAGTGTGGTGGACTCTATATAGGGATTAGAACAATGTTTGTTCTGTTAGAATTCTTCAGGATTAATTTGACTTCTTTTGATACCGGGTTGATGGTAGGTACAAGAGTGTGTTAAGATCTATACCAGAGCTTGGCAAAGTTTTTTTAAAGGGCTAGATAGTAAATATTTCAGGTTTGTGGGCCATATGATCTCTGTCCTCACTACTCAACTCTGTTGTTAAAGCCAAAAGCAGCCATAGACAGTATGTAAATGAAAGGGCATGGCTGTGGTCAATAAAATTTTTATTTACAAAAATAGGCACTGACTTGTGAACTACAGTATACTGATCCATGATCTAGACTGTTCTCTGACCTTATAGAGAGTCTATGATAGTAAAGAACAGTGTTTTAGTTAGAAGAATTATTTTAACAGGCAATCAGACTACTGTTTTTATGGTATGTGATAAATGTGTTGAGTTATGTCACGTGCTTCCATACCTGATTGCCTCAGATCTACAGTCTCTGGCTTGTCCTTAATCACTTGGTACTTTGTAGCTCAGCCATCTCTCCGATTCTAAGAACATCTTCAATGCCGAGGCCTTCAAGCCAGGGAACACCCACAAGTGCAGAATCATCGATTACAGCCAAATGGATGAACTGGCTTTGCTCTCTCTGAGGACGTAAGTCTGTCATCAGTGCATGTGGGGCTGTGGAGATGGGCCCCTCTGTGCGTGCACGTTCACACTTTCTCCTGGCCTGGCTTGGTGAGGGTTCTCTTTCTTGCCAGCATGATTCTGGTAGCCCTGAATTTTAGGTAGCCTCTGCCCTGGTTTATGTGATCTTGTATTTTCTTTTTGTTCTAGATCTGTTATTGAAGCTCAGTACCTTAGGTACCATGACATCAAACCTGGGGCATTGGTAAAGGTAAGACTCAAGCACATAATTAGATACTCTTCTACCTTCAGACATTCTTTAGTTCACAGGTTAACTGTTAGCTTATTAGTTGTCATGTGAACACATTTAAAGTCACCTTCCTTCTCTCTACCTGTTAACTGGCATTTCTTTTTCTTCCCTGGAGTAACTTGTAATTAATTTCAAGGTAAGGTCTTAATAGCATCACCCAGCTACACAGAGGCAGTAGATCATAAATCCTGGGGTTTGATGGTGTTTATTAGACCAGGTCAAAAGTTAATTTTGTGATAGTTGAGCTCCTGTGATGTTAGTACGTCACTTGCAGTTGCCTCTCCTGTCTAACCATTTAGCCCCAGTTGAGCAGATCTCCTTTATATGTAGAGTTCATTCCTTAGGAGACATAGATCTCTCCTTCAGACAATGTGCTTGTGAGGTAGGCCGAAAGAACACGCTCCCACAAAAAGATGTGAAGATTCCCATGAATCAACCATACTGCCTTCAGATCAGTGTGGGGTACATGCTTTACCCCATGACATCTGGAAAAACGGGCACAGTTAGTCTGAAAAGGTGGGCTTTGAAAGAGATGTGACATGCTTTGTTGTAAGAGGTGGAAGAAAAACCATTCTTGAGGCATGATGACTTCTTTTCTTTGGACTCCCTAGGGCACGGTGCTGACCATAAAGCCATACGGGATGCTGGTGAAAGTGGGCGAACAAATCAGGGGCCTGGTACCTCCCATACACCTGGCCGACATCCTGATAAAGAATCCAGAGAAGAAATACCACATTGGGGATGAGGTCAAGTGCCGGGTGAGCTTCTTAAAGGGTCTCCTTGGGGTTTTGGCCAGATGGGAAGAGAGCATTGCTTTTCAGCTGAAGTTTCTGCCTTTTTCCACAAAGTGACCATCTAACATCTGTGGTGCTGTGCCTGGCATTGGGAAGAGAAAAGTGTGTCTCTGCCCTTGAGAATTGTGTAATATAATTGAGAGTTAAAATATTCATACATGAAAAGAGCAGGCTGTTGTGCGACCTTTTGTCACATGGTTTGGTACAGGCTGTGTCCTATGATCGTATCTCAAAGGGGAGGTGACAGTGGGCTGGGCCAGCAAGAATCATTGATGATGTCAATAGCAACTACAGTGTAACATGTATTTTGTATCAGTTGCTATGCTAGGCTCATGACATGCTTTATGTCATTGAATCCTGAAAACAACCGTATAAAGTAAGTACTGTTATCCTCATTTTGCGGGTGTGGAAGTGAAAGCTTAGGAAAGTGAAATTTCTTGCCCGAAGTCACAGAGTTAATAAATGGCAGAACCAGTTTTCAAATTCAGGTCTCTATGACAATAATGTCTTCTAGATTTCTGGCAGAGGTGGTACTTGAACTGGAAAGGATTTGAGGAGGAGCAAGCGATGTGTGTCAGGCCCAGAAATAGACAAGCTAAGTTGCCGAAATATGAGTGGTTTATAACAAAGTCTTGAATCCCAAGAGAAGCTTTGCAGAGTTGTGAAGGTTACATGTGGTTAGCAGTGGCTAGCATAGGGCCTGGTTTGTGCAGCCAGTCACAATGTTAGATGTTCTTCCTCTCATTTTGTTTCATTATTGAGTCAAAATAGGTATTGATCACCCATTGGTGCAAGATTGTACAATAGTGGAGTCAGGAGGTTAGAAGTAGAGGAATTTCTCTGCCCTTTAGGAGATAACCTGAGGGATGAGAGATGGTTGGATCTCTCGGCCTTAATTTATAACACAGTACTGAGCTGGTAAATTGGTTTGATGGTTCATTCTGTTATGTGGGAGGAAGTACATTTGAAATAGGTGAATCCTCCCTAGATTGTTGTCCCAGCAGGGAGCAGGGAGGATTTGCCTCTGACAATACTCAGAGGCAAAGAGATAGCAGGTTCTCAGGCACTGACCATGGCCTTTGGGTTCAGAGGTTGCAGAGACTAGTCCAGTGACTCTCTTGATAATGGGTAACTTGATGACGACTAGTATCCTTCCCTAGGTTTTGCTTTGTGATCCTGAAGCCAAGAAGTTGATGATGACCCTGAAGAAAACCCTGATTGAGTCCAAACTGCCTGCCATTACCTGCTATGCCGATGCCAAGCCTGGTCTGCAGACACACGGCTTCATCCTCAGAGTCAAGGACTATGGCTGCATTGTGAAGTTCTACAATGATGTGCAGGGTCTAGTGCCCAAGCATGAGCTCAGTGCCGAGTATGTCCCTGACCCAGAGAGGGTCTTTTACACCGGCCAGGTAACCTTTCCTTCAATAGGCCCTTATCCTTGGTGACCCCATGAACACAGATTTGAAGGAGTGTAGGAGGACTACTTTTTAAGGGATAAGGAATGAGCATGTGGGGCAGTGGGCTTGAGCCAGCTGAGTGGAGGAGCTGTAGAACAGAGCTGACAGAACCCTTCAAGGGGGTTCTGCAGAAGCTAGCAAACTAATGGACCTCAAGCCCACAACCTGATAGAAAATAGTCTTTACCTACAACATACCAGTGTCCCTCACATCAGAAGTTGCTCTGAGGCCACTGTCACCACAAGGTGGCAGTGCCAAGAAACTTGTGAGTCAGGGTTTATCTAGGAAAAATAATTGTTTAAAGCTCAGGGTTGTACCAGAAATTTATTCATGTCTTCCTTTCACCCAAAAGGCTGATTTGAGATTCTGTGTAGCTTTCAGTACATTTCTTTCCACTGCCTCTGATCTAATCCAAAGTCTTGGTGTATCTCACTCTGCAGTGCTCACTGAGGGCAGCTCTCTCTAGGGCTTCATAGGCTTGCTGGGAAGAGTTCACCAGGCAAGTGTGGTTTCTCACCAGGTGGTGAAGGTTGCGGTGCTGAACTGTGAGCCATCTAAAGAGAGGATGCTCTTGTCCTTCAAGCTGCTGGGTGATCCAAAGAGAGAGCATACGGGACACAGTCAGAAGAAAAGAAGAGCTGTTAGTGTTGGACAGGTACCTGGACTTCTCCAGACAAGCTATTTTAGTTTACACTGGCAGAAAGCAGCGTGCCACTGACACGTGGGGCACTGGGATCCATGGAGGGAAAGATAAAGGCAGCTAGATAAGATTCTGGGGCTAGAGGGGAGCCTGGGTAGCTCAGTCAAGCATCTGACTCTTTATTTTGGCTCAGATCGTGATCTTACAGTTCATGGGATCGAGCCCCACGTTGGGCTCTGCTCTGACAGCATGGAGCCTGCTTGGGATTCTTTCTCTCCCTCTCTCTATTCTCCTCCCTCTCTTACTCTCTCTCTCCCTGAAAATAAAAATAAACAAACATTAAAAAAAAAAAAAGATTCTGGGGGAAGAGAGAACTGAAGATCTCGAGACAGGGTTCTTTCTGTGTGTCAGAGCAAATGGAAGCTGTCCAGGAAAGTGCCATTGTGGTCTGGCTTTTCAGCAGTGTACTGCTGTCCTCTTTCCTTTTTCCTCTCTGGTCTCTAGGACCAGCCTGTGAGACTGTCTTTCCCCTTGGGAGAAAAGTGACATGAGTGTGCAAGTGGGTCCTGGGGTGTATGGGTGTATGTGCGTGTGCGTACCTGCAGGGTCTTTGGGGGCAGCGGTGTGGAAGAAAGCTGCTTCTCTGATCTTGACCTCTCCATATCCCTGGTGCTGGAACTTGATACCTCTGATGTCTGCCTGAGCCAGGTGTGGTTGCTGTCTGCTCAAGATAAGTACTATTTTTTGTCTTTCTTTTCCTGAGTAGTTGGTGGATGTAAAGGTTTTAGAGAAGACCAAGGATGGGCTGGAGGTGGCTGTTCTGCCCCACAACGTCCCTGCTTTCCTCCCCATACCTCATCTGTCGGACCATGTCGCCAACGGCCCTCTGTTGTATCACTGGCTCCAGGCTGGCGACATCCTTCACAGAGTCTTGTGTCTGAGCCAGAGTGAGGGACATGTTGTATCCTTTACTGGTATCTGGTGAGCCATGGGCCCTTGGGGGAAGATTCTGGGTCAGGCTCTGCTCTTCATTGGAAACCCCATGGGGAAATGTCAGCCATTTGACTTAAGAAGTACCTCCACAAAACCAGACCAGTGACCAGACCTGGTGGAAAGTAAGAGGATTGAAGTCCTATCAGCAGCTGCTGGTCAGTCCAGTCCAGAGGGGGCGGTGTGGCCTGCCAGTCCCAGTGGGATATTTCCAGTAGCACACCTTGCCTTCTCAGACACTCAGCGCCTGCCCCTTGAGCTGAAACAATTCATAAGGTAGGTGCTATCTTCCTCCTCCTGTCCCCCCCCCATATAGGATTCAGCATATTCCCCTTGGTCTTGGTGTGTGCACCTCGAAGGAGGACACTGCCAGAAAAGAGGCAGTAGGATGTTATTTACACAGAATGTAAAATAAAATCTCCTTAGAGTGCAGATAGGCAGAGGAGGTGAGGTAGGGTTGTGTGAAGACTGTGGAGGATCCTGTCATGGTCCGGCTGCCAAACCACAGGGCTGAGCCGGTCCCTTTTTTTGTCCCTTCCGGTAATCTGGAGATGAATTCATAGGGAGAGGGAGAAAACTGGTTCTGAAACGTGAGTGTGTATCAGAGTCACCTGGAGGGCTTGTTCAGCCAGCTTGCTGGGCTCGCCCCAGAGTTTGTAGGTCTGGGGCAGTGCTTGGGAGTTTGCATTTCTGACAAGTTCTAGGTGATGCTAATGCTGCTGGTCTGCATGCTTAGACCATTGTAGCAACAGAGGATGTAGGGTAGAAAAAGGAAATGGATGGATAAGTTCATCTGCCTCTTCTGGAATGTTCCTTGATGAAGTGCTACCAGCTCCTTTGCAGGAAGCCAGCTTTGGTTTCCACCGTGGAGGGCGGCCAGGATCCTAAGAGCTTCTCAGAAATCCATCCTGGGATGCTGCTCATTGGTTTTGTGAAGAGCATCAAGGACTACGGTGTGTTCGTCCAGTTCCCATCAGGCCTTAGTGGACTGGCCCCCAAAGCTGTGAGTTCAGTTCCATGCCCAAGAGTGTTGGAGGAGAGACATTAGGGTCATGGAACCTGAGGGTGGAAAGGAGCAGGATACCCGAATGCCTTGGAAGATTTTCAGGAGCAAGGCAAAAGGCACCTGCGGGGAATGGGGCTGAGATCTTGCCCAGCCATGTGTGTCCTGGTGCAGGGCTGTGTCCTAGAGGAAAAGGCACCTTCGTTTCTATACTCTGGGTATGTATAGACATGGAAGTTGATTTTCCTGAGCAGCTGAGTACAGGTTTTACAACCTTCTGAGGTTTTTGAGGTGTTATGTTACCAGAACACCCTTGAAATGATCCCCTCCACCATAGTGTCATCAAATTCATAGACTTTTCAGACTGGGAAAAATCTTAGTGACCCATAGTTGAACCCCCTCATGCCTGCTGAATGAACTGAGACCCAGAGTTGGGAGGAATCTTGCCAACGTCACTGCAAGCAAATGGTGTGTTGTTACTCCTGCCACAGATAATTCATAAATACTTCTTCCTTCCCAGAAGTTTGTCTCCCTGATTTTTTTTCCCTGGGCAAATCTTATTTGCAATCCTTGCCAGAGCAATTTTAACAATGGGAGCAGAGGGGAAGCCCCCAGACGCATGTATAGCATGGGGCAGAGGGTTACCATGGGTGTTAGAGACGTGGGCAGCTCGTGTTCCTCTGGCTTGCCAGTGATGTGCCTCCTTGGCTGGGTGCCCTCTAGGAGGTTGGGTTGGACAGCCAGGGCCTCATATGGTTTTCTGGAAGAGGGGTAGAGTTGTGCTTAGAGAGGGCTTGGAGGGGGCAGGCGTCCTGGGTCTCATCTCTCCCTCCCACCCCACCCCACATTCTTTTCGGGGGGTGGGCATTAAATGGGTTGTCTTGATAGATACTTGTTTCTTAATTTCTGCCCACTCTTCCCTTTAGATTATGAGTGACAAGTTTGTGACCTCCACAAGTGACCACTTTGTCGAGGGGCAGACGGTGGTTGCAAAGGTGACCAATGTGGACGAGGAGAAGCAGCGCATGCTGTTGTCTCTGCGGCTGTCGGACTGCGGTCTAGGGGACCTGGCTACCACCAGCCTCCTCCTGCTGAGCCAGTGCCTGGAAGAGTGGCAGGGTGTGCGCAGCCTCATGAGCAGCCGAGGTGGGGGCGCGGGGCCTGGGGATGAGGGGCGGGTGAGGGTGTGTGTCACACGTCATGCCCATCTGTTCCAATGAGTTGTTGGGCTTCCCAGATACTACATACAATTTGGATAAACTTTTTTTTTTCTTTTAGTGGGAGTATAACCTGTATAAAGGGCATAAATCATTTAGAGTACAGTGAATGTTTATAAAATGAACATTCCTATTTACCACGCAGATTCAGATAAAGATTCCAGGTCCCCCTTGTGCTCCCTGCCAGACCAAAACCAAAATTTCCCTTAGTTCTATGGCCTCAGGTTTGCGTTTGTTGTGAATCCATTCACCTTTTCCCTTGTTCTTTTATTCAACAAATATCTGGTGAATGATAGAATAGAACAGGGACCTTCTAGAAGACTTTATGAGGAATTATTATGCTGATCTTCCTGTTTTGAACCATGGGTAGGATTGTTGGCACCCTGATGGGATTTGGGAATAAGAAGCTTGAGAGGGTAGATTCCAAACAGAAGCAATGAAAATCCAGAAGTCAAAGGAAAGGGTGTGTGTGTGGTATTTGTTGGCTACTTTCATGAACTGTGGCCAGGTAGGATTGGTAAGAGGCATAGTTCTCTCTGCCTGCGATAGGAGTGTTCATGGGTGTCACATATTTCTACCCAAAGTGACTTTACCTTCACAGTGCTTGCAGTGCTCTGCCGTCCCCAGCATGGCGGCACATTTCCAAAGGAAAAGAATGGTGAGCATTTCTGCTTGTTAATCCCTGTTTCCTTTGGGTCTCTGGCAGACTCTGTGTTGATCCAGACACTGGCTGAGATGATTCCAGGGATGGTCCTTGACCTAGAGGTGCAGGAGGTGTTGGAGGATGGCTCTGTGGTGTTTAGTGAGGGCCCAGTGCCTGGCCTGGTCCTGAGAGCGAGCAGATATCATCGGGCAGGTGAGCACTTCTGTCTCGGCCCTCGTGGTTCTTGGGGGAAATCCTTTGCTCATTGTTCCCTCTCCTGGATACAGAATTTCCAAATACATAGTGTAGATGAGCTGATTCAGTAGAAAATTTTGTCATTCCTGTCGTTTATGAATGAAAATCAGTGCAGTTGACAGCATGTTAAAGGATGTTTAGGTGTGAATCCTTTTATTGTTATAATTGGGTAAGTCTAGATTTTTGTCTGTCAGGGTGCATAAATTAAGGCACACCTGATCCTGAATTATGGGAGCCAGACTTTTGGTTTTCCTAGGCCCTATAGACCCAGAACAGATGCTGTCTTTTCTTTTTTGTGCCTAAGGGCTTGCAAGACTCTTGGGCAGATGCTTCCTTCCCTGCTCCAAGAGGGTGATCACGTTGTGTTTGATTCTTTCTGCACTGCAGGGCAAGAGGTGGAACCTGGGCAGAAAAAGAAGGCTGTAATCTTAAATGTTGATATGTTGAAGTTGGAGGTACATGTTTCCCTTTGCCACGATTTGGTGAATCGAAAAGCTAAAAAGGTAAGCTTGCGGATGACTTCCGTTCCCCTGGTTTCGAAGGCATTGCGGATCTCTTTAGCCCCACACACTTTGCTCAAGGGTTCTAATGCAAATGGCTGTAGATAAGAAGATCATTATGTCTGGCTTTGTCCGGGTCATGGTTATACCTCTTGGTGTGGTTATTAATAGCACTGACTTGCCCTCTGGTTCCAGTGATAAATTATGTGGTCACCCAGTCTTCAGGGCCAGGTAGATCACGTAAACGAGTTGAAGTGGGCACGAGAAGCCCATAGAGGGGCAGAGATGACTTAGACTCGTGGCTAAGCAGGAACATCTGCATCTAGGGTTGCTGCATCTGATTTTTAAGAGAAGGCAGAATTTGATTTTTATTTGAAATAAATGTGGGAAACATTGGAAACTGTGTTTTTTAAAACATATGAACCAAACAGAACATGTCTGTGGGTGCTTCTGACCTCCAGGCTGTTCATCTACACCCTCTCCTGTACACTTTTGTGTGAGAGAAGAATGGGTTTGAGGGAAATCTCAACATTTGTAGTATTTCCCTCTGGATGATATATATATCTGGTCATCATTTAAAGTACTTCTTAAGCATCTAATTGTATAGGGTATGGTAGAGAGAATTACATGCATAATGATTGTTAATGTCTGGTTGCCTATAATTAAGACTTGGGAAAACAGAAATAGAAACAAAGTTAATCCCTCACTAAGTTTTCTAGCCGGTCCCTAATTTATCTAAGTGAAGCTGGTGCATATAAGGGCGTGAGCACAGGTTGGATTTTGGGGAAAGGTAGGCTAAATGCCTTGCACACAATAAGCTCTCAGGAATGCCTCTGGTGAATGGTTGAAAAGGTGAACAAATTGGATGGGATGCTGTGGAATAATGAAAGTCAGGAACACAGCATCTTCAAGCTGGAGAACCATTAGGGGGCACCCGGCTATGCTTAGAATCACCTCAGTAACTTCTAAAATTCTGATTTCACTAGTTCTAGGATAGGACCTAGGAATCTGAATTCAAAACAAAAGCTAAGTCCCCAGGATTCTGATTTAGTGCCTTGAGTTTAGTCAGGCCACCTCAGTAACAGGAGGGGAGGCTAGGTCAAGGAAGCGAAAGCTAGTTTGTTACAACTTGCACTAGGCCTGGCTCCCCTGGGATCAAGAGGGCTTCCCCAGCCCTGCGCTGCCCAGTGAGTGATGACTGAGCACTTGTGCCCCGTAAGAAGCAGGGATGGTGGTTTTTTTCTGTTTTCCAGCTGAAGAAAGGCAGTGAGCACCAGGCGATCGTGCAGCACTTGGAGGAGTCCTTTGCTGTCGCCTCCTTGGTAGAGACTGGCCACCTGGCAGCCTTCTCCCTGACCTCTCACCTCAATGACACCTTCCGCTTTGACTCAGAGAAGTTGCAGGTGGGACAGGGTGTCTCCCTAACCCTCAAGACCACAGAACCAGGAGTGACTGGTTTTCTTTTGGCTGTTGAAGGGCCAGCTACTAAGAGGACTGTGAGACAGACCCGGAAGGACTCTGAGACAGTCGATGAAGACGAGGAAGCAGATCCAGCTCTGGTGGTGGGTGCTGTGAAGAAGCACACCTTGTCCATTGGGGACATGGTCACAGGGACTGTCAAGTCCATTAAACCCACTCATGTGGTTGTGACCCTGGAAGACGGCATCATTGGCTGTATTCATGCCTCCCACATTCTAGATGATGTTCCAGTGGGCACATCTCCTACTGCCAAGCTGAAAGTTGGGAAGACGGTCACTGCCCGAGTGATTGGTGGGCGAGACATGAAAACATTCAAGTATGGAGGCTTTGGGGGATGGGCTGTCTTTGAGGGGAGACTGTTGTAATTGTGGGCACTGAGCAGGTTCCAAAAAGTTGTGCATGGATCAGACTTTCTTCTAATTAACAGAAATGTTCACCAAAAGAATCTTTTTGTCTCCCCCCACCTCCTTTTTTTTTTTTAAAAAAAGGCATATGGTGTAATGGTTAGAGCATTGGTTTAAAGTGAGACCTGGGTTTGCATTTCACATCTGCCACTTAAAATTGTGTGACGATGACTTAAGTTGTTACTTAACTTTTACTTTCCTAATTTGTAAAATGAGAGTATAAGCGGTTAGTACCTTTTTTGCAGAGCTAAAAGAACATCTAGGATGCAGTATGCCAAGCAGGTTGCCTGACACAGCTATTGCTCAGTATACATCAGAGGTTATTATCATTCATTCTCCACTGCGTGCCTTAATTACACTCATTTTCTTTAAATCTACATGTGATGTTGTTACTGCAGTAGAAATCCTTGTTATAATAAGAAAAGAAGAATAATTCAAAGTCTGGTCTATAATTTGCCTATTAATTTCAGTAACTATTCTTTCTAGACCTCAATTTCCTTACCTTCAGAGTGAAAGAGTTGGAGTATGTAGTCTGTAAGGAAATAAGGGTTTAATAAGACAATAATAAAAGATTAGATGAGCCAGCTCCTTAACATTTACTGCAGAGGATAAGAATGGAAACCCTCAGGCCTGACACGTCCCCAGGAGGTGATATGGCAGTGGAACCAGGTGGTTTTTAAGCTCAGTTTCGTGGGAGTAGAGACATTGTGATGTGCAGATTATGGTGGTACAGAGCATAAGAGAAATGATTTGACCTTATTTCTTCCTCCAGGTTTCTCCCAATAAGTCATCCCAGATTTATTCGAACCATTCCGGAGCTGAGTGTCCGGCCAAGGTGAGGGAACCCCAGCAGCATGGGCTCGTGGAAAGAGTGTGGGGCTTTGGAGTTAGGAACCTGAGTTCTAGTCTAGATTCTGCCAGTGTTGTGGCTTTTTTTGCCTCTCTCTGTCCATGTTGTCTTACTTCTCTAGTAGGGATATTTGGCTCTCATAGGGCTAGAAGAATTATATGAAACTTAATGTAAAAGCTATACTTAGGGTTTAAAAGACTGGTTGCAGTTCTGTTTGTCAGCATGTAACAAAAAGAAGCATTTTTACTCTAAACCCAACTTTCTAAAACTCAGTAATTCCCAGAATAAAAAACATGTAACCAAGAATACCTGTTCTTTGAGTGTAGAGACTACTGCTTGGTGACTGGCATTTTAAGTCATGTTCTAGTGGATTTTGTAGAGGGGTGTTCAATGAGGGATTCTGTGTAGAGGAATACTAGTTCCATTTAGTGTTGGATCCAGTTTGGGATCATTTTTTCCTGAGGATCTTAAGCATTTGGACCCATGGATCTATCTGCTTCTGCTTCCTCCATTAAAAACTCAGCCTCCTAAAATTAATGGGTCATCAATGAATGAAGCTAGATACACATGACTGAGACAATGGCTCTTCAAAGTCAGCCCTGGGATCCACACAGGTTGTAAATCTTAAGTGCCTGGGGATATTATAGAAGAGCCTCTTTAGTAACTTTTAGGGGGTAAGGTTTTGTTTTTTTGTTTTTAATTATAGCTGACACACAATGTTACATTAGTTCCAGGTGTACAACATAGTGATTGGATAAATCTATATTTAATGCTATGCTCACCAGTGTAGCTACCATAAAATGCTGTTACAATACCATTGATTACATTTCCTATGCTGTACCTTTCATCACTGTGACTTACTAATTCTATAGTTGGAAGCTTATATCTCCCACTCCCCTTCACCCATTTTGCCCATCTTGCCACCCACTTCCCCTCTGGCATCCATCAGTTCCCTGCATTTATGGGTCTATTTCTGTTTTTTTGTTTATTCATTTGTTTTTTAGATTCCACGTAGAAGTTAAACCATGAGTTATTTGTCTATTATTTAGTGTAATACTCTCTAGGTCTTTCCATGTTGTCACAAATGGCAAGATGTCATTCTTTTTTATGGCTGAGTAGTATTCTGTTGTCAGGGAGTAATGTTTGGTCAGTGTCCTGAAGGTATCAGAATAGAAGTGGAATATTTCTGGGAAGGCTTGCCTGAGATAGGCAGATATTCCTGGAACATTGAGTTCGAGGTGCTAACAACATTCTTGGAACTTCAAAGTAAAGCCCCTTAGTTCCAGAATAATGAGAGTTGTTGGATGCACACATTCCTATTTGTTTACTCTGTGGTTACTTTAGTTTTGTAGATTTTGATCGTGTCCTTTTCTAGTCTTTGTTGTGAGAACAGAGACTTCACCATATTGGTCGTTTCAGTCTGCCAGATCTTCACCTGTGGTGTATACCTTGTTTAATGAAAAGTTGAGGTCAAGTAATGTATTCAAGCTAAGGGTAGATATGTTTAATTAACAAGGGTTGGTTCTTCTGAGTCTTCCCTCCTTGGCTTGCAGATGGCTGTCTTCTTCCAGTGTCTTTATGTGGTATTCTTTTTGTAGATATCTGTGTTCTAATCTCTTCCCTTTTTCTTTTTTCTTTCTTTTTTTTTTATTGTGCTAAAAACACAAAACATAAATTTACCCTCCTAACAGTTCTTAAGTGTGCATCACAGTTTTGTTAACTATGTGCACATTATTGTGGAACAGATCTCCAGAACTTTTTCATCTTGCATGGCCGAAACTCTATACCCATTGAACCACTCTCCATTTATCCCTACCCTCCCCCACCCCCCCACCTCTGGCAGCCAACATTCTACTTTCTGTTTCTTTGAGTTTGATTACTTAGATAACTCATGTAAGTGGAGTCATGGCCAGTCCTTCTGACTGGCATAACGTTCTAAAAGTTCATCCGTGTTGTTGCATATAGCAGATTGTCCTTTTCTAAGGCTGATTAATAATGCACGTATGTGTAGGCCACATTTTCTTCATACATCTGTAAACAGATATTTAGGCTCCTTCCACATCTTGGCTAACACTGCAGTCAGCATGGGTGTACAAGTATCTGTTTTGAGATCCTGTTTTGGATATATACCCAGAAGTGGGAATGCTGGATCATATGGTGGTTTTTAATTTTTTGAGGAACTTCCATGCCGTTTTCCATAGCAGCTGTATCATTCTGTAGTTCTGGCAGCTGTGTGCAGGGAAGGATTCCCTTTTTTCCACATCCCCTGCCAACACTTGTGTTCCGTGTATTTGATAATGGCCATCCTTACAGGTGCGAGGTGATAATCTCACTGTGGTGATTATTTCCCAGATGGTTAGTGATGTGAAGTGCCTTGGCCTATGCTTGTTGGTCATTTTTTTTTTTTTAATATGTTTTTTGGAGAAATGTCTATTCAAGTCCAGTTTTTAATGAGGTTTTATTGTTGTTGCATTGTAGGCTAATCCTCCTATAAGGACTCCAGTCAGACTGGATTATGGCCCATCCTGACATTCATATTTACCTTAATCACCCCTTTAAGTTCCTGATCTCCAAATGCATTCATGTTCTGAGATACTGAGGGTTAGCATGTCAACATATGAACTTGGAGGTGGGAGTGACACAATTTAGCCAATAACAGAGACATTCCAGTGGCATCTGTTCAGGGAATAAGCTTTTTCATTCTACCATATAAGCATTATGATAACGTATATAAATTGTCTATTACAGTGCCAGGCACACAGATTTTCTGTATGTGTGCATGTGTGTGTGTGTGTGTTTTAAGAAGTAACATTCTACAGATGTTCCCTTCCTGAGGCTTCTCTCTGCACCCTCAGAAGATGGATTCCCCATTATTAATTTGATACATATCCAACTTCTTTGTATTTCAATTATATGTACACATATACATACATATATTTATAAAATTGTTTTGTGTGGTTTTCACATTTTACATAAATGTCATGCTGTACTTAATATTTTACAACTTGTTTTTTCCTCTCCAAATTTTGTCTTTGAGATCTGCTCTTGTGCGTGTAGTGAAAATAGCGGCCCATCGTATGAATGGGCTCAACTCTGTATGTTCGCCATCTGATGGGGGACATTTAAGGTTGTTCCCAGTTTTTCTCTTTTATAAATAATGCCACAGTGGACATCTTTGAACTCATTCTACTGGGCATCTGTACCAGGATTTCTGTAGGGTAGAATCAATGGATCATAAAGTATATGCATTTGTAATTTTTATTGGTATATGAAGGTTTCCATTTTTCTATAGTCACCAGTGCCTGTTATATGTTACAGTTTTACCAGTATTATTTGTACCGTCTTATTGATAAGTTTGGTTTTGTTTTAGAAATTACTTGAGTTGGGAGTTCTGTGATATCTTTGAAGTGATTTGTGGGCTGATAGCCACTTCCCCTTATTGCTTTCCTGAGAAGAAAAAGAATCAAGACAATGATAATGGCAAAGTAGCATAGGGGACGGAGCCCTGGACTTTTGAGTCAGAGCCCTGACTTCAACTCCTGGTTCAAGAGCATAAAATGAGTTCAAGAATATCTACCCTGCCTAATTCACACATAAGATTGTTGTCACAATTCAGTGAGAGATTATTTGACAGAGCAGTTCTGCAAACTATAAAGCAACAGCTAAAGTATTGTGAAAGAAGTAAAACAATTTTGTTTCCTAAATTTGTAAAGGTTATTGTAGGCTACTACTTTATAGCTTGTTCGTACCTAGGTGAGCAAAATGGAAAAGATTATCTCTCGTGCAGGTATTATGAACATTCTCCTTGGAGGAGGGAAGTGGGAGTGTGGGAGGTGGGCATGAATGAGGGGGTACAGTCAATCCATGGCCATTTGGGGGAGCTGGTTTCAAGCTAGAAGCCTTATCCAGAGGTTGGCCCACTGTTTCCATTGCTTTTCTACAAACAGTGAGCTGGAGAAGGATGGCTGCACTGCTCTCAACACTCACACTGTCAGCCCCTTGGAGAAGATTAAACAGTACCAGGCTGGACAGACCGTGATTTGCTTCTTGAAGAAGGTGAGTAGTGCACACCTTGCAGTGTGATGCTTCCTTCTTTCAGAAGAAAGTGGGGGAGGAGCTGGAGACAAAGGCCATTAGCACTAGACATTTGAGTCTGTTTGCTACCATGCCGGTTTGTGGAAGACCAGAAGCCCTAATGGAGGAGCTAAACATGAAACAATTAGCAAGCAACTCACAATTCAGCATGTTTATAGATTAATTGTACAAAAGGGAAAGAGCAATATAGAGCAAGATTTAAAGTGAATGTGCCGTTGGATTCTAGATGCTTGCCTTTGATAAAGTTCAAGTGCAATGCAAAATAATGCATTATGTGCCAGATTATAATCTGGGTGCCAGATTATGTGTTCTAATCCCAAGTGGAACAGGAGTTTAAGAAAGGAAGAGATAGTGAAAACTGTACCGGTTGGGATGTATCAGAAAAAAAGTTGGATGGGGCTTGACCTTGAGGGATAGCTCCTCTTCATTGCTGCCAGATTCTTCTTTCATAAGCATTCTAGCTGGGCATGTCACTGATGCTTGATCCCTATAGTTACCTATTGTCTGTAGGTGGGGTTCATCAACCCCCAAGCCTTAGAGCTGTACTTAAGGCTCTTCATAATCTGACCTCATATACCTTGTGTTCCAGTCACCCTGGAAACCTTCTCTTTTTCCCTTCTTGTCTTTACCCAGAGTACCCTCTCTTCCTACAACCCTTTATGGCCCAGCACAGATAATCTCCCCATATTACTCGTTCTTCTATTTATTCCTATAGCATATTTCTGTTGCTCTGGTTCTTTGCATATTTATTTGACTTACTCTTTGTAGACTCTAATCTTGAAGGTGGGGTTTGGTTTTTATTTATCACTGTGATGCCATGTATATAGTGGTTGCTTGATAAATGTCTTGTTGAATTGACTTAGAAAATTGGGGGTCTGTGTTTAGGGCAGGACCCTATAAACAGCGAAGGATCAAAATTTAAATTGATTTAGGGGCACTTGGTGGCTTAGTTGGTTGACTGTCTGGCTCTTGATTTTGGCTCAGGTTATGATCTTGTGGTCTGTGGGGTCAGGGCCCATGTTGGGCTCTGTGCTGGCAACATGGAGGCTACTTGGGATTCTGTGTCTCCTTCGCTCTGTCCCTCCTCCCGCTGGTGCTCGCTCTCTCTCTCTCTCTCAAAAATAAATAAATGTTGGGGCGCCTGGGTGGCGCAGTCGGTTAAGCGTCCGACTTCAGCCAGGTCACGATCTCGCGGTCCGTGAGTTCGAGCCCCGCGTCAGGCTCTGGGCTGATGGCTCGGAGCCTGGAGCCTGTTTCCGATTCTGTGTCTCCCTCTCTCTCTGCCCCTCCCCCGTTCATGCTCTGTCTCTCTCTGTCCCAAAAATAAATAAAAAAAAAAAAACGTTGAAAAGAAAAAGAAAAAAAAAAAATAAATAAATAAATAAATAAATGTTAAAAATTAAAAAATAAAAAGAAATCAGATGTTGAGCCCTGGAGAGGATTAACCGTTATTGGGCACAGCTGAGCTTGGAGAAGGCTGCAGCGGTCACTGGAATTGTTCCTGCTGCTTAAAGCCATCTCTGAGGTCATTTTAGCCTTCTTATCAACTGAGGCACCAGGAGGGATGCATGGTCGGCTAGCCTAGCAAAGGCTCAGAGCTAGACTCTGAGTGAAGCCTGAGAAGTGAGAGAATGGCAGAGGCAGTGGGGTGTAGAGGGTGGATTCCTGTCCCTTGGGAACAGGGCCCCTTCAACCCTGTGATTTTAGGAGAGTCTGTGTTTTAATGAAGGGAAAAGAGATGTTTATATCCATCCCATCCCATCCCATTCCATTTCCCTTCCTGTTTTTTTTCTCTAGTACAACGTGGTTAAGAAGTGGCTTGAGGTGGAGATTGCTCCAGACATCCGGGGGAGGATTCCCTTGTTGCTCACTTCTCTCAGCTTCAAGGTCAGTGTGCTTGAGATCCCTGGAGAGGAAACCCAGGCTCCCTAAGCTCGACTCAGAGTCTGGTATATGTTTGCAGTGGGTATAGGAAACCATGTACTTATTCAGGGAATGGTTTGGGAGATACTTGATATAGAGACTTAAGTGCTGTAGTTTTGGATAACTGACAGTAGTTTTGGATAAATGACAGACCTCTCTTTAAACATGAAAGGACTTTTCTTGTCCTTCCAGGTTCTGAAACATCCAGATAAGAAGTTCCGGATTGGCCAGGCCCTGAAGGCTACAGTGGTTGGCCCAGATTCTTCCAAGGCCTTCTTGTGTCTCTCCCTTATAGGTGTGGTGATGAATGCCTGGTCAGGGAAGGGAGGGGGTAGAAAGGAGTGGGAAAGAGTCGTCAGGTAGTGTCCGGGTTTAAGGATGTCTCAGGTATTGGGCTCCTCAGAAAGCCCAGTGTAGTATGTGCCTTCTGGGAACACTTTTTCTCTTGAGGCTTTGTTCTTTGGCCTGTGTCACTCTGCTACTGTCTGAGTCACCTTTACCAACAGAGTTGGTTTTCTCAAGTGTCTCAGGAAGGGTTTTCTACCACATGGCCCTGGGATTCCTGACTACATGGCATGGTAATGTGGGTCTTCGTGATCATTCTGGTCCACCCAGCCTGTGGTTGGCCAGCATTCCACCTTCTTTCTTGGCTCACTTTCTCTTCCCTGAATCTGGTTCGTTCTCCTACCAGGTCCTCACAAGCTTGAGAAAGGGGAAGTGGCCATGGGCCGAGTGGTGAAGGTGACTCCCAAGGAGGGGCTGACTGTCTCCTTCCCCTTTGGGAAGATGGGAACTGTTAGTATATTTCACGTGAGTGACTCCTACTCAGAGATGCCCCTGGAAGACTTCATCCCCCAGAAGGTTGTCAGGTAGGCCAAATTTTTTGTGTTTTTTCCCTTTACAGCTCTATGCGGGATTATAGATTTCTTTTTTTAATTTTTACGTTTATATTTACTTATTTTTAATGTTTATTTATTTTTGAGAGAGGAAGAGAGAGTGTGACTGGAGGAGGGGGACAGGGAGAGGGAGACACAGAATCTGAAGTAGGCTCCAGGCTCTGAGCTATAGCACAGAGCCCAATGTAGGGCTTGAACTCACGAACCACAAGATCATGACCTGAGCCAAAGTTGGACGCTTACCCAACTGAGCCATCTGGGCACCCCTAAATTTCTCTTTTTTAAAAATATAGATGTGAGGGGTATCTAGGTGGCTTAGTTGGTTAACTGTCTGAACTCTTGATTTTGGCTCAGGGGCTGTGTCGGGCTCCGAGCCCAGTGCAGAGGCTACTTAAGATTCTTCCTCTCTCTCTCTCTCTCTCTCTCTCTCTCTCTCTCTCTCTCTCTCTCACTCTGCCACCACCCCCCCCCCCGCCCCCACCACACTGCCCCTCTCCCCAGTTTGCCCACTCACTTGCTTTCTCTCTTTAAAAAAAAAAAAGAAAAAGTATAGATGTGATAGGTGATTTTGTACCAGAAAAAATAGTATGAAAAAAAAGACAAGTTTTGTTTTGAGAGAGTGCAAGTGGGGCAGGAACAGAGTGAGAGGGACAGAGGATTGAAGCAGGCCCTGTGCTCACAGCGGAGAGCCTGATGTGGGGCTCGAACTCATGAAATGTGAGATCATGACCTGAGCCAAAGTCAGACGCTCAACCGAGGTGCCCCAAAGAAGAAAAGTTCTGATGCTCCCCTCTTTTTCCACCACTTTTCACCATTATACACCTTGGTCTCTATTCTTCAGGACTTTGTAGGTATAATTTTCTTCTATGTAATAATAGAATTTCATTTGATATATAGTCTGCAACTTGCTTGTTCTCTCATAGCAGTTTATCATGGACTTTTTTCTTTTCCTGTGCTAGTATATCTAAATTTACTTTGTTCTTTTACCTTATTTTTAACATTTCTTGGTCTTTCTTTCTTTCTTTAGTCATTATCTAAACCTCTGTTGATGGATGTAATGTTGAAGTGAATATCTTTGTGCATATGTTTGGACACGAACACAAGTATATCTGTGAAGTAAATTCCCAAAAGTAAAATTAATGGGCCAAACAATGTTATACATTTTGCCAAAATGCTCTCTGAAAAGACTGTGCTCATTGACATTCCTGTTAACAATAAGTATGACTATTTCTTACATCCCTGTCAAAACTGGCTATTCTTGATATTTAGTCTCAGCCATTGACTAGGCAAAAATTGATCTCTCATTTTGGTGTGCAGTTCTCCTACTGTCATTTTCCCTCTTGGTTGGCTTTCTTTGCTTGTCCAAGTGGCTTGCTTGTTTTCCTATTGAAGCATTCATCTTTTTAATGAGAAAAAAATTGATCTATAGGTGTTCTCTGCAGAAAGATAGTAACCTTTTGCAGTTGGGAGCTGCTTTATGGGGTATTTTTTGTGCACTAAAATGAGCCTGGTTCAGAGTTTTAAAGTCATTTGATAGGGCGAATAAATTAGCATTGAAGAGGCGGACTTCGGCCTGACATAGTACAGACTTCTGAGACTCCAAGTTGACTAACAGTGGAGCAGAGGCCTTGAGGAGACAGGCTGGAAAGTCATAATGCTCTTTCCCACCTCAGGTGTGCCAGCCCCTAGCACCTGCATAATAAATTCACAACCACTTATCTGAGCTAAACAGCACAGAGATAGCCAGGGCCTAGGAAAAGAAAAGGAATGAGAAATCCAGGGTCATCTCTGCTTTGCCTCTTGGGCTTACAAATGCAGGTGTGGCAGTGCCTGGGTGGTTCAGGTGGTTAAGTGTCCGACTTCAGCTCGGGTCACGATCTCACCATTCATGGGTTTGAGTCCCACATCGGGCTCTGTGCTGACAGCTCAGAGCCTGGAGCCTGCTTTGGATTCTGTGTCTCCCTCTTTCTCTGCACCCCCTCAAATAAATAAACATTTTAAAAAAATGCAGATGTGACTTTTAGCAAAGTATTTAATTTTAATACATTTTATTGTAGCCAAACCTGTGAATCACGTTCAGTTGTGATTTATCTGTCCCATGTGGATAATAAATTAATTGCCTAAATGTAGATGATCCCTCAAGGTCCCCCCTGCTTTGGGAATGAGGATGCTGTGGGCTAGGAGGCAGATGTGTGTCATGGGAAATCTTTGGACTGTTGCTGAGATCCTTTCTACTGCTAAGATTCTATATTTTGAAATTGCAACTTTGGGTTGCTAATTGCTGTTTTCAATGAACGAAGTTTGGAAACCTTAACCAAGGAGTAAACTCTGCTTTCCCTCCTGGAAGCCTCCCCTGCTTAGGACTCACTGATCTGTTATCCTCTGATCTGCTGCCGTGATCCTGCCCTAACACCTAGGTCGTCACTGGTCATGGTTTCCGGTGGTTAGTGGCTGAGATTGCACACTGCCAGGACCCAGTGTCAGGCTGGTGACACCTCCTGAGTACCCACCACATGGCTCTGTGTCTCTTCCTGAGGGCTCCATGCCCCCTCTCATTTTCTACTCCCAGCACCTTTGTTGAGCAAGAAGAGTAGGTAGTGATTGACTAGTAAACTGAGGCTCAGGGAGGTGACTTGTGCAGAGTCCCTCAGTACGTTCTTGACAGAATGAAGAACAGAGCCCAGGTGTCATGTCCCCTCACTCTTGCTTGTTGGTCAGCCTTGTGGAGAGGAGGCTGAGTCCCTCTCCTGTTTCCTGGGATGCTGAAAAGTCAACATCTCTTTTTGCTCTCATTCCAGGTGTTACGTCCTGTCTGCTACAGACCATGTATTGACTCTGTCGCTGCGATCGTCTAGGTGAGTGTCTGTGGTGGAGACAAGGAAAGCACTGAGGAAAGGCTGCACAGAACTTTGAGCTTCCCCCCTTTCTTCTCTGCTTGTGCACTTTCTACCTTGCCCCATCTTTATCCAGAAAAGCTGTGGCCATTCACATTGCCACAAGAACGTGTCTGCTCAGACTCTTGCCGCCCAGGGCAAGGTTCAGACATCTGAATGTGGTATTCAAGGTGGCCACACAGTGGCCCTGGAAAGGGAAGATGATCTGGTTCCCAGGGTTCCATAGTTAGTGGTATGTCATGAAGTGGATTGGCCTGAAGTCAGCTCGTTCCATGGTTAGAAATGGATGTTTCAGAGGCCAAGGCTGACAGGACTTCAGGAGAGAGTGGGGCTGGGCTCTGAGGTTGTCATATCCTACAGTCAGGTCCAGAGTTATATTCTTGGATGTAGAGTTTGATTATCACAAGTGAGTTGGGAGTGGATGGGGAAGGGAGGGTTGAGGTATGTGTACGTAATAAGCCTTTCATTCTTAGGACAAACCCGGAGACGAAGAGCAAAATAACTGATGCTGAGATTAACTCCATCCAGGATATTCAGGAAGGGCAGCTCCTGAGGGGCTATGTGAAGTCTGTCCAGCCGCACGGTGTGCTCTTTGGGTGAGTGAGGTGGAGCGTGGGGGCGTGGGCCAAACGCGACGCCCTCCCCGGCCTGTGCTGGTCCGTGGTCTGTGGTGGTCCTTGGTCATCTCCTCTGGAGACAATATGAAGGAAGGGGAGTCAATGAGTTCCCACCAGTTTGTAAATTCTGAGATGTTTTATACTTTTAAAAGCGTTTTGAATTATTCTTACTGGTGTTTTGGACACCAAAGAGCATGGCATGTCCAATTTCAGTTTTCAGTTCATTTGGTTTTTCTTTGGTTTGGTGTTTGATGGTGATTTGTAACTGTTCAGTGAAATCACATGACGTTCACAACCAGCAGATAGCACAGCGTTCTCTGCTACGATTTCCCCATTTTCATCTCCTCTGGCTATTCGTGATAGATGCATTGTGGTGCTCTGGTGTGGGATGGAAAATGCCCTTCGGTCCCATCTTCATTTATGCCTGATAGTTTTTTCTAGTTTACAGAGCTCTTTTTATCCTTGTGAATGCCAGGAACTCGTGTGTGTCATAAATCCTTGTCACAACTTGGGTCCCTAGGAAAGTGGAGGCACTAGGCTAGGCTGGGACTCTCTTGTATTTATGACCACAGGACTCTTTTTTTTCTTTTTTAATTTATTTTTAATGTTTTAAAAATGCTTATTTATATTTGAGAGAGAGTGTGTGAGCAGGGAGGGGCAGAGAGAGAGGGAGACAGAATCCCAAGCAGGCTCCATGCTTGTCAGCACAGAGCCCAGTGCAGGCCATGATCTCACAAACTGTGAGATCATGACCTGAGCCGAAATCAAGAGCTGGATGCTTAACTGACTGAGCCACCCAGGCACCCCTGTGACCACACAACTCTTGTCTCTCTCCTGTCAGCCTCGGCCCCTCTGTTGTGGGTTTGGCCCAATACCCACATGTCTCCCAGTACAGCCCGTCCAAGAAAGCCCTTTATAACAGATACCTCCCGGAAGGGAAGCTGCTTACAGCCAAGGTCCTGAGGTAGGTGTCTTCCCCACCCCCGTACGCCCTCTTTTCCGAGGAGCCCTGGGAGGAGATTCAAGAGGTAAACTAGACTTAACGCCTTAGGTAGTGTTGGTGCAATGTTCAGCTGAACAAAATCCCATTGTTTGGAGCCTTCTACTTCCGCCCCAGCCTCAGCTCCTAGAAGTTGACGTGGAGACTTTTCTCTGCATCGGCACTTGTTGGGGACAGAGTAAGGGGACATCAGAGCTGCCCCCTGTATTTTACTATTCAGCATGGTAAAATGCACAGGTCATTCCAAAGAATACTGAATGGATTGCAAGTAGGTAGGACAGGGCCCAGAAAACTGGACTGATCAGGAGAGAAAGGCCTGGGCTGTTTGCCGAGCCCGCTGTCCTCTGTTGTCCTCATTGTCCTCCCTCCTTGTTGTAGCCTGAACTGCCAGAAGAACCTGGTAGAGCTTTCATTCCTCCCCGGTGACACTGGGAAGCCGGACGTGTTTCCTGCCTCCCTAGGACTGCCACTTCTAAAGCAAGAGGAGAGGAAAATGGAGGCAGAGGAGCAAGAGCACAAAGGAGAAGAAGAGCAGAAGAAGAAGAATCAGAAAAGGAAAGGGAAGAAGAACGAGGAAGGGCAGGAGGCAGTGCGGCCGCCTGGCAAGGAGAAGAGCGAGTCCCAGAAACCGCAGGCCAAGAAGCAGGGCAAGCGGCCGCTCCGGGAGCCTGCAAGTGAACAGGTACATCCCTCAGGGAGGATGGCCTCCCTCACGGGCACAGGAGAGCATTTCAGAGCCAGCCAGATGCCACGTGGCCTTCTCTTAGACCAAGAGCAGCGTGAGTTTGGAGCCGGGCGCTGGATGGTGCCAGCAGGGGCAGAGGAGGGGGTGTTGCCCCAGGCCGCCAGCGGGTTCCCCTGGGCGGGAAGGGTGACTCGCCATCTTTCCCTCTTGTCATCTCAGGAAGGAGTGAAGAAGAAGCAGAAGAAAGCTGCTCCGTCAGAGGAAGACGACAGTGGTGTTGAAGTGTATTATCGGGAAGGGGAAGAGGAGGTGGAAGAGAGGAGTGTGCTGCCCAAGGTGAGGGTCAGCACTGATGGAGAGAGGAGGCAGCCCTGGGGAGGGAAGCCCTTGGTCTCCTGCCTCCGAGCTGGGCAGTTTCTGGCCCACCCTCTTCTCTCACTTCTTGTAAAATATGACCAGGTGGGGCCACTGTTTTATCCAAGGAGTGGGCTGCATAAAAGAAATTCTCATCAGTATTTATTGAGTGGAGCTGAATTAAATTAGTGGGATGGGCAGATAAAGGGGAGGCTTAACCTTTCCTGAACCTGCATCCCCTTCTGAAAGATGGGGACAGTACCATTAGGACTGAGGAAGGGCTGCCCAGACTGTAGGTACTAACATCCCTACACCCCGGAACGCTTCTCATATCTCTGTCTTGGCTCTACTATCTCCTTACACGTGTATGGCACTTTATACACAGATGTGTATATATGTATCCATATGTATGCTGCTGGTGGTGGTGGATTGTTTTCTTGTTTTTTGGTTTTTTGCATACATATGTCTTAAAAGCTCATTGCCTAAATAAATCTATTTACAAGAAAAGCTTTCACATCACTACTATGGTTTCTCCAGTGGAGCGGGCCTAGCCTGGCCCTGGGAGGGAGCAAGGGTCTCTGGGCCTGGTGGGAGCCCCTGCTCCTCCAGGTGGGATGGGGTCAGAACAGGGTGCAGCCCGAGCTGAGTGCTTTCCTCACACACCTCTTGTGCTCCTTCAGGGGAAGCCAACCAGGCCAGCAGAAGTGCCCCGGCTACAGCTGTCCTCCGGTTTCATTTGGGATGTGGGGCTAGACTCTCTGACCCCGGCCTTACCACCTCGAGGAGAGAGCTCAGACAGTGAGGAGGACGACAAGCCACAGCAGTCTACGGTGTCGTATTTTGCAGGGGACCCCTTGGTGCTAGTCTCTCTTTGCTCTCTCCTGGCCTGGGTGTCCCTCCTGGCAGGGCGGGGCAATCTCAGGCCGGGGAGTATTTACAGAGCTCACTGACTGCCCTGCCAACTCTTGGCTTCAACTGCAGACCTCTGCCAGGGTCTGAGGAGCAGATTACTCACTAACTTTTGTGCCTTCTGTAGCAGAAGAGGAGCAAGAAGGAAAGGATGTTGGAGAAGCAGAAGGCAGAGAAAGAGCTGTCCCGCATTGAGGAGGCACTGATGGATCCCGGGCGACAGCCAGAGTCCGCAGATGATTTTGACCGACTCTTGCTGAGCTCCCCCAACAGCTCCATCCTGTGGCTGCAGTACATGGCCTTCCACCTGCAGGCCACAGAGATCGAGAAGGCCCGGGCCGTGGCTGAGAGGGCTCTCAAGACCATTTCCTTCAGGTCTTGGCCTTGTCTTCCTGCTTTGGTGGGGGGGGGTGGCTCTTGAAAGGGAGGGCTGTGTCTCCGCCGGCCGCAGAGCTTGCCGCCTGTGGGTCATTTCCTCTTCGGCAGGCCGACAGCAGTTTGGGTGCCCGCCACCCGCACCCATGGGTTCCCAGGCTTTGTCTCATTGCTGCGCCATCTGTGAAACAGATCTGCTCATTAATATTTTATAGTCTCCTTCACTGAAGTGGCTGAGGGTTTACAGGAGTCCCTACACTGAAATAAGAGACCTAACTTGGAGCAGAAGTAGAACAGGGGAAATAACTCCACATACCTGGGTGTGGACACTCTCGGTGGCCATTTCCAGGCACAGGGTAGAGTGAGTTTTCTGACAGCTAAGAGGAGGGATGGTGATCCTTTGCTTCATTCTCTTAGTTTGGAGAGAGAGACCAGAAGATTCTGTTCCTTCCTGCCCAAACATCTAGCCAGTTTAAGATTTAGTGGGCTTCCTTTCTAGGAATGGAGGCAGATGCCAGGGGAACCCCCATAGTCAGGGGCTGGCGTTCTGCTTCTGTGTGAGCTGCAGTGGGGACTGGGCCTCTCAGGGTTCTCACTAGGGGCTGGAAACTGAGGATGTGGATAGAGCCAGGGAACGAAGAAATAGTTCCAGTCTGCATCCCTGGGCAGTAGTGGGGGCTTTCTTGGGCTGAGGTGATGGAGCTCATGTGCTGACTTTCTCTCCAGAGAGGAGCAGGAGAAGCTGAATGTATGGGTGGCTCTGCTGAATCTAGAGAACATGTACGGCTCTCCGGAGTCACTGACCAAGGTCTTTGAGCGGGCTGTGCAGTACAATGAGCCTCTCAAGGTCTTTCTCCATCTGGCTGACATCTACACCAAGTCAGAGAAATTCCAGGTAGGAGTCTGATGTGGGTGGCCCCGCTGCCAGAGGGTCCTTAGCTGCTCAGAAACTAACTCCTAGGAGTCACAGAGGCAGCAGGGAAGTCACAGGGATGAATTCCCCCATTCTGGATACAGCCCTGCCACAGGCTTGCTATGTGTCATCTGGGCCCTAACTTGTTTGGCTTCTAAGTGGGCGGAGTCATTTCCTCCCCCCTCCACTTTAGGACTGCAGCCGGCAGTGGAAGGAAGTGAAGGGACAGCTGACCCCTGGTGTATATCCCTTGGGTTTACAGCCACGAGGCAGCAGCTCGGCAGAGTGTCCCTTTTCTGTCTCTCCTGTGCCCCCATGTTGTTCTCACCTCTCTTCTGTTTGGACTTCCATGCAGCACAGGATTGATAGGGAGACTCCCCACCTGTAAGGCTCCTTCATGTGTTCTGTGAGCCTCTCTGCTTCCCTCAGGCACCTAGAATTGGGCCTGCACAGTGACTGGAGTTTGAGGCTACGTCTAGCCTCTCATGAGCATAGCTGCTGCCTGTCTTTGTTGTATAACACTCTGTAGCTTACCTTTTCTTTCCCACAGGAAGCTGGTGAGCTCTACAACCGGATGCTGAAGCGATTCAGGCAGGAGAAATCTGTCTGGATCAAATATGGTGCCTTTCTTCTGCGGAGGGGCCAGGCTGGGGCCAGTCACCGTGTGATGCAGCGAGCCCTGGAGTGTCTGCCCAATAAAGAGCGTGAGTGTTCGTCCCCACCTTCCAGCCTGATTCCGGATCACATTAGGCTCTCTGATATCTGGACGTAGGGATTGGGGGTTTTCTCTGAGGGGGTGTGGTGTTGGGAAAGCCTAGTGGAGGGCATATAACTATTTTTCTATTGATTACATGCTCATGGACGTAACCGTGTGTTGCATTTCAGATGCTAAACTTCAAAGATGAAGGAACAAAAAACAGTTAGTGCTAACTTCGTTGCCCCTGCCCCCTCTCCCTACTGGGCCCAGAGAGACTCTCCAGTGGAAGTCATAGATCAGTACCCGTCTGTGTATTTGGCCCTAAACTGCCCCACTGTCCCAACTGTCATCTTGGAACCTGGGAGCAGGGAGTCAGGGGTCAGACGGTGTCTGACATGTAGCACATTGTGCTGTGGTGAGGCGTCTGTCTGCTTTGTGTATCTGAGCTGTCCTCTCCCTGCAGATGTGGATGTGATTGCCAAGTTTGCCCAGCTGGAGTTCCAGCTAGGGGATGCGGAACGGGCCAAAGCCATTTTTGAGAACACACTGAGCACCTACCCAAAGCGCACTGATGTCTGGTCGGTTTACATCGACATGACCATTAAGCATGGCAGCCAGAAGGAAGTCCGGTGAGAGGGGAAGACAGATCGGGGCTGATTTAACTGTGGGGATTGGGGGACATTGGCCAAGTGGATAAGTTTTAGCCCCACAGTCAGCTTCCAGGATCCCCGGTTCTCTTACACTCTCTGAAGAACATCTTTGACATGACATACCAGGTCCTGTGGCATTCACTTTGCAACCTCTTTTTCTGTATCTGGAACCTGGGGTGGGTGGTAGGCTGGTCCTGGTGTGGGAGTCAGGAAATTTGGGTTTCCTGCGTAATTCATTGTACCTGCTTCTGGTGATAGAGAATGTTCATGGGCTTGCTGTTGTCGCCTGTGTCTCCACAAGGCAGAGAGGATTAGGGATGGATGGATTGAGGTCAGAAAGAACTAGTGCCTTGCCCAAGCCTGTGGGTGTTTGATCTAGAAAGAGGGTGGCAGTCTATCTTCGCATGGACACCTTAGGACTTTAAACTGGTAATGAATGTAAAGACAGATGTGAGAGTGCTGGAAAATAGACAGCCTGGGTCCAGGGCCAGAGGCGAGTGGGTGACAGCTAGCCAGCAGTCGAGTGGCCGGGGCCAACAGGCAAATGCTGCCTTGCTCTTCCTCACAGGGACATCTTTGAGCGGGTCATTCATCTCAGCCTGGCTCCCAAGCGAATGAAATTCTTCTTCAAGCGCTACCTGGACTATGAGAAACAACACGGCACTGAGAAGGACGTGCAGGCCGTGAAGGCGAAGGCCCTGGAATACGTGGAAGCCAAGAGCTCCGTGTTGGAGGACTAGTGGCCCGCGGGCCTCAGATGGCCACTGTCGGCAGGGGGCCAGCCCTGGCGAATCTCAGGCGCGTGGGCAGCTGAAAAGCTGTGTTGTCTGAGGACTCTTATTTAAGTGTTGCTTTTTCTGCGGCACCTTTTAGGGTAATCCTGTCAGGATGGAAAAGAACTTGAGCTTTCTTAGACTGCCTTTTTGCTTGTTTTATTTTAAGTACTAGTTTACTTCATTTGTACCCTTTTCTGAGGCTGCTCAGTGGTTGTAGGCAGCAGACTCTTGGACCCCTAGAAAAGTTGAGGCGCTCTCTTTCCTGGGAGTTTGCTGGGGACAGGAATGGAGGGGCTAACTTCTGATGACCTGGTGGTCAGGATCTCACTCTGGCCCAGCAGGCTCTTGGTCCAACTAGAGGGGGTCAGCAAGATCCAGGGAGTGGGCCTCCTCCCCTAGGCTGAGTCCAGCAGCCTGCGCTCAGCTAGCACTTGTGCCCTTTTGTGGACTCAGTGAGGCTGGGACAGGAGGATGAAGGCAGACCCCAGAAAGGGCAGTTGGGGAACCCGGGTACCTGAGAGGAAAGCCACAGGTATTGACATGAACTACCTGGGAGGTTTCCTCCCAGGCCCACCAGGCCCAGATTATCCAGACTCTCCTAAGTTAGGTGCCTCATTTGTGAAATGGGGTCAAAAAGTCCTACTTGGAATAGTGGTGGTGCCGGGTAGTTAGGAGGCTCGGTGAGGACATAGATTGCTGTGCTGTGTGAGTTGGGGAGACCACAGTTTTTCTGTGTTTCCCTATAGCCCCGATGGGGAGAGATCCTTGGATGGAGGGCATTGATTGGCTGGATGATTTTCCTTGAGACCTGAGGGAAAGGGGACATGTTGGGTCCACCACACCCACGCCTCCCTGGGACCCTTGTAAATTTCCCAGAAAGGTGGTCTCCACCTCCTTTGGTAATAATCCTGTATGTTCCAGAATTCTTGGAGGCCAGCACAGACTCAGTTGTAGAGGCCAGTTCTTTTCTGGCTGGTCTTAAGGGGATTAAACGTTTTCTTTGGCAGCGCTTTAAATGTGCTGAGAACTGGAGAGCTTTCCTATGGGAAGTGACTGGGTTGAATGCTGGGAAGCAGGACAGGGACAAGGAGAGCATCAAAGGTTTTAGAGATGGTGGAGGTGATCAGACAAGGGTGGCATGTGTGGGTGGTGGGGAGAGGCAGAGCTGGGGCTATCCTGGTTTTTGGTCATTAGCACTAAGTTATAGGAGCTAGTCTACCCTCCTGAGTGAGTGTTGGGTCTTTTGACTCATGGAATTTAAGGTGATCTTCCATCTGAGACAGGCCAGGCTTCACCTGTTCCCCAGATCAAATCAGATAACTGAATCTAACTATCAAGACATCATCAGCCGTAGGGCCTTCCCACATGTGGGAACATTTGGCTTTCCCTGCACCCCTGCCCTCCCTTCCATCCATTTTAATTTTGCTCAGAGTCTCTCTATCTGCCGCCCCCCCCCCCCCCCCCCCCCCCCGCCAATCCCAAGGCGATGGGATTTGGGCCTGTCTCTGTGACCACCAGCCTGCTGTGGCATAGCCCATCCAATAATGCAGACACCAAGCTACTCGTTTATACTAGGAACAACTTTATCAAAAATTTTAAGTCTATAAAATAAAGCCAGAGGCTTACATTGGAGGGCAGCTTCCTGGCTGAGCACTGCTGAGCCAGGTATGTGCAATCACACATACGGTAAGTGCACGATCCTGCACAAGGATATCACGCTCACCTGGCTCTGCTGGCCGGGGCTTCCCAGCTTGGGAGTCCCACCGGTAAGCAGTTGTCCACATCATAGTTAATTAAGGCTCGGTTCTGGGAAAGGGCCTTTTCCCCAAAGCGGTTGACCAAGTGTTTGGTGGCAGCAGGACAGGGCGTTTCTTCAGGTCTGAGAGCCTTGCTGTCGGAGCAGACCACATTGTCTACTAGCTCTCCACACCCCAGGGTGCTTTGTGTTCCTTGCTTCTGACCTGTTTCCCCAAAAAGTTAAAAAAAAAAATCATCCCCTTCTGATGCTGTGAGCAGGCGGTGGAGTTCAGTTTGAGTCCAGGCACCGTCATGGGCAAAGAGTGCGGGAACCGGTCCCTCAGGAGGCGACCAGGGCCATCTCCACGGTTTCTGGTGCCGTGCCGTTGCCCGCCAGACCCTGGGCCCACTTGTGCAGGCGGCTGTAGAGCGGGAGGCCCTGGTTCTCGCGGTACAGATAGACGCCCGTGATGGCGTTCCACTGTGGCCGAGGCTGGGTGCCTTCCACGGGGAACCTGGCCACCAGCTCCTCGTCGTCCTTGTCGAGCGCCACAAAGCCGAAGAAGCGGCGCACGTTGTTGGCGGCCAGCACCCGCGAGTGCACCTCGGCCGTGCGCTGGAAGAGCTGGTCCTCGTTGGCGCGGTACTGCGCCCAGTAGGCCTCCTGGCGGTAACTGAGTGGTGAGCAGTAATGCTTGAGGCACTTGGTCAGGAACACCAGGATGGCCACCATGCCGATAAGCAGCCACCCGAAGAGCTGGCCAGAGAAGGGGCAGGGTTGAGGAGGGGCAAGGAGCTGCCTAGACCCTCACCTGCCCCAGGAGGAAGTGGGAGGAGCTGGTCAGAGGGCTCCGGCTGGGCTGGGCTGGGCCGAACCGAACCTCAGCCACAACCCCCCTGAGGGCAGATCCTACTTCTAGAAGGGAAACCGGCCCTTATGGCTGTGATTCCACTTCTTTGTCCTCACTCCCTTGAACTCACTTTCTCTGTTGTGTTTTATTTGTTTGTTTAGAAAATCCTGTGCTCTCCTTGTGTCCCTCATCCCTTGCTGCTCTGAGTTAATACTCCTAGCTGTGTTTTCTGCCCCCGTCTCTGCCCTTGTTCTCTCTCCCCAGGCTGACCTCTGCTCCTTCAGAATTGAGCCACAGCTAAGGCTAGGATCAGGGCAGCAGCCACTGCGTCCTGAGTCAACACCCCTTCCTGGCTCGGGGGACTCCCCTATGACAGCAGCACTTGAAGGCTGACTTCGTGCTGGGCCGGGGTCCTTCCCGGAATAGGAACGTGTCACCTCCTAGCTGACAGCAACCGTTTCATAAGCTTGCAAGGGTTTGTGCTCAATCTGGGTGAAGTAGAGGTTTTTTGTTTTTTTTTTTTAATTTTTTTTTTTTAAACGTTTATTTTTGAGACAGAGAGAGACAGAGCATGAACGGGGGAGGGTCAGGGAGAGGGAGACACAGAATCTGAAACAGGCTCCAGGCTCTGAGCTGTCAGCACAGAGCCCGACACGGGGCTCGAACTCACGGACCACGAGATCATGACCTGAGCCGAAGTCGGCCGCTTAACCAACTGAGCCACCCAGGCGCCCCGAAGTAGAGGTTTAATCTGTGACTGGGATCGAGGCTTAGTCTAAGCCAGAACATTCCTTTAATGTTTAAAAGTTGTTTCACCAAGTCCTAACTCAAAGGTTACCTGGCTCAGACACCTGACGCTGACAATCTAGTGCTTTCCTGGAGACCTCAGCCCCTGAGGACAACTCTGCCTTTAAGGCTGGACCATCCCAGCACCTCCCCACCAGCCGTCGCCTAGGGAAGAAAGAGGAACAACTTCCCATTGCATAGCCTTACCTGGGACTCGTACTTCAGCCTGCGGGTGACCTCCTCCCGGAAGCCTGACAGGTTGGCAGGGCCCTCCCCACAAGGGAACCTGGCCAGGATTTCCGTGGCATGGTCTGGTGGGAATCCCTTTTCCCCGGCTGTGAGTGAGGAGGGGTCCACAAACTCGCTGAGAGCACAGACGTAGGCCTCACCGCGCAGCAGGGAGATGACAGACCAGGTCACGGGGGCCACGGCCGCACGGCCCAGGATGGAGCTTAGGAGGAGGAAGTTGGGGGCGGCCGAGCAGTTCTTGGTCCTCCGGTACTGGCACTCGGTAACTAGGTTCCAGGTGTGGTTGTTGAGGATGACACCGATGAGGAAGAGTGCTAGGGCGGGCACACCGATGGCTGTCAGCCCATATAGGTAGTTCCGGGCAGGTGAGCAAGGGCAGTGGAAAGCCACCACAGAGAACAGCTCCTGGCTGCCCACTGTGCCCAGTGCCACCAGCCCATTGAAAATCATCACGTCCTTGCTCTTGAAGAAGAGCGATAGGAAGCGGAAGTTCTCTGCAATCAGGGCTGCCATGGTGATGAGTCGGCTGGGGGACCGACTGCAAGGGGAGGTGCAGGCAGAGCCTGGGGTCGATGGTTCCTGGTGGGACTAAGAAGGCGTGCAGGCTGGTAGGCATCTGAAGGCAGGGCGAGGTCTTGCCATCTTAGCCCCTCTAGTGGCTGGCCGAGCGCTCCCTGTGGGACAGTAAGTGACTGATAAATGTGTGCCTCTGAAAACTGAAAGGGTTTGAGGGGATCTTGTGTGGCCAGGCTGGTGAGATGGGAAGGAGACTTGGGGAGCCCCAGGGCCTGGTGGACAGGGTGGTGGCAGCCACTGCTCACTGAGACCCTGCTAGGTGCCAGGTGCTTTCCATCCCTCATTGCCCATGGTCAGGATCTCACTGTGTTGTCATATCCCCAGTGTATGCAGAGAGGGTGGAGGCTTCCTGAGGGGGAGGGGCTTGCCAAGGTCACATGTAAGTAAGTGGCAGAGATGAGATTCATGCTCAGGTCTGTCTGCCTCAGGCACTCAGGTTCTTGTTACTCCCACAAGCTTCCCTTGAAGGAGGGATTAAGAATGGCCTTGTGGCCCTGGGGAATATGGGGTTCCAAGTAGTTCTGATGTGTTAAGGGACCTAGGACTACTTGGAGGGTTTTGTCCTCAAGGACTGTAGCCCATGGGTATAACAGCTGAGTGGGTGTCCTGGTAAAGGACTTGGGCCTGACTCAGTGAGGTGGGGTGGGGTGGGGTGGAGGAAGGGGACTCGGTCAGTGGTAAGCCTGGTGCAGCGTTCCTAGAATTCATGAGAACTTTTCATTTTGGAGACCTCAGCATCTGGACTGGTTTAGGAGATCCTGGCTTTCAACGTACTTCATGACTTTTCTTTGGGTCTCGGTGTCCTCATCTGTGAAAAGAGGCCAAATCATTCTGGCCCTTGCTCTCTCCTTAGCGGTGCTGGGGGGAAAAGAAAGGGGGAAAAGTGATGCCTAATAACTGTTCTGTGTCAGAAACCCTCTACCTCACCCTGTCAAGTCTTTAGGGTGGCTCCCAGAGGTGAGGCAGCTGGCATGTTTCTCCTTCCTGCAAATATCAGGAAACTAAGGTCTAAAGAGGAGTAAGTGCCTTGCTCGAGGCCAATAAAGTATGGAGGTGCCCGGGCAGGACTTTTGAGCCTGATGTAAGGAGGCTTGGGAAGTGGACAGGGGTGGGTCTAGCGAAGTCAGTCCTCTGTTTTCTTGGCCTCCTGACCTTGCTCTGTGCTCATCCATGAGAGAGCCCTGGTGAACCTTCCATTCCCCACCCATTACCCCTCCCTTTCTAAGCAGCCTCCCGGGGGGCTGCCCAGCCTGCCAGGGACAGGCAGCCTTGATGGGCTAAGGCTTGACCATCCCCACCAGCCCATACCCAGCCTGCTCCGCCATGTGGTACTGGCAGCCTGCCAGGAAATGGCTGAGGCTCCAGCCATGTTCTGTCCCGACTCCCTTCCTAGGCTCCACCCACACAAGCAGACATTCCAGGGTGTGGCCCTATGTCCTCCCAATCTAGGGGATGAAGAAAAGCCCACAGCCAGAAGCAGCCTGGGAGTGGTGGGATGGAGTGGGCAGCAAACAAAGTGGGGGAGACCTGCCCATATTTCCTTCTCTACCTCCTCTGTACCTGCCACCCTTCCTGGTCTCTGCCCAGGTTGCCAGATGGGCCCCGGCAGTGACCACGTGGGGAGCCAGGAGCAGGAGGAGGGACCTGACTCCCTCCCACTCAGCCCAGGGCCTCCGGTTGCACTCTCTGGGAAAAAGTTTATAATGTTGCCAGGGATGAATGGGTTAAAGGCAGGCTCCTCTCCCTCTTGCTCTTCCCCTCTTGGCTTCAAGTTTCCTAATGAGCCTTCATGGGGGCCCTGGGTTCAGAAGCTGCCCAAAGTGGGGTACAAGATACCTGAATCCTTGGGGTAGTGAACAGAGAAGAAACAAGGCCATCGGCTGAGACTACCGGCCCTGTCTCGCAGGCCAGGAAGGGGTCACATCTAGGCGTGGGTGGGACCTCTGACAACAGCAGTCGGGACAGAAAGTGGGACAGGCTGGGAAGGGCACAACTGGCGGGGCCCAGAGTGAGGAGCCTCGGAGGGGCCTTTCTTCCCAGGACAATCCCTCCGGGTGGCCTTGAGCAGCCTGCCCATCCTCCCCATCCTCCCCGTCACCTGGCACACCCCAGAGAAGGGCCCTTCCTCTTACCTGGGGCCAGTTGCGGGCGACAACCAGTGGCTTCAGCCTCCGCGGGGCGTGGGCCTGCAGGGCGGCCCTGACCCGAAGTGCTTTCGGGCTGTCTTGTGCTTTCTTCTGTACTGGAGCAGGGAGCTGGAGACCAGCAGGGCCTGGGCCGGCCTGGCGCTGTTTTCTAAGAAGTTTTAACTCCAGGAAGAGAAGGAAACAGCAGGATGGAACTCGGCAGTAGCAGTGAGTGGAAAAACAGCCTCCCTCTGGCGCCAGGCAGGGGAGGGCGGGTGGTGAGGGCGGTGCAAAAGGAGAGGAAGTTGGGCTGCCTGTTTAGCAGCGCCTGGCCCGCGCCTGCCCTCCTGAGCCAGCTGCACACCAGGGGGACCAGTTCAGGGGCCAGGCGGGGGGGGCCCTCCGGGAGATCCTGCCTGGGCCTGTCCTCCCTGCCAGTGTCAGGAGTGCGCTGTCCGTGCTTGACCCCCACTGGACAGGAGCTGCCACGGAGGCCCCAGGAGGGTTAGAGGAGAGGCGCCACCAGACTGATGCTGACTGCTAGCAGGATGCACAGGCCACAGCCTCCCTACCTTATTCTGGCTCCTCTCCCTCAGAGCCGCCCTGCACCTGTCGGTCCTCCTCCCCACCACTGGGTCTTCTGTCCATACTTCAGCTAACTCCCCCGGCACTGCTTCACATCTCAGGAGGGCTGGCACCATGATTCTCTGAGGCCCTGTGCGCAGACCACCGGATGGTGGGTAGAAATCACAAGAAGGCGAGTTGCCGCAAGAACCCCTTTGTAACCATCAGAGCTGCCCAGCCTGTCCCAGAAAGCGGTCATGAGCTCCCCATCTGTGGGAGTGTGCAAGCTGAGGCTGGAAAGTCACGGGTCAAGAATTCTAAAGGGGAGAGCCCTGTCCAAGGAGAGGCGAGATGAGCCCTATGATTAAGGGAAAGACCTCCCTCAAGATCCCCCCTGTGTCATCTCTGCAACGTTTGTGGTTCTGTGACGGTGGGACTGCCGAGTGCCACGCTGGCCTCCCTGAGTTGTGCTTGTCCCTGTGCAGAAATGAACGGAAAGGACCAGTGGTTATTATTCAGATCCTACCAGGTGCCAAACACCATTCCAGGTTCTTCCTCAAAAGTTCTCCTCCTTTATCCTCAGCATAATTCTGAAAAGCAGGTCTTTTTAAGATCTGTTTTTCACATAGACACACTGAAGTTTGGAGGGATTTGGTGAGGTCCTACAGCTCTAGTTCTTGAACCCCAATCTGCCTGACCCAAAATCTTGCTCTTTCCTTGGCGTTTGTACCTCCTGATGTACTGGGCGTGTCCTCCTCCTCCCAAATAATGAAAGGAGCTCAGGCTGAGTCTTAGAAGTGGGAACGGAGGGAAGAGTAGTTGGGAAGAAGGGAAATTATTAAAGCGATGTTGTAGGGATCAAGATCAAAATGAATTCCTAGATGAGTGGGACTTACATCTTCCTGGCCCTCAATTCCCTCCTCAACAAGGTGTCTCCAGTTCCTTATGTCGCCCTCCCCGTTCTGTCCAGGGTCGGATAAGCTGTCAGGTTCAGAAATCTACAAACACATTAGCCACTGCATACTGAGTACCTATTCTGTGCTTTACACCCTTCACCTGTTTCATGATTATAACAACCCCATCAGGTAGGTGCCCCATTATACAGATGAGGAAACTGAGGCACAGAAAAGGAAGCAGTTGGCCCGAGGGACACAGTTTGTAACTGGTAGAGTCAGCATGTGACCCAGTTTTCTCTGGCTCTGGAGCCTGAGCTGTTTCCACCGCAGGCAGCTCCCCTTCCACTCCTCCACCCTCCTCCCCATCTCAGGGCAGAGCCTCTTAGCACTCTAGAGACCCCTTCCCAGGGAGTAGGGTTTCTGAGAAAATGGGAAAAATTCAGCTTTTTTTCTAAATGCCTGAGCTCAGGGGAGGTCTGATTTTCCACAAGACCTGGATGTGAAGGAGGTGTTCAGGTGGTCTCCAAGGACCCCTCCAAGAGAGGGTGGTATGGTCTGAATGTGCCTCCCCCCCCCATTCGTGTGCTCAATCTTAACCCCCTAGGGTGATGGTACTAGGGGGAGGGGCCTCTGGGAGGCCCTTAAGTCATGAGGGCAGAGCTTCATGAATGGGATTAGTGCCTTGACCAGAGGCTCCAGAGAGCTCCCTTGAGAAGGTGCCGGCTTTGAACAAAGAAGATGGCCTCCATCAGAACGTGACCGTGCCGGTGCCGTGATGTTGGACTTCCAGCCTCCAGAAGTGTGAGAAGTAAATTTCTGTTGTTTATAAGCTACTCAGTCTGTGGTATTTTGTTACAGCAGCTCAAATGGCTAAGGCAGGAAGACTTGTGCTCAGCACTAAATAAATATACTCAAGTTGTTGGGTGGCCTCTGTGGTGACCACGCACTCTGGCTTCCCCTAAGTAGACAGAACTTCTGGCATCTTGTGTCATCACCTAGCACTGCAGGTGTGTGACATCGGGTGAGGCTGTGGGCCATGTCCTCACGGCCCACTCTCAGCCTCGTTCAGGATACTGACCCAAATCAGGATTCCTGCTTTGTGAGATGACTGGACGTCCCCCTCCCCCCCACTCCCTGAGACTTGCGCATAAGGGAGCAGAGACGGTAGCAATTCAGAGCAAGGATGGCTGTAGAACCTGAGAGGAGATAGCGAAGCAGGGGTGAAGTGGCTTGGGAGGGGCTGGTCAGGTGGGAGTTTGCCCCCCCCCCCCCCACGAGCCAGTTCTGAGCCCTTCTGACTCATATTGCTGTGTCACAGCTGGAGGACTAAGGTCCCCGTCCAGCTCCAAATTTCCTGCCTCAGTGGCAGGTAAATGCCCGGGCATGTGGGTCTGCTCCGGGGGCCTACCGCCCAGAACCTGCAGACTTCATCTTCCCATCTGGTTTGGGGGTCTGAGAAGCCATGGGCTCAGACCCCCTCTCTCGCCTCTCCGCTTGGCCACAGCTCACACTCTGCTGAAGTAGGCGGCCACCTCCTTGCGTGGAGGCCGGGGCCCGCCGCCCGCCCAGCCGTTGCCCACCGGCGGCTCCTCCTGGCCCAGCCTCAGGGGCGGCTTGCATTTGTGCCAGCTCGTGAGCAGCCTGTTCACGGCGCCTTGATCCGTGATGCCACGGAGCTTCTCCCTCTCCTCCTCAGCACCCTCGGGGGGCGCTGGGGCAGCCGAGCCGGCGGGGGCCGTGGCCAGTGCCCCGTGGGCGTGACCCAATTCCAGGTCGTGGTTCATGGCCTCGAAGAACTGCTGGATGCAGACCTTGGCGAAGGCCTTGGCGTGTTCCGTGCACGTCTCGTCGAAGAGCTTGCGCTCGATGTCGATATAGTGGGACCAGTACTTGCTTTTGAGGAAGGCGGCCTGTGTGAAGCAGGGCCGCACAGAGCGCACCACGAATGCCAGCAGTGTGGTCAGCAGCACGAAGGACCAGCCCAGTGCCTGCAGGGGAGAGAGGAGGGAGTCGGCTGGCCTTGCTCTCCAGCCTCCCAAGCCTGCCTAAACCCCCCAAAGCACTCTGTATGTCAGGGCCTTTAGGGAAAAGAGGACTGACGGGGCGAATGATCTTACCTCTTGGCCTCCATTTCCTTTTCCGTCAAATGGGCACGGAAATGGGATCATGTGAGTAAAATGCCCCACGTGTGGGCCTGGCACTCAGTGCACAGGAGTTAACCGGGCACACCTTGGAATTAGGCTGCCTGGCTTTGGACCCTGTCTCCAGTCCTTACCAGTTGACCAGGAGCAAGGTGTCTGGCTTCTCTGTGCCTCAGTTTCCCCACGTATGAAACGGGGTTGTTGACGGTACATATCTCATAGGTTTTCTGCGAGGACTAAATGTAATAATACACGGCACACAGCCTGGTACGTGCTTAGCGCTCAGGAACTGTTAGCCACTATTATTATGTCCTCCTTCACCTCCCAGGGCCAGAGTGACCCTTCGTCCTCTTAGTCTGGTACCTGTCCTCTGGCTCCCGGCATTGTCTGCCTTTCAGTAGCTAGCACTACACGAGGCTTCTCTGTGTGGGCTCTGAGTTGGGCCCTCAAGGGTCACGGAGACAAATAAGACAGTTGCTCAGACTCTGTGCTGAAGAGCCCTAGATGCTTGGGTGCCAGATCCGCTCTGCTGATAGTTCAGTCAGGCCCGGGGCAGGACGCTCTCCTAACCTGGGCTTCTGGATCAGCCCCCAGCTGCACAGAGAAGTGTCTGGCCGGTTCAGGATGCGAGGTAAGCGCCTGTAATTGGAGCTGGTGTTGTGGCAGAGCACACACGGGCTGGGGAGCTGCAGAGCACGTGCTTGGTGGGGGGGTTGGGGGGGTGGGGGGAGGGAGAGCAGGCATCCCCTGTGCTGCTCCAAGAGGAAATGCGCACCCCGTGGGGCTGGGGATCTTCATGTGTTTTTTTTTTTTTAATTTTTTTTAATGTTTATTTATTTTTGACAGAGAGAGAGAGAGAGAGAGAGACAGAGCATGAGTGGGGGAGGGGCAGAGAGAGAGAGAGAGGGAGACACAGAATCCGCAGCAGGCTCCAGGCTCCAAGCTGTCAGCACAGAGCCCGATGGGGGGCTCGAATTCACAAACCGTGAGATCGTGACCTGAGCCGAAGTCGGTCGCTCAACCGACTGAGCCACCCAGGCGCCCCAAGATATCTTCACGTTTTATGTAAAGCCAGAAATCTGAATTTTATGGGAAAATTTCTGGTTTTCAGAGGAGGTTGACCAATTCCAAAATTGAATTTTGAATTCACTTGGAAGGCCAGATGAAACATGTCTATAGGCCAGGCAGCATGTCCCCTGGGGGACCTTTTAGTTTATGATGCAGTGGTTTAAAGGTCGGGTGGAGGGACAGTTGCCCCAGGCCCTGAGGCCTGGCACGATGGCACAAGTGTCCACAAGGGAGGGCGTGGTTTGGGAGGGAAGCAGAGCTCGTACACTCGGAGTGCGACATCCATGTGGTGGTGGTGACACGGGCCCCACGGGAGGGCCGGAGATGGGGAGCCAGGGGTCTGGACTTGCCAGAGCAGAGTGTTTCTCTAGCCCTGGCAGGGCAGGCCCGGCCCCCTGCCCCTCCCCTGACAGCCCCTGGTCCATCTGCTGCCAGGGCCTGCTGCCGCTTCCCCCCCCCCCCCCCCCCCCCCCCCCCCCCGTGCTGCAGCGACTGCAGGGGAGGCCTGGGGGCTTAGGTGGGGGAGGTCCAGGGGGCAGAGGATGAGGGAGTGGGGCTGGGGAGGACGAAGCTCTGGCCCATCAGTGGGCCCTCCACCCCTGCCTTTAGGGTGCATCCCAACAGTACATCCCCTCACCCAAACCCTCCCTTCCAGGGGACCCAGGACCCTCGGATCCCACTCCCTGAGCAGAGGGGCACCTGCTGGGGGCATTTGCCAGGGAAATGTACCCAAATGGTCCAGCCACCCACCTGCCTCGCCACCGCCCCAGCCTGGAAGAAGAAAAGGATGCAAATACACCAGGCTTCTAAGCCGGAGCTCAGGATGGAAAAGGTGGGGCTGCCTGAGCTGTTGGGTCCACTCTAGGGTTCTCGAGACAGGACGGACCTCTGGGCTGAGGTAGCCACATCACTTTTCCCAGGTGGTGCTGATCCAGGGAAGACACACGGCTCTGCCTTCAGAAGTCCTGGCCTCAGTTGGGAAAATACGCCCCTGTCCCAAAGAGCTCCCTCTGAGGGGGAGACCCAGCCCAGTCTGGGGAGCTCCAATCCATTGAGAAACACAACTGTACCCTGAGAAAACCCCGTTTCAAGAAGCGAGGGATTGGGCCTTGCCAGAGGGACCCCAGGCTGTGAGGGGAGACCCATGCCAAGGCCGTGGCACCCCCTCACCTGGGAGATGCAGCGCAGGTATCGCACGGCCACCTCGCGGGCCAGCAGCCAGTCGCCGTCATAGATGTCGGGGCAGGGCACCCGGGCTAGCAGGCGGGCGAGCTCGGGTGGGGGCAGGCCGGGTGCCAGGCTGCCGTTGCCCAGCACGGTCACGGGCACGGCAGTGCAGAAGGCACAGAGGAAGCACTTGCCATCCAACAGTGTGACGGCCACCCAGACGACGGGAGCGATGAGGGCCCGCTGGGCCATGGAGCAGAACATGTAGCGCAGCACGGCAGGGTCTTTGGCCCGGCGGCCCAGGGGCCGCTTCCACTCTTCGGCCAGCATGGACACGTTGTTGTTCATGACCAGGCCGAGCAGGAAGAGCACCAGCGGGGGCGCCAGCAGGATGCCCGCGCTGTAGGCTGCGTTGTAGCCGGGCAAGCAGGGGCAGTTGAAATCGAAGGCAGAGTACATCTGGGCGCTGGCCAGTGCCATGATGCCGCAGATGCCGTTCATGAAGGACTCCTGGTTGGACTGCAGGAACTGGAAAATCATCCGGAACTTGTCCATGGTGCCCCCCCCTCACGGGGCCTGACGGCCTCCTCCCGCCTCACCGCTGCTTCAGGATGGCCCCCGTGGCCCACTCTGCCCAGGAGGTGCCCGCCTCATGGCAGAGACGGGCAGAGCTCAGGGCAGTGGCCGAGGTCACCGTGTCTTTGAGAAACCTTCTAGTCAGGGGCTGGCTGAGAGGGCACAAGCTATCCAATCCTGTGCGTGCAGCCAGGGCTCTGCCCCTCCCTCCCTTCCTGCCCGCCCCCCCCCCCCCCCCACCGGGCTTCTCTCTCCACAGCTGCCTCCAGCACTGGGAAACCAAGAGGGCCACACCTGACAGAGACCAGTTCTCTGTGGTTGTGGGAGGAGCGAGGGGAAGGAGGCTCAGACGCAGGCTGGGAAGATACCGTCTCCAATAAGGTTGGAGTTTGGGAGAATGCAGGGCTGTGGCAGGGCCTCAGCTTCTTGACCTTTTCCCCTGGGCTCCTGGGAAGCATGTCGCCCTCCTTCTGCCCTTCCCGTTGGGTCTTTCCTCTGTGCTGTATCAGGGTTCGAGAGGGCTCCTTGGTCGGTTCAGACAGTGATGGTATGTATGATAAGGTAGTGATGGCAGTGATGGTGGATGGCGGTGGGGATGGTGGGGATGGTGGTGGGGATGGTGGGGATGGTGGTGGGGATGAAGGTGATGGTGGTGGGGATGGTGGGGATGATGGTGATGGTGGTGGGGATGGTGGGGATGATGGGGATGGTGGTGGGGATGAAGGTGATGGTGGTGGGGATGGTGGGGATGGTGGTGGTGACAGTGGTGGTGGGGATGGTAGGGCTGGCGGTGGGGATGATGGTTGTGGTGGTGATGCTGTTGGTGCTGATGGTGGCTATGGTAATTGTGATGATGGTGACAGTGGTGGTGGTGACGGTGGAGATAGGGCTAATGCAGCCTCTCACAGTGCAAAAAGCCTTGAATCTGGAGTCAGAGGATTTGGATCTGCAAGGTTGCTGGGTCCCCTCCCTGCTTGGCAGGGCACTATGCCTGTGAGCATAAAACAGGTGCTTTTATGTCCAGTCTGCTTGTGTCGCTGTGAGTGTGCCCGTGTGTTTATGGACTGTGGATGAGAAATCCTTTCCCAGCTGCACCTCCCGCCTCTACTCCCCCAGATCAAAAATTAAAGGGGTTGGGCTGTGGGGTTTTATGCCTGGAGCTGTGGCATGGAAGTCTGAGTATGTGGGGAACCAGGCCAGGGCCCCTCCATCAGCATATCAAAGTGGGGCAGAGCTGAAAGGGCTCCCTTTGATGCTGCCAGTTCTCCCAGAAAAACAGGTCTGGTCCAGCTCCAACCAAATGGGGCTGAGGCAGAGCAAGGGCCTGGATGGAGTGGCTCCTGTGTGTCCCTATGTGTGCCCGTGTGCGAGCTCCCTGTGGCTTTGGGCCTCTGTGTATCTGCATGTGTGCAAGTGACCATAGCAGAGGTCGCTGTGTCTGTGTGTCTCTGCATGACTGACAAGAACTGGCACCGCCTGGGGCTTCCTCCGTGTCTGGCCACATGCATCACCTTGTGTAATGCTCCCACAATCCTATGGGAAAGGTACCACTGTCCCTATTTTACAGAACCGGGGACCAAGGTTAAGGCTTAGGTGAAGTTACTAGCTAAAGGTTACCCAGCTTGTAGGTGGAGGAGTTGAATTCAGACTAGGTGGGAGTTGGGTGTGAAGGGGAGGGCAGGGGAGTATTATTTTTGCCTTTTTCCTCCGGCTGTATCAGGTTCTCCTGTTCTACTAGTCTGGATGGAAATGCTAGGTATCACAAGTAGGATACAGGTAGGGAAGGATATTGTTCCCCTCAGTCCTCAAGCTGGAGCATCTAGGCTGGTGGCACCTGCAGGACCTTTTAGGGGGCCCTCCAGAGGTGCACCCACAGGTGCAGAGCAGGATGAGGGAGATACAGCCAAGGAGGTGTGTGTCCCCAGACATCTGCTGCAGCATCAATGTGCGTGGTAGACAAGGGTTCTGAGCTGCCGGCAGAGCCTAAAACACAGCCCCAGGTGTAGAGGGGTGAGGCTGGGGGGGGGGGGTACGGTGTAGGAGCCCAGGAGCCGGGAAGGGCTGCCTTGAATCTCTGTTTTCTACTGTGGGCACGGCTCTCTGTTTGTAGCTGATGTGCCCCTTTAGTGGCACCCAAGCTGGCTACCAGCTCAAACCTCTTTCTTACTCCATGCCATGCTGTATCCATTCTTTGTAAGTTCTAACTTGCACATTAGTTTAAAATACTTGACATAAAACAGTTTGATTGGATTCGAAACCTATTATTCTCGTTATCATCACCAGAATTTTGTTTACAGTTATTGAAAGCAAATATTAAATATTAGACATCAGTTTGGAATTTATCACTCCCCCTTGGGTCAGGGCTTTCATGGGTGGTAATGGTCAAACATTTGAAAAGGTCATCATTAAAGAGCTTTGGGGTGGGGGGTGGAATAAAATGGGTGAAGGAGGTCACTTTGCCCCGGTGTCATGTGCCGATGTTATCAGTGAGTTGATCCAGTGGGGTGGGAAGAAGATTAGGAATCTCTCAGCCTCGAAAAGAGGGTGGGGAAGAGCAGGTGCTCTCTAGGGAGAAGGCAGAGGTGGCCTCTTGAGCACCAGGTGAGGCCAGAACTGTGTCAGAGACCACAGCGGGGACACAAGGCTGCATGGGCGGGGGGGCAATTCCTTAGCCATCACCCCTTGACTTGTGCTGTCCCCCTCTTGGAATACCATCTGCCCTCACTCTTGCCCACTCACGTCCACTTCAACGCCCTGCCCATTCACTCATTGTTTCTTTTGCTGAACAGTCAAGAAACCATGTTACAGGGTGGTTAAGAAGCAACCTATCCAATGGCCTGGGTTCAAGTCTCAACCCTGCCATGTACCAGCCAGGAACCTCGGGCAGGTAATTTAACCTCTGGGTGCCACAATGTTCTTGTCTGTGGAATGGGGACAAGTAAAGAGCCTACTGCTCAGGCAGTTGTGGGGATTCCGGGAGATACTGCAGGTGGGAGTGGAGTGGCAAATGACCCTTATAATAACCTTGGAATGGTAATAATTATTAGCTCTGTACTTGAGCTTCAGTAGCGCATTTTCTCTATTTGTTTCTTATTACCGCTGTAGAAAATGACCACAAGTTTATTGGCTTAAAACAGCACAAGTTTTATTTTCTCACAGTTCTGGGAGGTCAGGAGTCTGAAATGGGTCACGACAGGCTAAAAATCAAGGGGTTGGCAGTTGTGTTCCCGGGGAGAATCCATTTCCTGGCCTTTCCCAGCTTGGAGAAGATAACCACATTCCCCCGCTCACAACCCCATGTCCCTCCAGCCTCTGCTTCTGTCGTCACTTCTCCTCTGCCTCTGACCGTCCCACCTCCCTCTTCTAAGAACACTGAACGCATGGGTAATCCTGACTAATCCAGGATAGTCTCCCCATCTCAAAATTGTTAGCACAATCACATCTGCAAAGTCCCATTTGCAGGTAACCCACTCACAAGTTCCAGAGATCAGGAGGTAGACTCTGGGGGTCCATTACTCTTATCTGCTGCGGTTGGGGTCTTTGGTAGTGGATTCAGCAGTGTTTTGTGTCTTCTGCACCTCTTCCCTGTAACCCCCCAGAGTGTGACTGGGTGTAAATGGAAAGCAGGATATCATGACCCTGCTCAAACTTTTTGATGCCTTGGGCGGCAAACTCACCCACGGCCACCACTGTGGGATGTGCACTGGCCCCTTCGCCTCCAGCCTTCAGGAGTGGTCCTGGCACCCACCAGTGCCGGTGGGTCCCCTCCAGCTTGGAAGAGTTAAGCCTGTCATGAAAAGCAGCATGCAAAGGGGGCCTGTGGGGAGCGGGTGCTGTACCTCTAGGGAAATGCCCAATTTGCGTAGAAGAGCACGAGCGTGTGGTGTTCAAGCGGGCATTGCCCTCAACCAGCAGCCATGGGAGTACCCAGAGAACAGGGCCGTGTAGGAGGCAGGGACCATCAGCGACATGTGGCTGCCGAAGCGGCTCAAGGACTGTCAGCTGTGTTATCAGAGGTATAACGCCTTTACCTAAGAAGGATATAATGCCACTCTCTTCTGCATCAGCTAAACTGTATCGAAGGTTGTATATTGTGGCAGAAACCAGTAGCGCTCATCAGACAGTCTATGTGCTTCCTCACAATCCCCAGCCCATGTTCCAGGCAGGTTGGAGCCACATGGTTGAGTTCTGGCATAGAACCCCCCCAACCCCCACCTCTTACCACTCTTCCTGCTCTTTTTCTTTCTGTCTCTTGGACCCTGGACAAGGTGTAACACGCGCCTCTGGGCCCCACCCGGCCTTGTCAGCATTCGCTTCCACATTCTGAAGGCTGCTCATAGCACACCCGGGACGCTGGCCCAAGGCCAGCTGGAGGTACCTGAGTTAGTGTCCCAGTGAATGACTGTTGGAAATTGGTAATAAACACTCCACTCCTTCCCGCGTGGGTTGGGATGACTCCTGCTCGTGGCTCCCAGAGTTGTTCACAGCAGTGACTGGCTGGCTCCCCACCTTTTGCTGGCTTTCTTCCCTTTTCTAAAACTTTCTGTAATGTTTATTTTTGAGAGAGAGACAGAGACAGAGCGCGAGTAGGGGAGGGTCAGAGAGAGAGGGAGACACAGAATCCAAAGCAGGTCCAGGCCAAGCTGTCAGCACAGAGCCTGACACGGGGGTCGAACTCCCGAACCGCGAGATCATGATCTGAGCCGAAGTCAGACGCTTAACCGACTGAGCCACCCGGGCGCCCCTACGCATTGCATTTTAAGCAGGACACTGACAAACAAGAACACCCAGAGTTCTAAATACTTCCAACCTATTTCTGCCCATCTCCACCCTAGTCCAGGTTCCGCTAGCTCTTGCCTCCTTCTGAAGTGCACGCTGGCCCCTATCAAGCTATTCTCAGGCTGCAGACAGTGTGATTTTTAAAGAGTGGACATCTGATTATATGACCACATTCTTAACTCCCTTCAATGACTGAAGTAAACAAATCCTTAACAGGCTCTGCATGCCCATGTGGGAGTTGGCCCCGGGGCCACACTGCTCCCAATACCTACTCTCCAGCTCACTTGCCTGCTTTCAGTTCCTCAGACAGGATAAATCCCTCCTCATCTCACAACCTTTGCATGTGCGCAGTGCCTTCCCCGAATGCTTCTCCTACCCTTCACCTGAGAAATTTCTGTTTATCCATAAGACCGCAGCTTAGGGGTGCCTGGGTGGCATCCGACTCTTTTGACTTTGGCTCAGGTCATGATCTCATGGTTTGTGGGTTCGAGCCCTGCATTGGGCTCCGTGCTGACAGTGGGGAGCCTGCTTGGGATTTTCTCTCTCTCTCTCTGCCCCTCCCTAGCTCCCACATGCGTGCTGTCCTCTATCAAAATAAATAAACTTAAAAAAAAAAAAAAGACCTCAGCTTAATGGTCCGTCTTCAGAGAAGTTCCTGAACCTTTAGCTTAGACAGTTCTGCTGATATAGGCTTTCCAGCCTCCTGGATGTACTGCCCTTTCCCTTTCCCAGCACTGATTACAATTTGAGTTCCTTGTTTTGGAGGGGCGGGTTTATTTAATATCTGGGGCTCCCACTGGACCATAAATGTCCAAGGCCCACACCTCTTTTGTTCACGTCTGTGCTCCCAATGCTTGACACAGTGTGCCTGGTTTAGTAGATGCTCAGTTAATAAGTGCTGGATGAATAAATACATAAACAAATGAATAAGGGAAAGAAGTGAGCCCTGGACCCAGGTAACTTTGAGAGGAGGCAGGAATTCAGACCCAAATAGGAGACAGTCCTGCCACTCTGGCTCTGGGCTTGCTGCCAGGGTTGGGTTCTGTGAGCAGAGTGGGGAGGGCTAAAGAGTAGTTCCTCCTTTATGTGAAGGGTGGCTGGCTGGGTGGGAGCGGTGGGCAGGAGGGGCTGGGCCCATTCAAAACTCACTACCATGGTAACAACCAGCGTCACTTCCGCTCTGCTACCATCTGCCGTTTCGGACCATCTCCCATTGCTTTTCTCTAGATCCTTAGGGACACTGTCCCCACCCTACAGCCCTCTCTGCCCTTCTCCTGCAGAGCAGATCAAGCAGAGGCAAGGGGCGGTCATTTCATTTGGCCTCAAAGGCCTCGGCAGAGCTGGCCTCTCAGCAGAAAACTCCCTTACCTTCTGTGAGACCCTGGAAAGTGGCAGCATGTTAGTGTGGACATGCTTTACTCTCCTTGTACTTTGGGGTCCTGGTGCCCTTCCCTACACATGGGTGCTGAACATCCCTCCTGTATCAGTATCCTAAAACAGGCAGGCCCCAAACCTCCCACCTGTTCTTTATAACCCTGGGGGCGTGGGGGGCACATGCCCAGGGATTTACAGGAATCTTACAGAAACCCACCCATCTCTTCACCAGGACACCTCCCTGGGTAAGAAGCCTTCTGTCCTGAACAGTTACCAAGACCCAATGATTTTCCCTCAGTCCTCCCACTCCTGGGTCTGTCTGAAACTCAGAATTTATTGCTTCTCCTCCCCCCGTCTTGGAATTCATGCCTCCCTGGCATCCTTCTGGACTCTTCGCCCATGATTGTTCCTCTTTCTCCTCCAAAGCTCTACAGGTCTTGGTCCTTCCTCTTCTCACTTAAGCCTCTCTCTTGCTGGGCCTCCCCATTCCTGCGGCTTCAAACATCACTGCCATGTCCTTCCTCCTGACCTTGCTTTTGTACACACTTGCCTTTCATGTCCAGTTACCTGCAGGGTCAAGCCAAAGTCCTGGCCTAAACCTCCTGCCATCTTCCCCTTCTCGCGCAGAACTGCAGCTGTCCAGGCCCAGCGCACACTTCTAGTACATTTCTGCCTTGCCCCGCTGGCCACTGTGTCTCCCAGAAGAGAGGCCCTATGTATAGGGTGTGGTCAGGAGGGCTATCACCAAGAGTTGGCTGGGGCTTGGGGAATGAGCTTGGGCGCCCATGACGGCTGCTGTCCTGGGAGGCGAGGGTCTTCAGGAGCAGGCGGGAGGCTTCCAGCCGTGTCCTTCACTCCCTGGTGGGGTGGCACACACTGCTCCAGGCATCTCCCTCTCAGGGGATGTGAGCAAATGGTGGACGGACAATGACAAAGAGGTTTGGGCTGGAAAGCACAGCATTTGGGGACCTCAGAGGGCAGGGACACATTTGAGGACTGTCCAGCGCTGATCCAGAGATTCTGTCACTGGATGCAGGGCTCAGGGAGCAACTCTTGGTGGGGCTCACTGGAAGCGGGCTCCTCAGCCCCCCCGCCCAGTCCTTCATTTTTGCCAGGTTGGACTGCACACTGCTCCATTTGCTTGTTTGCTCCCTAGCTTGTGTCATAGCTCCTTTCCAGACTGGAAGCGCCATTAAGATAGAACCCTGCCTCTCCGTGCGTCCTGCTCTCTGGCACTCTAGGTATTCCATCAATGTTTGTTGAATGAATAAATGAAACATATGCTGCCCCTTTCCCAGTTCTTTGCCTTTGTTCTTGCTGTTTCCTCCCTGTAGGTGCCCTGCGGCCCCACTCCCGTCTCTGGCTCCACTTGTCAGAACCCTCCCTCTCCTTCCAGACCCATTCAAATGAAGCCTTCCCTGATCCCCCAGCTTGGAGCCATTCTTCTCCATGCTAAATCTCTGTGGCACATGGCTTGCCTCTGTCATATCACTTATGTCTTTTGCTTTGGATTATAATTATTCCTGTACCCGTTTCTGTCCCCCTATTAGACAGTGAGATCCTTGAGGGCAGGGCATATCATCTGTGTATTTTCTCTTCCCTATTCCCTGACACAATGCTATCTAGGCAGTAGGTGTTCTGTAAGTGCATAGTGTAAGAAGGCAGGGGTATTGATTACAGTCGGTGGCTTTTTACTGTGCCAAATGCTGCTTCCTTGCAGCCCAAAGTGGGGTCCCTGAGCCCGCTTACCCGAGCTGAGAGCTCACTGTACTGACTGGGCCATCTCTAAGATCTCCCACCTTTCCTCCCCACCCAATCCCTGCTAACACTTTTGCTGAATCATGCTCCATTTCAAACATTTGCATGGCCTGACCACAGCATGGTAGATGGGGGTAGGCTGAGCTGCAGGGATTGTCTGGTCATACGAGTCTCTTGGCAAGAGCCCAGGAAAACAGAGATTGCCTGATACGGAGGGGGCTGGGCTCCAGGGAGCATCCAGGGGCCCCTGCACGGCCCCCCAGGCCCTGAGACCAGAAAAGCATGGGGTGAACCCAGGTTTGCATGTCTGTGGTCACCATCTGTGCTGATGGAGGCATTAGCAGGATGTGTATGTATGTGTGAATGAGTGAGTGAGTGAGTGCGTGCATGTGCTTGTGTGTGAGTGTGTGTGTGTGTGTGTGTGTGTGTGTGCAATGAATGAGTCATCAGGGAGGGGCAGAAGCCCAGAGGAGCTCACAGGCTAGATCTTCCCCAATCTTTCCTGTTTGGGCCGCCAGAGACTGAGTGGCACTTCTTCTAGCAAGATTTAACCCTGGTGTTTCAAGGGTTTTCCTTCCCAGCCAGACTCCATTCTCAAACTTAGGGCAGAAGTTCTTAAACATTGCAACTTAATCGAATCACCTGGGGTGCATGTTCAGCGTGGGGGTGTCTGGGTCCACCCCTGCCCTGATTTTCAGATCTGGTCCATATACCACACATCTGGAGCTTGCTAGTGCTTACTCAGACAAACTTGGTGGAAGCTGCAGGAAACCCAGCCAGAGCGCTGAAAACAAACACACAAACTATTTAGAGGGTCGAGGAATACAGCAGCTTAGACTCTATGTAGCAGCCAGACTTCTGGGATAAAATTCCAGCCCCTACATGGATGCTCTCAGGCAACTCAACCTCTTTAGGCCTCAGTTTGCTCCTCTAAAATGGGGCTAATAATCTTCCTACTTCATTAGGTTATCATGAGTATTAAATGAGCTGTATATGTAAGAACAACGCCTGCCATGTAGTACCATTTAAGCATGTTAGATGTTATTATATTATTATTATTATTGTCTATTAATGCTTGTTCATTTTTGAGAGAGAGAGAGGGAGAGAGAACAAGCAGGGGAGGGGCAGAGAGAGAGGGAGACACAGAATCTGAAGCAGGGTCTGATTCAGGGCTCGAACTCACTAACCGTGAGATCATGACCTGAGCTAAAGTCGGACGCTTAACTGACTGAGCCACCCAGGCGCCCCAATGTTATTATTATTTTTAAATTTAGAATCTGGACATCTAGGACCCAGAATTCATGGCGGATCTATTTAGACTCTTGCTACTTAGCTCTATTAGGCTCTCGCTAGTTCACACGTGTCAGTGTGGCCTGGCAGCAAGATAGAAATGCAATCTCAGACCCAGCTCTGGATGCACTGAATCAGAATCTGCATTTAACAAGAGCCCAGGTGAACAGTGAGCTCACTGAAGTTTGTGAACACTGCTTTGGAGCACATGGGAGGCCACACCCTGAAACTAGGCCAGAGATTGGGCTGTTTGGGGGAAGGAGGCCAGCAAGGGTTAGGTTGCCCTGCTTGGGGTCAGCACCGCCTGGAAATCCCCCAGACTGTTTTCAGTGCGGGCACTTCACGAGGGGACACTGCTGGGGTCCCTACACGCCGGTGTGCTGGGACAGCCTGGTGCCTGGGGCCACCGTGAGGGCGCGGTGGTTGAGCCCTCCCCTACCCCCCCAGATCCCAGGGGATGCCAGGAGGTCGAGTGGCGGTTTGCTGGAGTACCAGGTGCTCAGGAGGCGGTCCACCTGCTCCCGGCTGCAAACGGCACGCAGGTGGGCCTTCCCGCTTCCGCCGCAGTCCAGGCCATCGTGGGGCCCGGGAGTCTCGGGGGGCTCGGGGTCCCTGTCCGCGGTGTCCCGGCGCAGCCCCCGTGCCCGCATCTCGCTCTGCATGTTGGCAAAGAAGTGCAGCACGCAGCGGTGCGCGAAGTCCCGCGCATGCTCACAGCACGTCTCGTCGAAGAGCTTCTGCTCCAGGTCCACGTAGTTGCTCCAGTATCTGCGCTGCAGGAAGACCGTCTGGTCGAAGCAGGGCCTCAGGCAGCGGCCCAGGAAAGCCAGGATGATCAGCAGCAGGGTGATACTCCAGCCGATGGCCTGGAGGGGAGGGGCGAGGGGAGGGGCACCAGGTTGGGCGAAGAGAGGCCAGGTGCTATACAGTGTGGCAAGGGTGTTCCAAAGTCTCTCCCTTTACTTACCCCCCATCTCTCCCCAAATCTGTGCGTGTTCCCATTTAGTCATCCGTCCTTCCAACCACCTCCACCCGTCCTCGCTTTCATTCGATCTCATTCTTGCATCCATCCGTCTGTCCAACTATTTCTCTACCCATCCATCCAGTCATCGATCTCTTACTTGGCTATGTACCTGTCAGCTTCCCATCCAGCCATCCTTGCAACTGTCCTTCCATCTGTGCGTCATACGTCCTCCTGCCCATCCATTCATGTTCCCGTACTCTCATCCTTTCTTCCGTTTGTCTATCCACCCTCCCACGGTTCATCCTCCAAACGTTCCTCTGGAAGGAAGCCAGAATACGTCACCCCAACATATGCCTCTTTGACACAAAAAGTATCTTGAACGAAGACAATTAAGAAGCAGCAACATAGGAACAGTTCTCTCGACCCTTCTCTTTTCTGCCTAAAGGCAGGAAATACATTCTCCTTTTACTGGGAGACAACTCTTATCAGCCCGGAGACAGCACCAGAGGAATCTGCCAACAAACCTTACTCCATTAGTTTCCTCATGTGTTTACTTTCCCACAGTTTCTGCCCTTGGAGACTAACGTGGCTCTCCTTTGTCCTGCCATTGCTCTACAAAGGTACTGCTCTTTGTTGAAGATGCTAGATAAGTTGAAGTTCTAAGCCACCACTTTGAGTTACTCTTTCTTTGTTTTAGGTTTCCTCCACGTGATGTGCACTGCACAGATTAATAAATTGTGTTTTCCTTCTGTTAATTTGTCTTTTGATAGAGTGTCAGTTGAAAACCTAAGATGGGTGGAGGCAAAATTTTGCCTCCCTTACATTCCCATCAATCCATCCATTCACCCACCACCCATCCATCCACCCACCCACCATCCATCCATCCACCCACCCACCCACCATCCATCCATCAACCCACCATCCTTCCATCCACCATCCATCCATCCATCCACCCACCCACCCACCATCCATCCATCAACCCACCATCCTTCCATCCACCATCCATCCATCTACCCACCTATCCATCCATCCATCCATCCATCCATCCATCATCCTTTTGTTTTTTGATCCAGTCCTTCATCAGTCCTCACACATGCTTATCCATCGCATCTATGCAGCCATCCATCCTATATTTTGGGAGAGGCACTGGGGACCCAGTCTTTGCTCTCATAGAATGCACACTTGTGGAGGAAACAATGAAATTGGTGATAGATTGGCTGAATGCCATGTTCTGGGATGTATAGGAGGTCATGGGAATACAGAGGAGGGAAACCCAACCTGAACTTGAGGGCTTAGGGAATAGTGAGATTGAGGCTGAGATGTGAAGGATGAGTAAATTTATATAGGATATGAACAGGGAGCAGTGTTCTAGGACAAGTGTGAGGAAAATTTGAAGAGTTCCTTGAGTCTGGATCCCACACTGGCCTGGCACCTCTCCCTCCTCTCTGCCCGCCGAAAGCTTTAGTCTCTCCAAGGCCTCACTTAAGACACACAGAGAAACTGTGTGCTCCTGGGACAGGCAGAGAAATCACTCCTCTAAGCCACAAAGACATATTTGAGTCCTTATCATTTGTGGATGTGGTTTACACAGCTCTCTTATTTGACCTCTCTCAGGATCCTCCCTTCCACCTACCAGTTTAAAATAGTCGTGTGAGTGTTTTACACACAAGGAACATTTAATGTGCCTGATAGCCTACATCTGAGTCAGGACTCAAACCCTGGTCTGATTGCAAGTTCTACACTCTTTCCTGTGAACTAGCAAGAGCCCAGAGAATTTAAGCCTTCAGGGCCCATCCACGTGGAGGGGACTGAATCAACTATAGGGGAGACTGAGTCCCAGAGGGGGAGTAATGTGGCCAAGGTAGAGTCTGACCCTGGATCAAATGTGTCCTGAGTACTGGTCCCCTCTCCATCATGCATTGACCTGCATTTGCCATGAGTCTGCCTTGGTTCTCACAAAGGGCTTGTTTGTGTTTTTATTCCCTGTAGCCCCAGTGATGCGTTGTATGTCGTGGGTTCGTGTAAACGCTTTTGGGGGGAACACAGCCCAACTGGGGCTCTGGGAGAGGTGGTGGTGGAATCTGGAGTCTGGGCTAGGTGTGGGACTGGGGTCTGCCTCCAGGGTGAAGGAGTGGGTGCCAGTGTGGGGAACCAGGCATCTGGGGGAGGGCCTGCATTGCAGGGAGGTGGTTCAGAGGTGTGACGACACTTCAGATCCCTGCCCTGCCTCTTAGGAGCCGTGCGGCTTGGACCTGTGAACTAAACTCCCAGAAGCTTAGTTTCCTCATCTGTGAAACGGGATGATAAGGATTGCACCCACCTCATAGGGTTGTTCTGAGAATTAAGTGAACTAATGCACATGACATACTTAACACGGTGCCTGACACATAAGTGCTCAATAAATGGTGATTAGTATTATTTCTGAGGGGTGGGAAGAATGTGTGTGTGGGGTGGGGGTGGGGCAGGGCGGAGCAGTGTATCTCCAGTGCTTTCCTGTCATCTAGACTCCTGGGGATGGAACTAGCTGACTCCTGGAGGGTATGGGAACCTGGTGTCTGCCCTGGGGTGAGTTGGCATTGAAGGCAAAGTGCCCACTTCTTAAGGCCCAACAGTGTCCTGTATGTGGATCACGCTCCTAATCCTTCTGGGGACCACCTGCTCCTTAGTTGTGTTTCTAGCAGTGGGGAGGGGCCACAGGAAACCATTTGTACCTCCTCACCCCACAGCCCTCCTAACCAATGCGGGATATTTTCTGGGGCTGGGAGAGAACCACCCGAATTACCTGTGACAGGCATCGTAGGTAGCGAGACACTGCCTTTCTCGCGGGGCTGTCCCTGACCAGCTCATCCTCCTTGCAGGGCACCTTGGCCAGGAAAAGCTGCACCTGGCTGGGGGTCATGTTGGCAAAGTCCAGAAACTTTTCGGGGTCCACGGAGCTGCTGAAGGCACACACGAAGCACTTCCCGTCGAGGAGGGCCAGGAGGATCCAGACAAGGGGGGCAGCCAGCGCTCGCTGCAGCACAGAGGAGCACATATACCTAGGGACAGAGGAAGGGAGGGGTCGCAGAGGCAGCTGGAACTCAGCTGCAGCAGGAAGGCTACAGGAGAGATGCCAGGATGGACTTCCCAGGAGGGCTGGGAAATGCCAGCTGAGGTTACATCAAAGAAATGGCTGCAGCTCCCCCTGCAGAGGTCCCAGCAGCAGAGGGCAGGGAGGAAGGAGGGCTGGGGCCCCGGGAGGTCAGGAAAGTCCCGACCAGCAGTCCTGGGACTGGAACGCTGGGAAGCTCTTATGCCTCCTACTCTAGGCCTTGTAGCAGGCTCTGTTGGTGCCCTGCCCTCGCCGGAGGCACTAACATCTTTAGTGAGTAGTTCCTTTCCTCTGGTGTCTGATCTCGACTACCTTCCAGGCTCTGCCGAAGGGCTTCGGAGGAGTCTCTGCTTCCAGAGCGGAAAGCTGAAAGCCAGGAGAGTTAACAACCCCAACCAACCTTCAAGCCACAGGGACAGGCCTGGTGGGTAAAGACCTAGACTCTCAGCGGGACAATTCTGAGGTGTGTTCTACCCGCGTTCTCAGAAGGTCCCCAGAAGGAATGACCCCAGTTGCCCACTCATTACCACACTCTCCCCAGAGCTGCTTTTGTGGGGGAGTCTAAAGTAAGACAGCCCTACCCAATAACGCTTCCAGAGGCAGCGCCTCGCACACCTCCCTCCAGGTCCAGAAGCCCACCCTCTCACTGTCCCCAAAGGGTCTCTTCTGCCCTTCCGCCCTTCGGGAGGTTGCGTGTGGGTCACAGGACAAGAGCCCAGTGGAGCTGTATTCACTGGGTCCTGGAGGAAAAGGCAAAGGGCACAGCTATGCGTATGACCCTCCCCGCGTGGCAGAATCACCGGGAGCACGGATCCCCAGGCACCCCGAAGCAGGGGCCCCTGTGCACAGCAGGCAGGTGCTGTCTCTGACTTGGACTGTATACAAAGCATGAAATGACATGTGCTGGGCTGTGTATATGTGGGCATGGCCTACCCAGCAGGGAATTATAAATACATCGTAGATAAGGGTGGCTCTGGCGTTTTCTGGGGGCGGTGTGGTCAGAAGGTAGAACTGAGGACTTGTTACGGACTTCCATTGACGGGTTTCGATATACGGCACCAAGCAGGTGTGAGGCTTTGAGGACACCGCGGTATAACAGGTGAGGTCCTTGCCCCCAGAGGACTTACAGGAGACGGAATGCAGCCTTGCAGCCGGTCACGCCTCCTACCACATGTGAGCACTGGCTGTGCGTGTCACGAGATGGCCCTTCACGTATGTGTGGAGTTGTAACTCGTGGCCAGAGAACAGACGTGACCTGGGCAATTCTTAGGAATCCTGCACTGGCCGTAGAAGGGCGACAAATGACAGGAACGGAAACATCCATTTCCACACCGGAAACTGGCTAGTGAGTCTCTGTGGGTTGATGTTTCCCTGCTTGGGGGTGGGTTGGGGAGCCAGGAGGATCATCAGGCTTGGGGAGTCACCGGTAGCGTCTGAGTGGGGAGACCCCTGACCGTGCCCAGGGGTAGCTGGGTGGTGTGGGACCGTACCTGATGATGCCAGGGTCCTTCCTCCGGTGCCCCACGGGCCGGCACCACTCCTCAACCATCACCACGGACTGCCGGTTGGCAAGGAGGCCACAGAGGAAAAGGGCAAGTGGGGGTGTCAGCAGCAGGCCCAGGCCATAGAGGGCATTGTAGCGTGCCAGGCAGGGGCAATTGAAGTCGAAGGAGGAGTACAGCTTGACGGTGACCGCGGCCAGCAGCAGGCAGATGCCATTCATCACTGACTCTGAGCTGGACTGGAAGTGCTGGAAGAGCACACGGAACTTTTCCATGGCTCTGGCCTGGGGATGGTGGGCAGCCGTGGGTCGGGGGGTAGCAGCGAGGCTTCGGCCACCTTCCTGGCCAAACCCAGGCCACTCTAGGGGCAAGCCTGAGGTGCAGAGGAGGGTCTTCTCTTCCAAAGGCCTGAGGGGACAAGGAGGGGGTGACGTTCAGCCCCCAGCCCAGCCTCTGGTGTCCCTCCAAAGACGCCAAAGATGTGAGGCAGTCGCAGGCTCTCTCCGCAAAGCGCCACCCCCCCAGCTCCAGTCCCGGCTGTGCCCCAGTGCCACTCCCCTCCACTCTGGAGGGAAGTCACTGCCAGCTCAAAGCACCCTTAGGCAAATGTTCCCCGCCTGTCACTCCACCCTCCCCAGCCCATTCCTTCCTCTCTTCAGGGTTTGGATACTAAGCCTGACAGCTGGTGGGGCTTTGTGTGGGGGACAGGCAAATTCTGGGCGTGGTAAGGCAACAGTGCCGATGAGGCCAATTATATTTTCCGGACTTAGTCAAAAACACGATTGGGCTCCGCTGAGTCCAGGTAGATTTCATGTTGGCTTTCACTCTGGGAGGAGCCAGGGGGCACCTCACCCTGCCTGAAGACTGACTGGAAGAGAAGACCCTTGAGAAGAGCCCAAACCGTGTTTTAACGTTTGCTGGGTTAGGGCTTGTGGAAGGGGAAGGCCTTCCTGGCAGAGGGTCCCGTATGGGCAAAGGCATGGAGGTGAGAAGCAGCCTGGTGTGGCCCAGCAGTGTGGGGTTGCTGGACTGTGGCATCAGACAGGAGGTGTCATGAGAGGGGACTGGAGGAGTCAGTGGATGCCTGCCACCTTCTTTTCCATTTTATTCCACTGTCCCCAGGTCTGGCACCCGACCGGCCCAGGTATCTCTAAAGCACAGCTTCTCCTACATCACTCACCTGCTCAAGTGTGACCAGGGGCTCCCTCAGCTTCCTTAGCTTGGCATTCAAGGCCCTCCTAATTGTACCCAGACGTGCCTTCCTACCTCCACATCCTCCCCACCCAACACACTTGCCCCTTCCTCCCACCTGCTCTTCAAGAGGCAGCTCAGACACAGCCCGGTCACCAAGCCCCGCCCCTGGTGACCTCAGCCCTGTGGGAGCCTCTACCTCCCCTCTGGCCCCTGAACGGCTGCCTCGGCCTGTTATTGATCTTCCTCAGGGGTGGGGTGTGGATCTCCCAATCAGGGCAGGGATCTGGACTACAGCTGGTTCTCTGCAGCGTCTAGCACGGTGCTGCGTGCATAGCCAGTGACAGCAAGTGTTTGTTCTCTGGGATAGTGATGCCCAGAAGCTCTCATTTCATCTCAGGCTCTGTCGTCTCTGCCGGCCACTTGGCCTGCACCTGCCTCCCTGTTTGCTCCTAGGAAGCCAATGAGTAGAATGTGGGTCCTGCCCTAATCTCTGTCTCTCTCCCTTTCTTTCTCTGTCTCTCATTCTGTCTCTGTCTCTCTCTGATTCTACCATAGTGTGTGTGTGTGTGTGTGTGTGTGTGTGTGTGACTCTTTGTGTCCCTCTGTGTCTTTCTGGGGGTCTTTCTGTCTCTGTCTCTCACTGTTGCTGCCTCTTCTTTCTATCTTTCCCTTCTCCTTGCCTGCTGTCCACCCTGTAGCTGTCCTACTGACCCCCACTTCTGACATTGGCAGCCCAGCTTGGGGAGAGGAGCGAGGCTGTCAGAGGAGCCCATGGGTCTGTTCCTGGGGTCCCAGATCAGTGGTCCTTGGGCATGGAGCCTGGGCCAGGGTGGGTGAGGTGGCCAGACCCCAGCTACTCAGGCTTCTCCTCAATCTTCGTCTCTCTGGCTTCCTCACTCAGCCCAGGGTGACTTCTGAGATAAAGAAAAACCTTAGGGACTGGTTGGTCCTGATCCCACTGTGCCCTGCTCTGTCCAGCCTGGACCAGTGGTTCCCCCTGGGCTCCAAGTGATGGCCTTAGTCAAGTTCATACATCAGCTTTGTTGTCCTTTCCTCAGACCCAGGGTCCTCATGGTCATGAATGCAACTTTACGCCAACCCCGTAGGGCACGTGAGGTTAGTGTCCTTCTGTATCCTTCCTCAGAGACCCAGCCTAACCCTCCTGTCTCCATGGCGCTCACCCCAAGTACTGCAGCCGCACTCACCACCCTTGTTTCTTTTTCTTTTATTTTTTTTAAGTTTATTTATTTGAGAGAGAGGGACAGCGCAAGTGGGGAAGGGACAGAGAGAGGGAGGAAGAAAGAGAATCCCCAGCAAGCTCCACACTCAGTGCAGAGCCCGATGCAGGGCTCGAACTCATGCACCATGAGATCGTGACCTGAGCTAAAGTCAGCCATTTAACTGACTGAGCCACCCAGGCACCCCACCACCCTTGTTTCTATAGTCTCTAATAACTTCGAGAAAAAACTCCTTTTTTTTTTCCTGATTAATCACAGCGTTCTGAAGCATTAAAAATTACGGAACATGAACGTGTCCCCATCACGGCAACCCCCAGAGAGACTCCTTGTCCCTGCGTCGGCGCATGTCCTTCCAGACTTGTTGCAGGGCCCACACGGACACGTGACAGCTGGGCTGCCTGGAATTCCTTGGGACAACCAGCGACCACTGTGAATCCACTACTGGGGGCCGCTCCTCCCTTGGGAGTGCCAGTACGGGCAGCTCAGGCCTCCGCCCGCTCGCTCGCTCGGAGGCACATCTCTCTCTGTCTCTTCTCTTGACAGTCGTCCCATGGGTCTGCCGCTGTGTCTTGCCTTCAGTTCCCTGAAGGATAAGGGCCCGACTGTTTGAGGGACCCCCGGACCTGCAAAATAAATTTTGTGGGGGTCACTTAGCCTGTATTTTAAGCCAGACCGTCCCAAATGTGTCCTGCAAGTTTCATAACCATCTGTGCGGTCTGTATCTCTGATGAGGTAGCAACAGACAGAAAGCTGGGTCTCATTTATTATTTGTATTTTACATAATGAGTGTGTTAGTCCGGGTCCTATGAGACAGGATTACCTGTGGGAGGGAAAATGGGGAGGGAGCTGGAGGAGGTGGGAAGGCCATCACGAGCATGCAAGTGTGACCCTGAGTGCGAAACTTCTTTTTTTATATTAAATATAATTTAATTGGTTTGTCAGATTGGTTTCCACACGACACCCAGTGCTCATCCCAGCAGGTGCCCTCCTCAATGCCCATCACCCGCTTTCCCCTCTCCCCCACCTCCCACCAACCCTCAGTTTGTTCTCAGTATTTAAGAGTCTCTTATGGTTTGCCACCCTCCCTCTCTGTAACTTTTTCCCCCCTCCCTCCCCCATGGTCTTCTGTTAAGTTTCTCAAGAGCCACATATGAGTGAAAACATATGGTATCTGCTTTCTCTGCCTGACATTTCACTTAGCGTAATACCCTCCAGTTTTGTCCACATAGCTGCAAATGGCGAGATTTCATTCTTTCTCATTGCCACGTATTCCATTGTATATATAAACCACATCTTCTTTAACCATTTGTCAGCTGATGGACATTTAGGCTCTTTCCGTAATTTGGCTATTGTTGAGAGTGCTGCTATAAACATTGGGGTACAAGTGCCCCTATGCATCAGCACTCCTGTATCCCTTGGGTAAATTCCTAGCAGTGCTATTGCTGGGTCATAGGGTAGGTCTATTTTTAATTTTTTGAGGAACCTCCACACTGTTTTCCAGAGCGGCTGCACCAGTTTGCATTCCCCCAACAGTGCAAGAGGGTTCCCGTTTCTCCACATCCTCGCCAGCATCTATAGTCTCCTGATTTGTTCATTTTTGCCACTCTGACCGGCGTGAGGTGGTATCTCAGTGTGGTTTTGATTTGTATTTCCCTGATGAGGAGTGACGTTGAGCATCTTTTCATGTGTCTGTTGGCCATCTGGATGTCTTCTTTAGAGAAGTGTCTATTTGTGTCTTATGCCCACTTCTTCACTGGATTATTTGGGTTTTTTGGATGTGGAATTTGGAGAGTTCTTTATAGATTTTGGATACTAGCCCTTTGTCTGATATGTCATTTGCAAATATCTTTTCCCATTCCGTTGGTTGCCTGTTAGTTTTGTTGACTGTTTTCTTTGCAGCGCAGAAGCTTTTTATCTTCATGAGGTCCCAATAGTTCATTTTTGCTTTTAATTCCCTTGCCTTTGGAGATATGTCAAGTAAGAAATTGCTGCAGCTGAGGTCAGAGGTTTTTTTCCTGCTTTCTCCTCTAGGGTTTTGATGGCTTCCTGTCTCATATTCAGGTCCTTCATCCATTTTGAGTTTATTTTTGTGAATGGTGTAAGAAAGTGGTCTAGTTTCATTCTTCTGCATGTCGCTGTCCAGTTCTCCCAGCACCATGTGTTAAAGAGACTGTCTTTTTTCCATTGGATACTCATTCCTGCTTTGTCAAAGATTAGTTGGCCATACGTTTGTGAGTCCAATTCTGGGGTCTCCATCCTATTCCATTGGTCTAGCCTGGTTCATTCTCCCGGGCTCCTAATGTAGCTGAGAACCATCCCCGCCACATTCTTCAGGTGGGTGCGGGTCCTGGAGAGGCTGGTTTTCTGTCAGAGGTCACACAGCCTGGTGGGGACAGAGCCAAGAAGGAAGCAGGGATCTCCTTCTGTACCTTCCAACTCTAATCACCTGCTGGGCTGCTCACCCTGAGGGCCCCCAGCCCCCTGTAACCTAGGGGCTCTCCGGAAAAGATCAAACAATCCTTCTGGGAGAACACCGCAAGAAACCGGGACAAGGTCTCCCCCAGGCCAACCTGTTCACAGATCCAACCTGAGAGGGGAGACAGAGCTCCCGAGTCAGCTCACCACAACTTAAAGAGATATTATCTCCCCAGGTATGAGTGTGACTTTGAGTTTTAAAAATTCTGCATTTTCTAAATATCTACTTTCATAATAATGATTTTAGAAATTTCCCAATAAAAATCATGAACTGTTTTCGTTGGAAATACTCAAAGGGTATTCAGAACAAGGGAAAAGGGTGAGAGAATCCCATTTTGTGGCTGGGAGCCCGGGTCTGCTGAAACAGGAGAGGCAGAAATATAGGGAAGAATTGGAGAGAGACTTACTTTACTCCATAGGGGCCCCTTGGTGGCTCAGTTGGTTAAGTGACTGACTCTTGATTTCAGCTCAGGTCACGATCTCACAGTTTGTGAGTTCGAGCCCAGCATCAGGCTCTGTGCTGACAGTGCAGAGCCTACTTGGGATTTTCTCTCCTCCTTCTCTCTCTGCCTCTCTCTGCCCCTCCTCAGCCCTTGCTCGCTCTTTCCGTCTCTAAATAAATAAATAAACAAAACATTTTGAAAAAAAACCTGTAGACCTGCATGATAATGCCTTCACTCAGCTTTTCCTCCTTTTTTCTTTTTAAAAATATTTTTGGTATTTTTACTTTAGAGGGAGAGCACGAGCAGGGGAGAGGGGCAGAGGGAGACAGACAGACAGACAGACAGAATCTCAAGCAGACTCCACATTCAGCACAGAGCCTGACGTGCGGCTTGATCCCACAGCTCTGGGATCATGAGTTGAGCCAAAACCAAGAGTCGGATGCTCAATGTACTGAGCCACCCAGGTGCCCCAACCCAGCCTTTCTTTTATTTTTTAATTTTTTAATTTATTTTAATTTATTTTTTTATTTTTTCTTTTTTTTTCAGTATATGAAGTTTATTGTCAAATTGGTTTCCATACAACCAGTGCTCATCCCAACAGGTGCCCTCCTCAATACCCATCACCCACCCTCCCCTCCCTCCCACCCCCCATCAACCCTCAGTTTGTTCTCAGTTTTTAAGAGTCTCTTATGCTTTGGCTCTCTCCCACTCTAACCTCTTTTTTTTTTCTTCCTTCCTCTCCCCCATGGGTTTCTGTTAAGGTTCTCAGGATCCACATAAGAGTGAAACCATATGGTATCTGTCTTTCTCTGTATGGCTTATTTCACTTAGCATCACGCTCTCCAGTTCCATCCACGTTGCTACAAAGGGCCAGATTTCATTCTTTCTCATTGCCACGTAGTACTCCATTGTGTATATAAACCACAATTTCTTTATCCATTCATCAGTTGATGGACATTTAGGCTCTTTCCACAATTTGGCTATTGTTGAGAGTGCTGCTATAAACATTGGGGTACAAGTGCCACTATGCATCAGTACTCCTGTATCCCTTGGGTAAATTCCTAGCAGTGCTATTGCTGGGTCATAGGGCAGGTCTATTTTTAATTTTTTGAGGAACCTCCACACTGTTTTCCAGAGCGCCAGCCTTTCTTTTAAACCCCTACACCACTCCAGGGGTCTATGACTCTGTTCTTCTGGGTCTTTTAATTCTGGGAAAATTTTTTCAATTCACATTTTCATTTTAATGATGGCTTAGGTCTTTTTAGCAGTTTTAATTTTTTTTAACGTTTATTTATTTTTGAGACAGAGAGAGACAGAGCATGAATGGGGGAGGGTCAGAGAGAGAGGGAGACACAGAATCTGAAACAGGCTCCAGCCTCTGAGCAGTCAGCACAGAGCCCGACGCAGGGCTCGAACTCACCGACCGCGAGATCATGACCTGAGCTGAAGTCAGAAGTTCAACAGACTGAGCCACCCAGCTGCCCCTAGCAGTTTTAAACATGTGTTACTTTGCAATTGGGAGATCTTTATAGAACAAGTCTTGGTCTCTTTCTTGCCTGCTTTTTCTTGTATTAAGATCTTACAGATACATCTTGGCGGGGGGTTCCCAGACTTTTTTGTCCTTTAACAGGAATCTGGATATCATTTGAGAAACATTGACTTTACCACTCTTGTAGTTCCTGTGACTGAGAGGGTTCTTGAAGTCTGGGTGCCCTTATCAGAGACACTGGGCGTATCTGGAGTGTGAGTGTGTGCGCACGTGCGTACGAATGTGTCAGGGTGCACGTGTGCTTGTGGGTGCGTGTGTATACACACGTGTGAGTGGCATGCATGGGCAGCATGTGTGGATCAATGTGTGTCTTCAGAAATGCAGGCGCCCCTCTGTTTCTTCTTTCTATAGTGAGTACACTCTCCCCTGAGGTTTCTCTTTCTCTTTCTCCTTCATGAGGAAGACACTGGATGCGTGTCCCACTCATCTCTCGGGACAGGAGACCATTGTTCCCTCATGTCTAGCACAGCAGCGGTGTCCTTTCCATCTCCGGGAGCCCGCCTTCTCCCCCACCCTGGTGACGGAGGCCTCTGCGGGATCCTGCTGACGGGACCTTCTGGTGTGTCTCTGGTGGACCTGGGGGAAAGCCACGTGGCACTGACGCGGGCTCCACTCTGGGGACCACATGGAGCCACGTGGCTCTTCAAGGGTCGGGAGGGCGGGGGGGGGGGGGCATCTGACAAAAGACATTGGAAGAGCTGGCCGACCATTTGAGAAAATCTCAAACCGAATTCCCATCTCATTCTTTATACCAAAATCAGTTCCACATGGCTCAAAAACGTCAACATAAAAACTAAAATCGTAACAATTCTACAAGAAAATGTAGGCAAATGTATTCATTAGTAGAGGCCGGGCGCACCCTTTGCGAACAGAGCACAGAATTTAGTAGCTACGAAGGAAAAGAGCGTTAATGGAGGCCTCAACTCCTGTGGGCAAAATACCAACAAACACAGGAAAAATATCAAACTGAAAAAAGGCATTTGCCAAACACAAGCCACACAAAGGCCTATGCTCCTTAATTTGCAGAGGGATCATATAAATCAGAAAAAGAGATGAACAATCCTATGGGAAAATGAGTAAACGATGTCAATGGGTTATTCACAGAAAAAGGAAAACAAGTGGCCACAATCCTGCAAAGATTCTCATTCTCACATATAAGTAAATGCAATCTAAACAACCAGGTACCTTTTTAAACTGGCCACGTAGTTGGAAACCAAAAGGTTGATACTATCTGATGTCAGTGAGGACTTCGGAAAACGGCTGCTTTCATACACTGATGACTAGAGTACAAGTTTTTAGGGTTTTTCTATGACAATTTGGCAACATAGTTAAAGCAAAATTTAAATATACATGCCCTTGGACCTAACAGTTACACTGGTCTGAATTTGCCCTATGGATAGATTTGCCAAGGTAAAGTAGAAATAGCCAAGATAAACGAACAGGATATTCATTGTAACTTTGTTTTGAATGGCAATAAAACTGGAAACAACCAAAATTGCATCAACAGGGGACTGTTTTAGTAAATTATGTCACAGCCATAAAATGGTATTTATGCAGCTATTAGAAGAATGAAGCAAATCTACGTGTGTTCATATGAAAAGACCTTTCATAGATCGTATGGTAGGTTAAAAAACCACAGTTTAGTATATTGTCCATAGTATAACCTCTTCTAAGTAAAAATAATATAAATATGTAAAAGTTTTGGTATTGTGTACACTTTTCTTTTTTAAAAAAGTTTTTAATGTTTATTTTTTTGAGAGAGAGACAGAGTACAAGTGGGGGAGGGTCAGAGAGAGAGACACACACAGAATCTGAAGCAGGTTCCGGGCTCTGAGCTGTTAGCACAGAGCCTGATGCGGGCCTTGAACTCACCAGCTGTGAGATCATGACCTGAGCTGAAGTTGGGCACTTACCCGACTGAGCCACCCAGGTGTGTCTGGTATTGTGTACCCTTTTTGCTGGAAGGATACATGAGATATGGACAGTTATTGGGTGGTGGGGGAAAGGGGATTTTTTTTTTCCATTTTATACCTCTCTGTGCTGTTGATTTTCAATGCATACATATGAATTTTATTTTTAAAAGATCAGGGGCTCCTGGGTGGCTCAGTCCGGTAAACATCCGACTTCAGCTCTGATCATGATCTTGCAGTCTGCGAGTTTGAGCCCCGCATCGGGCTCTGTGCCGACAGCCCAGAGCCTGGAGCCTGCTTTGGATTCTGTGTCTCCCTCTCTCTGCCCCATCCCCGCTCATGCGTGGGGTCATGTGCACGCTCACGGCATGCACGTGCACTCTCTCTAAATAAACATTAAAAAAATTGTTTTTAAAGGTCAGTAAGAGGCTGTTTTGTGCCCTCAGTGGGGGGCTTACCTCTCATATTTATGATCTTAATTTATATAGTGCCTACGTGGAAGCAAATGTCTCCTGTATTGCTAGGTACATATCCACACCTGGAGTTGTAAATAGGTTTTTCTGTGTGTAAATAAAATAAGCCTGCTTTTGATCTAACAAAAAAAGAAAAAAAAAAAAAGAGGCTATCCAGACGGTGGATTTATGGAATTAAAAATATGTTTCCATATATAAATTGAGAAATGTTATTTAAAAAAATAGGATTAAAATATATGACTTACACAGAATAAAATATTCTAGTTCAAACATTAGCATTCTTCTACACTCAAATTTTTGGTCTTCACCCCGCTGGTTGCAGAATGTGGAACAATTTCCTTGGTTCACAAAACATCTCTTTCTTTCTTTTTTTTTAAATCTACATTTGTTCTTATTTATCTGAAAGAGAGAGAGAGTGTGTGTGTGTGTGCACGTGCATGCATAGGCGCACAATCAGGGGAGGGGGCAAAGAGGGAGAGGGAGAGAGAGAGAGAGAGAGAGCGAGAGAGAGAGAGAAACTTAAGCAGGCTCCATGCTCAACATGGAGCCCAACACGAGGCTCAGTCCTATGACCCGATCATGACCTGAGCCGAAATCAAGAGTCGGAACTCAACCGACTGAGCCACTCAGGAGCCCCTCATAATACATTTCTAATTCCTTTTTTCAGAAGAAGAAAGAGAGAAGCCTGGTTCCGTAGTATTATTTTCACCTCTTTTTTCGCATGACTAACAAGCTGTGAACATGGATTTTTCTAACCAAACTGACATGAAGTTGTTTCTAGCTTCTGCTGAGGGGGGCTGGTTTCCTGGCATGGAAATCCTGCCAGGGGGAGCATCCGACACGAGATGACGCTAGACGCTAGACGTTGGGCCAAAGGCAGAGACTTGGGGACAAACACAGGTCGTTTGATCTGAGGCCAGGGGAACCCATCCGGGTGGATCTTCTGAATTCCACTTCTATGCAATAAATACCAAAGCCAGAGTGGCTCCAGGGCCCCTTTCCCCCGTTGCCTGCCTGCACAAGCTCCTGGGATTTCTGAGATTGCCCATCGTGGTTGAGTAGATGTAGAGGTGTTTGTGGGAAGATGGCTGGGCTGGGGGAGTGGCAAATCCCAGCTGAGAGGGTGATCAGGTGCTCAGAGAACCAAGCTAGGAAGCCCCCGTTATTATAGGCCACACACCCTCAAGCTTCAGCCACATGGCGGCAGCTGTTCACTGGGCATGATGGTGCTGTGCTGGTGCTGGGCACACACAGGTGCCCACATCAGGTACCAGATGCCAGGGCGGCATCTCAGTGCGAACTGGAGCACTCTGAAGAGGACCTCCACTTGGCTTGAGTTTGGGGAGATTGTTCCTCGGTCCCGGAAGAGAATCTTTTTTGGTAGGTTTGACCTTCTTTGGTCTAGCTAACTGCGATGGGGAGGTCTCCTCTGGAGGTCCAGTCACAAGACGAAAGATAAGAAAGTGGCCTTCATGGGGGCGCCTGGGTGGCGCAGTCGGTTAAGTGCCCGACTTCAGCCAGGTCACGATCTCGCGGTCCGTGAGTTCGAGCCCCGCGTCAGGCTCTGGGCTGATGGCTCGGAGCCTGGAGCCTGTTTCCGATTCTGTGTCTCCCTCTCTCTCTGCCCCTCCCCCGTTCATGCTCTGTCTCTCTCTGTCCCAAAAATAAATAAAAAACGTTGAAAAAAAAAATTAAAAAAAAGAAAGTGGCCTTCATGAAGCGAATACACCCAGAGTGTAGAACGTCAGTGGCTAAAGAGTAGGGCTAATTTCCTCACTGATATATTTTCTTCACAATGAAGCAGGTCATGGAAGCGATAAGGACATGTATTCCTCCCCACCAAAAGAAAAATCCCTTTTTGTTTTGAGAGAGAAAAAGAGCAACCTGTAAATATTTAAACCATTTTGGATTGACTTGAGGGTTACCCCCCGCCTGGAAATATTTGCCAGTGAGAACGGGGATTCCAATGGAGTTCTGGCGCCACCTAGTGGTGGCTGTTGAGAGATTGAGAGGGGCAGGGAGAAATGGGGACACGGTCACTGTTCACTCTCTCTGCTGAGAGAAAACTTTCCTCATTGTGCAGAGAGCCCCCCCCCCCCCCATGCGTCTTTGGGGGAGGGTGGGAACAAGTTAGTGCCTCCACACCTCCCTTGGGACAGGTGGACAGGACAGAGATGTTACACTGCCAACCATAGTGGAGAGACGTGTGTTTCCTATTCCTGGTCCAGGGGTGAAGGACATTTGAAGTGAAGACTATTGGCTTATTGGACACGTGCCTCCTGACTATTTTTTTGTTTTAGCCATAAAGGAGTTTTAAGGGTTTACATAGTCATATTTATCATACTTTGCCTTTATGATTCTCTGGTCTTTGTAACATTCTTAGAAGGGCTTTCCTGGCAAGAAATCGTCATTTAAAACATCTATGAGAGAAAAGGGATGCTCTGGGGTATTATCACTACTTTGAACATTAAAAACATTTTTTTCAGTTTAGTTATTTTCAATCTATTTCATGTTCATTAGTGGCTGAGCGCTCCCTGGCTAACTTCCAGAGAGCTGAGTCAGAGCACCTGGGAGACTTCTGGGTCCCTCAGGAGTTTTGAGGCTCAGGAACTCAGTGAGGACACCTTCTCTGCAACAGGTGTTTTTCTGAGGCTGGGCACTTGGGGGAATCCCGTTCTGGGGCAGGCACAATATCGCAGAGATTTGGATTCAGACCACTGGAGGGCTGTACCTCAGCGTTTCATTTATCAGCTCCTAGGCAAGTGTCTTAGTTTCCTTACGCCTGGGGGTTTTCGTTTATAAAATGGAAATGGTGAAAATAAAATAATAATAATAATAGTCCCTACCTTACAGGAGTGGGCCCAGGCTTAAATAATTGATACAGATGAATTGCTTAGACCATGACCCGGTACATATTGACTGAGTGCTCCATAAATACCACCTGTCACTATTAGTGAGCCAGTAGTCCTGGGATGGTTCAAGAGGGGTGCTGGACTCCTTTGAAGTCACTACACAAGTTTCCTAGACAGGGATACTTGTGGTCTTCTTTCTGGTGTTGGGTATTTTTCCTTCCTGTGCGTAGCAGGGGCCTCCACTGTCCTTTTATTTAACTTTAATTTAATTTTATTTTAATGTTTATTTATTTGAGAGAGAGAGAGAGAACACATGTGCATGCAGGTGCATGCGAGCAGGAGAGGGGCAGAGAGAGAGAGGGAAAGAGAGAATTCCAAGGAGGCTCCACGCTGTCAGCACACAGCCCAATGTGGGGCTCAATCTCACGAACTGTGAGATCATGACCTGAGCCGAAATCAAGAGTTGGGTGCTCAACCGACTGAGCCACCCAGGATTCCCTCCACTCTCCTTTTAGATGCAACCTTCGGAGTGCTTGACCTCAGTCCTGGATTTTATCCATGGGCATGATAGTCTCAATACTTGGGCCTATGAGCTTTCTAAGGGTCTGCTTAAGACTGGGGGGAAAACAAAACATTATTGGCTCCAAATTATGATCAAAAAATTTCAAAATCAAAATTAATAAATATTTACTTACCTGCCTACAAAATTTAATGTTGTGTCAACTTCATTAATCATTAAATGAGTACTCATAAAGATTTCATTATGTTTAAAGACAATTGTAGGTTTTTCTCGCTTGGCAAGAAATCCAGCACATGCATGATTGCTTAGAAATAAAACCAATTGTAAATTCAATGAGTTCCTTGTAGCCCAATGATTCCAAAAACCAAATTTACATAAATCCTCTCAAAATGTTTAAGGTAAGAAAATTATGTTTAATGTGGGATGTAGTATATTTTAGTATGTTTGACCTGATACGCTTGAGCTCCAAGGATAAAAGTTTGGGGGTTTATGAAGATCTTACAATTGACCATGGACCTAGGGGCTATCTCCCAGATGGCAAGTCTGTCTGTGGAGCAGAGAAAGGGGCTGGGGCTCCCCCTCGCTGCCCAGCCACCTCCTACCCTGCTTTCCCATAATCTCTTGAGGCAAGGCCTGGGAATATGCATTTTGTCAGCCATGTTCTCCTCTCTCCCTGCCCCTCTGCCTGTATATGATTCTGATGCATGCTAAGTTTGAGAATCATTAGTCTAATGTGTGTGCGCCATAGGAGGAAGTTAGATGATCCTTTTAAAAAATGGACTTTAGGAGTTCCTGGGTGGCTCAGGTGGTTAAGCGGCAGACTTCGGCCCAGGTCAGGATCTCCTGGTTCACGAGTTCAAGCCCTACGTCAGACTCTGTGCTGACAGTTCAGAGCCTGGAACCTGCTTCAGTTTCTGTGTCTCCCTCTCTCTCTGCCCTTCCCCAGCTCATGCTCTGTCTCTCTCTCAAAAATAAATATTAAAAAAAAGTGTTTTAATAGAAAGTCGACTTTATTTTTTAGAGCAGTTTTAGGTTCACAGCAAACTTGAATGGAAAATACAAAGATTTCCCATATACACCCACACATGGGTAGCCTCCCTCATCATCAATATCCCCCACCAAGGTGGTACATTTGTTATAATCAATGAACCTGCACTGACATATTGTAACCCAGAGTCTGGTTTATATGAGGGTTCACTGTTGGTGTTGTACATTCTACGGGGTTTAGACAAGTGTGTGATGACATGTATCCACCACTACATTAGCATACAGAGTAGTTTCATGGTTTCTTTTGTGCTCTGTTCATCCTTCCCTCCCCCTAACCTTTGGCAACCACTAATCTCTTTACTGTCTTCAGCGTTTTTCCTTTTCCAGAATTCCATATAGTTAGAATCATACAGTAAGTAGCCTTTTCATATTTTTTTTCACTTAGTAATATACATTTAAGTTTCCCCCGTGTCTTTCACGGCTTGATAGCTCATTCCTTTTTAGCACCAAGTAATATTCTGTTGTCTGGATGTACCACAGTTTTTGTTTATCCACTCACCTGCCCAAGGACATCTTGGTTGCTTCCAAGTTTCGGCATTATGAATAAAGCTGCTATAAACATCTTTGGGCAGGTTTTGGTGTGGACGTACGTTTTCCACTCCTTTGGGTAAGTGTCAGGGAGTGTAATTGCTGGGTTGGACGGCAAGAGAACATTTAGTTTTTTAAGAAATCACTAAATTGTCTTCCAAAGTGTCTGTACCATTTTGTATTCCCACTAGCAATGAATGAGCATTCCTACGGCTCCGTATCCTCACCAACATTTGGTGCAGCCAGGGTTCTGGATTTGGGCCATTATAATAAGTGTGTGCAATCTCTTTGTTGTTTTGATTTGCATTTACCTGATGACATACATATGGAGTATCTTTTCATATGCTTATTTGCTATTTGTATATCTTCTTTGGTGAGGGATCTGTTAACATCTTTGGCACTTTTTCTTTTATTTAAAAATTTTTTTCAATGTTTATTTTTGAAGGAGAGAGAGAGAGAGAGAGAGAGAGAGCGAGCATGAGCAGGAGAGGGGCAGAGAGGGAGACACAGAATCCGAAGCAGGCTCCAGAATCCGAAGCTCGATGTAGGGCTCGAACTCATGTGCTGTGAGATCATGACCTGAGCCAGAGTCGGCCACTTAACTGACTGAGCCACCCAGGTGCTCCTATTTTGTTTTATTTTTAATGTTTATTTATTTATTTGTTTGTTTGAGAGAGAGAGACAGAGACAGACAGAGCACGAGCCAGGAGGGGCAGAGAGAGACACACACACAGAATCTGAAGCAGACTCCAGGCTCTGAGATGTCAGCACAGGGCCCGATGTAGGGCTTGAACTCCTGATCTGCGAGATCCTTGCATGAGCCAAAGTTGGCCACTTAACCGACTGAGCCAACCAGGTGCCCCTATCTTTGGCTCATTTTAAAAACCAGGTTGTTTGTTTTCTTATTATTGAGTTTTAAGAGTTTTTCATATATTTTGGGTAACGTTCTTTTATCAGATATGTCTTTTGCAGCGGGCACCTGACTGGCCCAGTCAAAAGAGCATGTGACTCTTAATCTCAGGGTCATGAGTTCAAACCCCACACTGGGTGTAGAGATGACTTAAACAAATAAAACTTAAAAACTTTTGCAAATATTTTCTCCCAGTCTTTGTGGTTTGTCTTTTTATTCTTTTGAAAGTGTCTTTTGCAGAACAGAAAAACCTAATTCTAATGAATTCTAGCTTACGAATTCTCTTTCATAACTCATGTATCTAACAAGTCACAACCCAACCCAAGGCCATCTAGATCTTCTCCTATATCATCCTCTAGGAGTTTTATAGTTTTGCATTTTCTGTGTAGGTCTCTGGTCCATTTTGAGTCAATTTTTGTGAAGGGTGCGAAGTCTGTGTCTAGATTCATTTCTTTTTATGCATGTGGATGTCCAGTTGTTCATGTGTCATTTGTTGAAAAGACTACCTTTGCTCCATTATATTGCCCTTGCTTCTTGTCAAGGGTCAGTTGACTATCTCTCCGTGGGTTTATTTCTGGGCTCTCTATTCTGTTGCATTGACCCATCTGTTTATTCTTTCACCAGTCGCACACTGTCTTGATGACTGTGGCTTTATATAAATCTTGAAATTGGGTAGCATCAGTCCTTCAACCTTGTTCTTCATTATTGTGTTGGTTATGTCAGGTCTTCTGCCTCTTGACACACACTTTAGAATCAGCTTGTCGATATCCACAAAATAAATTGCTGGGATTTTGATTGGGATGCATTGACTCTATAGATCAAGTCAGGAAAAACTGGTATCTTGACAATGTTGAGACCTACTGTGTGCTCGGCCCTAGCCTTAGCCCTGGGAGGTAGGAAACCGGAATACACAAAAGCACGGGAGAGGCTCCCCCGTGGGGCTGGCAGGGAAACTGCACCTCACACAGTGCCAGGTATACAGGTAGTGCTCAATAAATGGTCACTGGGGCAATGAGAGGCGCTGAATTCCAAAGCACCTGGACCTTATGGTACTCATTCCATGGGGCAGAACAGACTCTCATCCCTCGGAGGGAAGGCGCGGCCTCAGGGAAAACTTTGTGCGAAAGGTACTGCTGACAAGGGAACGGGCCAGGTGGGCTGGTCGGAGCAGGTGTCTTTGGTTGACTAAGTAGCTCTGCTGATAGGTGAATTCACTGATTTATTTATTCACAGATTCACTGAATAAACATTTATTGGGAATCTATTATGTGTCAGGCAGTCAGGGATCTCCCCCTCTAACATGTCTAGCCACCTCCTGCAGTCCAGGCGGGACAACCCTGTACAGGTTTTCTGATCGCCCGATAACTAGGGACTGGGCCTTGGGGGATGACAGGGGGGCCCTCTCCCCCAGCCTAGGGATGGTTGTGGCTTTTTCTTTTTTTAACACTTATTTATTTTTGAGAGACAGAGCGTGAGCGGTGGGGAGGGGCAGAGAGAAAAGAGGGAGACACAGAATCCAAAGCAGGCTCCAGGCTCTGAGCTGTCAGCACAGAGCCCGACGCGGGGCTCGAACTCACGAACCGGGAGACCATGACCTGAGCCGCAGTCGGACGCTTAACCGACTGAGCCACCCAGGCGCCCCGACTTTTTCTAATTTTAAGGTTAGTTTCTTGACAGGGAGAGAGGTATCATGTATTGGCTTGGGTGGTCTCAAGTTTCGTGGAGCCCAGCTTGGCCTAGATGAACCCCACTCTTGCTTGCCGGGTGGGGACCCTCCCTGTGGCTGGTTGTGCGCTTAGCTTACAGGTTCTCAGGGAAGGAATTTATTCTTCTCGGTCAAATATTTTATTATTTATCAGTGTGGAGAGCCACATATGCACACACAAGCACACACAGGCAAACACGTATGTCTAACACCCATCCCCCCGGGCACCGCCTTCAGAGTCTACACTACCGGGGAGATGGGGTTGCCACGGTGACTGGTTCTGGATCCCCACCTCATGGGTATTAATAGCTTCCATTGAAACCATCAAGACAGTGATTTCATCCAGCCTTGTCTCCCTGGCGGGATCCTTCTTCTTCCTCTCTTCCAGGACGGGGCTAGGAAGGACCCTTGGGGCCACACAGGCTACCTCCCTGCCTCCTGGCAGCTGCCTTGGTGAAGAATGGCCTGGAGGCCTCAGGGATTCTGCCCAATGTCCAGTGGGCAGGAGGCTGCTGGACTTTTTTGATCCTCTGAGCTGCGTCTAAACACAGCCCTTACCAGAAAAGGGTTTCTGAGACACAGGACCCCTCAGAGGGGTCACTCTCAGCTTCTCTGGGTCCCACAGGGTCCCACCTGCTTTCTCTAGGTCCCTGCCTGGCCAGACACTTGCACCCAGTTGGCACTTGACCGTGGTGTCCCTTCCCACAGTACAGAGCTCCCCGGAAGGGCTAGGGCTACGCTAGGGAGGTGGCTTAGGATGCAAGATTTCAGAGGCACTCACTCTCAGGCTGGAGCAAGTGCTGGGCTGGCACTGCACGACCCTGACAGCCGCGAGCGCCTCCTTGCCTTTTATGCCAGGGACGCCTCGCTTGCCTCATCCTCTCCTGGCTCTGCTGATATTCCATTATCTCCTCAGCCTTCTTGGGTCAGGGGAGATTTCCATCCTGCTCTCAGTCCCCTGCGTTGGTCCCTGATCCCTCTCACCTTCCTGTGGGGCTCCCTGGGATCCCTGCAGAGCCTGTTGCTGCCCCTGGGCTCTGATGGGCACCAGTCTCTGGCCCTCATTTCCTCTTCCCTTTGATCTTCTCTGTCTCTCCCCTGCTTTGCCCACAGCCCCAGGTTCAGACCGTGTGGGGTCTTGGCATCCCTGCTGTCCTCTACCTTTGGGGCCTCCATGCCCCACCCCCACCCCCGGGCCCAGGCATCAGCTCCTCCTCCCTGGGGAAGGGAGGGGTGGGACTCTAGGACAGGCCTAGCCTCCCTGCAGCCACCCTCTGCAAATCCTACCAAGAGCCTTGCACTTCACACACACTCCAGAAGAATTAGTCTGGTCTATACGGAGCCTTCAGATTTATTCCGCGGCCAGTAGCGGTTCACAGTGACCTCATTGCAGCAGACTTCAGGGGGTATATGAATATGTGTGAGACTATGTGTGCACTTGTGTAGAAATGAGCGTGCGGGAGAGTGCAGAGGTGTGTACGCAAATGTGTGAGTGTGCTGCCATTCAGGGCGCATGGATTTCTGATGCATGAGTCATTGGTTGGGAGTGAGCCTTGGGAAGATATGTCCATAAATAAGACAGCACCCCTGACCTCCATGTCTATTCTGCAGCTGGCTTGGGCACGTGATCCTGGGCATCTCAGAAGCTGGAGGCGGGGGTGGGGGCTGTCTTTCCCTCCAGACCCCAGAGAGCAGCTGTCACGGATATTTCTAGCTCGCCTGGAGTCCCAGACATTTATGGATGTGATGGCTGCAGTGGGGTGGGGGGCAGGGGGCAGGGGAGGGGCATAAAGAGCTTCACTCCAGGGATCTTAGTGGAGTTCTGCTGGCAGGCAGGCCGATTCACCCATTCCACGAGTAGTTTTTGATAGTCTGTCATGTGCCAGGCACTCTCCTAGGGGCTGGGGTATGGTATGGTCAGGAGGTGACACATGAACTGTGCCTGAATAATAAGGAGCCGTCACATGAGACCTGAGGGAAGAACCTTCTGTGAGAGGATGGATGAGATGCCTGTTGCCAGCCTACACCCTCACTGGATTCTGGATCAAAGTTGCTGAAGCCAGGCAGAGAGCTAGAGGTGACCTAGAGGAGCAGGAAGGCAGATTCTCTGTCTGAGGGACCTTGGCTCATCTTCTACGCCAATCGACTGGGGTCAGGTGAACAGACAACTTGCTGAAGCCCCTTCCCCCAGGGAGCCTTCTTTGCTAAGGGCCACAGAGGCTGGCTCCCCCCACCTCTTAGAGCTGACAGAACCACTCAGTTCAGAGTTGGTGGTTTGTCTGATGGTTTGTCCCTGAGATCTGTTTTCCCAGCTTGGCCAGCAACCCCGCCTCCTAGGTTGGCTCTGTATTCCTCCAACGGCCCCCAGTGCGATGTGTGTAGGGGCTTTTTGTTCTGAGCCCTTGCCCGTGCACCTCGGATGTAACTGAGGGCGGAGGGTCAAGTGCAGGGGTTTCTCATCTCACCTCATTTATTCCATCATCCATTCACTCATCAAAAAACCCCATTTTTTTTTGGTTTGTTTTCTTGAGCTTTTACTGTGCGCCGGGCCCTGTTCCTGGCTCCAGGGAGACTGTAGAGCTAACTCGCCCCGCGCCTGGCCCCCAGGGAGCTCAACCTTCTTGCTGCACTGTTTCTCTGTTTTCAAGACCTGGTTCCACTGCCCGTGCGGGGAATGAGTCCGTCTCCCGGCGCCCCACCCCCGCCCATCCGCCTGCTAGCTCACCCGGACCCGGGCCGGGCCCCGGCGCCGCGGACAACTTGTGGCAGCGGGAACGCGGCGCGCCCCGGGGCCACATCTGGCTGCGCGGGCGCGCGCGTGTCACTAAGACGCTCATTCACCGGCGCAGCTGTCACCATAACAACCGGAGCCAGGGAATCCTGGCGACGGCTGCGGGCGAGGGGCGGGGGCGGCGGTCGCGGGAGGGAGCCGGCGGGGGCGGGAGCGCCCAGCACGCCCCGCGCTCCACAGAGCCCCGCTCCATGCGGACCCGCGGGCGGGAGGGCGCCACGCACGTCGCCGCAGCGGCCGTCCCCGCGGGCGGGGACCGAGCCTGCCACCGAGCCGCCGACCTCCCTCGCCGGGAGCCCTGACTCTATGGCCCCGGGGGAGCGCGCCGGAGCCTCCGCGCCGCCCACCACCAGCCGGAACCCGAGCGCCAGCCGGAGGAAGAGGGGAGCCCCGGGGGCCGCCGGCCCCGGCCCAGGGGCCCGCCCGCGGTCCCCGTCCCCGCCGCGGGGAATGGCGGGCAGGTAGCCGGCTGGCGCGAGGACCCCCGCGGCGGGCAGGACCAGCCGAGGACGCCGCGGCCCCGAGAGAGGGAGGAGAGCCGCGGCCCGCCCGCCCCCGGCCGCAGCCCCAGCAGGGCCCTCCCCCGGCGGCGCGCGCCCGCGCGCGCACACACTCGCACACCGTGCCTCCGCTCCTGCCCAACCTCGCCTGCCCCCCGCGAGTGCCGAACCCCCTGGGGCCGGATGCCATGGGTAACAACTTCTCCAGTATCCCCTCTCTGCCCCGAGGAAACCCGAGCCGGGCGCCGCGGGGCCACCCCCAGTCCCTTAAAGGTAAGGGAGGCTCCGCCGGGCCCGGCGCAGCCCGGAGGACTGGGGCGCAGGTGGAAGGGCAGGGAGAGGTGGAGAGGTGTGATTGGGGAGGAAGGGCAGGTGCCACCTGTTGTGTGAGTTTGGAGACGCGAGGTGCGCATCTGGCCCTGGTGGGGGGCCGGGAGTGGGGGGCCGGAGGTGGTGATGTTGAAAACCCGGAAGGATGGCGTTATGTGGGGTCTGCGCAGTTTCCCCCACCGGCACTGGGAACGTCACTGGAGTTAACTCAGGCCACGATGCTAGCGTGCTGGAGTGAGGAAGGGCATTTGCCCAGTGGGTAGGGGAGTGTGGCAGGAGGCTCAGACCGGCCAGCTGTGCTTCTCAAGGGAAGCATCACAGTCTCCTCCTTCATCTGCCCAGGGCTGGAGAGGTCACGCTGGAAGCACTAGTTGCATCTTCCATGGCAGGATCTTAAAGATCCAGGACTGACTTATAGCAGCCTGGAAGAAGGGGCCAGAGCTCTGTTGACTTTTTGCATCCACTGACTCAGCTTGGTTTCTGGTTCCTCCAAAGGCCAGATGTCCGTTCGGAACCCTAGACAGGAGATGCTTGGGAGCCTTGAAATGGAGGAACATTTACCAGGAAGGTCTTTGCGATCTCAATCCCCAGACCTACCCAGCACCGCCAAGGAAGCCCTGGCCCAGCCCTTGGCCCTGCAGCTTCCACTGTTTTCTCTGACCCTTGCAAGACACAGCTGTGTCCTCCCAAGCCCTCAGACCCCACTGATTCCCTTCCGGAAGCTGCTTGTCTATCACCTTCAGAACCAGCCAGCACTTGTCCTGGGCATTCTGATGGCTAAGAGCCAAGAAGGGAAGCCCTTGGTCTTCTCCAAAGAACAACCCACTTCCTCAGCCCCTTGGGTGACGAGAAGGATATGGTAATACCCCTTGACAAAACATTAGAGTTGAAAAGAACTTTTGCAAACACCTTTTCACGTGAGCGAGGAAACTGCTCTGGGTAGTCAGCAAAGCTAATCATACCCATTTCACAGTTGAGGAGAACCAATGCTTGTTTTTGGTTTCCGAAGCCAGCAAGAAGTGGAGCTAGGCTGCACATCTGTATCTCCTGACTAGATTCTGTCCTCTCTTTTGCTGGACAGTTAACCTTCCAGACTAGGGGAGAGGAGGAGGGATGGGACCACCATCCTGTGTTCTAGCTCCAACCATTTCAGAACTTCCGCTCTCGGTTTGGGAAAATCGGTAGGTTTGTTGTGTCTTTCTGGAAATTAATATGGTGGTACATGTCAAGACCTTTTAAAATAACATATTCATTGGCCTTGTGATTACTCTTAGAGGAGCTGATCCTAGCAAAATGGAGATCCAGGCAAATACTTATACGTTAGGTTAGGATGTTCACAGCAGTTGTGTTTATACTAGGAAAATAACCTAAATGCCCTGTAATCGTGGTATGTCCTCTTGGTGGAGTATTACGCAATCTTTAAAATTGTATTTTTGAAGAATATTTGATGATTTGGGAAAATGCTCAGTACAGCACCATAATGACAGTTGAAAAAGGCAGGACAAAAAAATATGTAGACTGTGAGATCCCAATTTTGTTTAAAAATATATGAATACAAAAAAAAAATATCAAACAATCCTGGAAAGAAAGTTTCCAAAAGGATAACATTGGTTTTTCTCTGGGTAATGGGATCACATAAGATTTTTTCTTTTTTCTTTCTTTTTATATTTTGCTCTTTTAAAAAATTTCTGCAATAAGCAATACTGTTTTTTTATCATCAGGAATAAGCTGTAAGTATTAACCTGTATAACAACTACTTATGAACATTGAAAACAGATTCTTAATGATGGAGGAAACTGTGGACATCTTCTCATTCAGTGTCCTCCCTCACAAGTGAGAAGAATGGAGGGAAGGGAGAGTGTTTGCCTACTCAGTGCATCAGTCAAGAGAACATGGCAAAGTCAGGCTGAACCCTTCAAGGGCAGAGTAGCTGAGCTAGTGAGTTGACTTGGGTTTAATGGCTCACAAACTGCCCCAAAAAGGCTGGCTTGCTCCATCCTTGACCCTAGGGAAGTTCAGAGAAGGCTTCGGTAATTATACCTCTTTTCACCTAAAGTTTGGGATTGTGGGGATGTGAGGTCTCTGTGACTGGAGTCTTTGGCAAGGGAGGGAATGGGCAGGAGAGGGTCTAGGATCCTCCCACCTCCCTGCCCCCACTCTAACCTTCTCCTCTGCATGACTCCCCACTTATGTGGCCTCCACTTAAGTGGAAACTCCACTCATGCTGCCTCCCTGGTTTGTAGGGATCAGTTCTTTTTCCATGGGACTAAATGGTGGCGAAGTTCTCTCTCTAGCCGTCTCCCTCTCTCTGCCCATCCCCTTTCAGGCTTGATTTACCAGATTCCACTCCCCTGTCCCTACCCACACACCTACTGGAGGTGGCCGTGAGAATTTTGATTCTGCTCCTTCCAAGCCTGAGATCAAAGATTAGGGTGTGCCCATGATGGCCACCTATGGGTGTCCTTTGTCCAGGGTCCACTGATCCTGACTTCTCCTACCCTAATAAAGCCATCTTTACTCTGTTTTTGTGTCTACTCAAAATTCTCTTCAAACTAAAACAGCATTGGCCTAGTAGTCTTCTCTGATACATCAGTGGTCATCCAGAATTCCATTCCAACTGTATTGGTGTTGACCTCAGTACTGGCTCTGACTTTAAGCCTGTCCACCTGGACTTGTGCTCGGATTGGTTCGGTACCCACCCTGTGTTCGGCTCTAATTCATTATCAGTGAATTAGATTATCGGTGTCCATACCGAAATTTGCTGGGGGTGGGGAACTCTCCTTTGTTTTGTTTTTTTCTCTCTCTCCTTCTATAATTGAAATCTCTATTGATTTCTCCCCATTTTAATTAAAACAGCTGGAAGGGGTCTGACATAATAGGGACCCTGGGACACATTGGAGATCTAAGATTAGTCTGGCTGTCAGGCTGACATGAAATGAGGCTCGTCCTTCACCTGTCAGGTGGTAGACTTTGGTGTTCTCCCTGGAGACACGCTAACTTCACCTCACTGCCAGTGATTCCCACTGGGGTCTGAACAGTGTTGGTCTAGGAGTGTCCAGGGGAGAGATCCAAGGCATAGCTCTGGGCTTAGGACCAAGAGACAGTTACGAGGATGCCTGACCGAGAGGTGAGGGCTCCTGACATCCTGGTACATTCACAAGCTGAAGATCTACTTGAAGAGGCAAGGCTGAGGGAGGGAATGGGGCCAAGTGCTTGGCTGGACCACTGAAATCCCAGATGTGTGTGGGCATAGGTCAGAAATGGGGAACCAGGGAGGAATGTGAGCCAGACATGGAGGGAATGGCAGAAATTGGACAGATGATAAGGAATGAAGCAGGAGTGCTAGGGTGTGGGGAGGAGGGTTGGGGAAGGGACATACAGCAAAGGCTTGGAGGTGGGAGTCAGTAAGTGTGTGTGTATATTCTCAGTTACAGGCACAGGGTCACTGGGGCAGGGGACTCCAGCTTGGAGTCAAATACAGAGACAAATACAGAGAATAAAGATCTTCCTCCTTTGCTAGCTCCTTCTGAGTGCCTGCCTGCTTAGTGCTAAGTGCTGACGGGATGGTAACTAGGAAAACCTTCGGGGAGGGCTACCCAGCCCAGTGGTCACCCATAGATGAGGATTGGATGGGCCACTTCCCATCTTCTTTTAAATTGTGGTAGGATTTACATAAAATTCACCATTTTAAGAGTTTTGGACCGTGCAATCCAGTGACGTTTAGTACATTCACGATGTTGTGCAACCACCACCTCTGTCTAGTTCCAGAACATTTTCATCACCTCAAAAGCAAAGCCTGTACCCAGTAAGCAGTCACTCCCCATTACCTCCTCCCCTGAATCCTTGGCTAAGAATGCTGCCCAGAAACATCGACCTCGGAAGTGGTGGGGCTGGGATTTCTACCCAGAACACCAGAGCTCGTGAGGGAGCAAATCGGTCTTGGAGGAAGTTTTGTATATTGGGGCCTTCTTTTCCCTGACCCTCTGGGATGGCATGTGCTCACTTCCAAGATGTGTGCATTGAGGGTCAGGTTTCGGTTCTCAATCACAGAGGCCAAGATGGCGGCTGGATAGGCAAGAGCAAGAGGGAGGAGGAGGGGGGAGGAAGGAGGGCAGGAGCTGGGCACTGCCCAGGGGAATGCCAGGGATGCCTCTATCCTGGTGTGCCAGCTGCCCAGGCCTATTTCCTTTTGGTCTGTGACTCTCCCAAGGGCTAGAGGCTTAGGGGCTGCTTCTCACTGAACTGGTTGCTTTGGCAACCCTGGGCTGGATGCAAGTGGTCTCCTTGGTAACGCCTGAGAAACCTGCCTATGGGGATGGAGGGAGGTGGACGGGCCAGCGGTCAGGCAGGGTGGCACAGGCAGAGCTGGGCCAGGCTGCTGAGATCAGAGGCCTCTGGGGAGGGTCAAGCTTATGGAATAGGCTGGGCTGCCTGTTGGCCATTCCCCAGCGAGCCAGAGTCCAGAAGCCCAGGAGATCTGGGGGCCTGCCTGGAGACACCAAAGGCACTATGGGCCGGCCCAGGAAGTGGGAGGAGATGGGGGTGAGGGTGAGAAGGGGAGAGAATATAGCTTCTGGATGACAGAGCCAGCTACAGGGTTTATTAAAAGATGCTTATCAGAGGTCATTACCCGGATCCTGCTGCTTTGGGAAATGAGCAGGTGCTGATGCCTGTGGGGGGGCCGGGCAGAGAGAAAAGAAGGTCTAGGAGAGGAGGAGAAGGAAATAGATGGAATCACTGGCAGGCAGGTGGGAGGCCTTGGCTTTCTCTCTGCTCTGGCTGCCCTGGGGCGGGGGGCAGGGGGCTAGTTAGGTCTGGCTCTGGAACTGAAGTTCTAGGGTGAGAGTTGGGGTTCCAGGGATGCTCTGATGGGAGGGGCTCATTCTGTTGTTTAGCAAATGCATACTAAGCATTGAAGACAGGCCAGACACTCTCCTAGGCATGAGGATACAAAATAGATGTGTACAAAATAGATGAGGGCTCGTTGCCATGAAGCTTTCCCTCCAGTGGGGAGGCAGATGGGAAGAAAAATGACACATGAACAAAAATGAATTGGAAGATGATAATAACCACTAACATGCTATGTGCTGGAGCCCATGCTAAAGTCTTTACACCTATTATCTCATTTAATTTTTAAAACAACCTTGTGAAGTAAGTATGATTATTAACCCCATTTATGGATGGATCAACTGAAGCTTAAAGAGGTTAAATAACTTGCCCAAGGTCAAATGGCTGATACGAGGTGGAGCCTGGATTCTGGCCAGAGTCTTTCTGATTTTGGAGCTACTGCTCTCGCTTTCTCTCTCTCTCTAATACAGGCATACTTAGGAAATATTACGGGTTCTGTTCCAGATCTCTGCAATAAAGTGAATATTGCAATAAAGCGAGTCAAATGAGTTTTTTTGTTTCCTAGTGCATATAAAAGTTATGTTTATACTACACTGTAGTCTATTAAATGTGCAGTAGCATGACGTCTAAAAAAACCAGTCTATTCCTTAACTAAAAATGCTTTATTGCTAAAAAAGTGCCAACCATTATCTGAGCTTTCAGTGAGTTGTGTTGTTGTTGCTGGTGGCTGTTCTTGCCTGGATGTTGATGACTACGGACTGATCAGGGCGGCGGGTGCTGAAGGCTGGGGTGGCTGTGGCAGTTTCTTCAAATAAGACAGTGATGAAGTTTGCCGTATCAATTGACTCTTCCTTTCGCGAACGAATTCTCTGCAGCCTGTGATGCTATTTGATAGCATTTTACCCACAGGAGAAATTTTTTCAAACTTGGAGTCAGTCCTCTCGAACCCTGCTGCTGCTGTGTCAACTAAGTTTATGTAATACTCCAAATCCTTTGTTGTCGTCTCTACAATCTTCACAGCATCTCAAGAAACCACTTTGCTCATCCATAAGAAGCAGCCCCTCATCTGCTAAGGTTTTATCACAAGATTGCGGCAACTCAGTCCCATGTTGACGGTCCACTTCCAGTCTACTTTTCTTGCTGTTTCCAGCACATCTGCAGAGACGTCCTCCACTGAAGTCTTGAAGCCCTCACAGCCATTCACGAGGGTTGGAATCTGCTTCTTCCAAACTCCTGTTAATGTTGACATTTTGACCTCTTTCCACGATTGACGAATGTTCTTAATGGCATCTAGAATGGTGAATCCTTTCCAGACGGTTTTCAGTGGACTTTGCCAGAGGAATCACGATCTGTGGCAACTGTACCCTTATGGAATGTATTTCTTAAATGATAAGACTTGAAAGTTGAAAGGACTCCTTAGATCCACGGGCTGCAGAGCGGGTGTTGTGTTAGCAGGCATGAAAACAACATTAATCTCCTTGTACATCTCCATCAGAGCTCTTCAGTGACCAGGTGCCTTGTCAATGAGCAGTAATATTTTGAAAGGAATATTTTTTTCTGAGGAGTAGTTCTCAACAGTGGACTTAAAGTATTCGGCAAACCATGTGGTAAACAGATGTGCTGTCATCTAGGCTTTGTTGTTCCATTTATAGTGCACTGGCAGAATAGATTCAGTGTAATTCTTAAGGGTCCTAAGATTTTCAGAATGGCAGGTGGACCATGTCTTCCACTTAAAGTCACCAGTTGCATTAGTCCCTAACAGAGTGAGCCTGTCCTTCGAAGCTTTGAAACCAGGCACTGACTTCTTCTCTCTAGCTATGGAAGCCCTAGATGGTATCTTCCAATAGAAGCCTGTTTCATCTACACTGGAAATCTGTTAAGTGTAGCCACCTGCATGAATTATCTTAGCTCGATCTTCTGGATAATTTGCTGCAGCTTCTACATCAGCACTTGCGTCTTTACCTTGCATTTTTATATTGCGGGGACGGCTTCTTTTCTCTAAACCTCATGAACCAACCTCTGCTAGCTTTAATCATTCTCCTGCAGCTTCCTCACCTCTCTCAGCCTTCACAGACTTGTAGAGAGTTCGGGTCTTGCTCGGGATGAGCCTTTGGCTTAAGGAAATGTGGCTGTTTTGATTTTCTGTCTTTTTTAAAAATGTTTATTCTTGAGAGAGAGAGACAGAATGTGAGCAGGGGAAGGGCAGAGAGAGAGGGAGACGCAGAATCCGAAGCAGGCTCCAGGCTCTGAGCTGTCAGCACAGAGCCCGACGCGGGGCTCGAACCCACGAACTGCGAGATCGTGACCTGAGCGGAAGCCGGACGCTTAACTGACTGAGCCACCCAGACACCCCTGGGGTGTTTTGATTTTCTATTCAGACCACCAAAACTTTCTCCATCTCAGCAATAAGGCTGTTTTGCTTTCCTATCATTCATGTGTTCACTGGAGTAGCACCTTTAACGTCCTTCAAGACCTTTTCTTTTGCGTTCACAGCTTGGCTAACTGTTTGGAGCAAGAGGCCTACGTTTCCCCGATCTCCCTCCTTCCTCACTGAGCGTAATCACTTCTAGTTTTTCATTTAAAGTGAGAGATGCGAGACCCCTCCTTGCCCGATGCAGGATTACCACAGATCTCCAATTTGTTAAAAAAAAAAACAAAAAAAACCCCACAACTCATTGTCTGCAAAGTACGGTGAAGTGAAGCACCATAAAATGAGGTTTGCCTGTAACCATTTTATTTAGAACAGCTTTAGATCTACAGAATTATTGCAAAGTGATGGAGTTTCCAGATACTCCCTGGCTGGTGTACCCCACAGTTAACATCTTAACCTTAGTATGGAAAATTCATGACCAGTAATGAGCCAATATTGATACATTGTTATTAACTAATGCCTTTACTTTATTCAGATTTCCTTAAATTTTCCCAGTGTTCTATTTCTGTACCCGGATCCCGTCCAGGATGTCACATTGTATTTTTAGGTACCATGTTATATATTTAGTGGTCATGTTTTCTTCGGCTCCTCTCAGTTTTGACAGTTTTCCATGCTTTCCTTGTTTTTGATGACCTTGACAGTTTTGAGGATTACTGGTTAAGTTTCTTGTAGACTGTCCCATTCTTGGGATGTGTCTGATGTTCTCACGATTAGATTGCTGTATAGGTTTTGGAAAGATAGACCGTAGAGGTGAGGTGCTGTTTCCATCACGTATCAAGTGTGCGTGCAAGCCACATGACCTATCACTGGTGATGTTGACCTTGATCACTCAGCTGAGATAGTGCTTGTCTGGTTTCTTCATTGTAAAGTTAAAGTTATACTTTCCTCCCCTTTCCATATTGCACTCTTTGGAAGCTACTCTCCATGCGCAGCCCTCACTTAAGGAGTGGGAGTTATGCTCCCCTTCCTTGAGGCCAGAGCATTACTTTAATTACTCTGTCAACTATTTCTTTAGTTACCTGGTCAGTTAGATCAGATACTTTTGGATAAGGGCTGTAAAAGAGAGAAGACTGGGGAGCTATCCTCAGGGAACTTGACCTGGTCCTGCAGGTCTGGGAAGGTTTCTCTAGGGAAGTGGCCAGAAGATGAGTAGGGCTTGGCTTTATGTTCCTAGAAGGGTACTACTGGAATGTTGGGTGTGGAACTACTCATTTAACATCCCTGACCCCTGCCTGTTCAATGCTACTGGCCACCTTCAAGGTCATTGTGACTTAAGAAAAAAAAAAAAAAAAACTCTCCCATGTTTTTCTTTTCTTTTAATTACAGTGTAGTTAATATGCATGCAGTGTTATATTAGTTTCAGGTGTACAATATAGTGATTCAACAATTCTATAATTACTCAGCGCTCATCAGGATAAGCGTACTCTTAATCCCCTTCACCTATTCTACCCACTCCTCCACCCGCCTCCCCTCTGGTAACCATCTGCTCTCTAAAGTTAAGATCTCCTGTATTTTTAAAAGCACCCCAAAGCCTATTACTGCCCCTGATTGAGAGCATTGAGCTGGGTGTGGAGAGCAGCAGTGAAGGGTGTTCCTGGCAGGGGGCCTAGGACAGAGGCCTAGGCCTGTGCTTGAGGACAGAGTTTAGAGTTGGTTCCTGCTAAGTATGGAGGAGGGGATGATCCCAGGCCGATGTCATCCCAACCCCCTGGGCCAAGGAACTTTCTCAGCAGAAAATCATTAAGAGATCACTGCCTTGCCTCTCTTCCGTGGTCACAGAGGAGGTCTGTGCAGGGCTGGGGCAGGAGGAGGAGGGTTTTTCCTGGGATGAAGGAAGAGGGAGAGGAAAGTATGACTGCTGGCTTATTTGTGTGGCCTTCTTTGCCTCTGTTGCCCCAGAACGCCATTCCTGCTGCTCCAAAGGTCGGGGAGGGGACAACAAAAATGGAGAACATTGCCAGGAGGAGGTACTGTCTTGTGATAAGGGTGGTGGCCCTTCCACATGCTCCTGGCTTTCACCTTCATCTCCCCCCCCCCCTGCCCCCACCACCCATGGCTTGCCCTGGCCTCTCCCCCACATCTGCGGAAAGGCTGATCTTCTCCAGAGGATGGGCCAGTCTAGAGAGTGTGCGCATCCCAGTGGAGGTATCCATCCATGTGCGTCTGAGAACAGGGGAGGAAGCGCTTTGCCTTGATCAGAGTAAGTAAAACTTCAGGGGTGCTCCAGCTCCTCGATTTCATGTGTTGGTGCCCTCTTGGCAATGGACATGGTGCTGGGTATGGAGACTGAGAGGTGAATACTGGCATCGTGTCTGTCCTTGAGGTGCCCATGGTCCACCTTTATTTAATTCATACATCAGTCCGTATTGACAGGAGGAGCCCTTTTCTCCTCCATGTCTGCTTTCTGTTCCTTTTCTTTCCCTGCTCTTCCCAGCAAATGCTCCTTTGAACACATTTTCCCCGAGGAGAGAGGACTGGCAGGTGGTCAGGTGTGTATGTGAGGTTGGTGGAAGGACCAGTGCCCCCTGACTTTGAACATCAGAACCCAAATATACTGTAGAGATTGTTTTGTCCTACCTCCTTTGTCAGCCCAGGTCTGGGGTTCTCAGTCCCAGAGAGGGGAAGTGACTTGCCCAAGGTCCTACAGTGGGATTGGACCAGGTGGTACTGTGGTCTCAAGGCTCTGACCTTGAAGGGTGCTGATGGTCTCCAGAGTTGACAGAATTAAACTCCAGAGGGACAGCTGAGGGGGATGGATGCTTGACCCAGCTATGCTATGTGCTGTCTGTAGGGAGATTGTTGAAGGGCTTTAAATGGAAGAGTGACAGAGTCACTTAGACATCTTAGAAAATTCTAAGCAAGGGGCAAGTGAGGGGCAGGACAGGAGACTGCTGCAGACCTCCAGGGGAGGAGACAGGTGTGGCTTCTGCCAGAGTGGGGCAGTGAGCAGTGGGGCAAATAGATTGACGTCAGCTTGAAGATTTAGAGGTGGAGAGGGAGATACAGAGGAGCTGCTTGTGTGGACACCTCTCTGGGATTTCTGACTTCTGGGGGTGTGGGGGCCTGGCTTGGAAGAGCTTGAATACACAGGGAGGCGGGCCTCTTGGGAGTTCAGGGGTGGGTGTTCCCTTGAGTGCTGTGTCCCACCCAATCCCTGAGGTCTTAGAGCCAGGAGAAGAAACAGGTGAGGGGGCATGGCTGGCCCTGGGCTCTTAACTCCATCTCTACTACCTGGGACACGATCAATAATTAATACGCCCTCTGCCTGTCACAGGTGGCTCCCGGGTGGGCAGAGGCAGGGCCCTGGCACCTGTGGTGTGATATGCATCTGGCTTCTGCTGGCCCCGGGCCGGGGCCCTTCAGTCCTGATGTAGCCAGTCTTTCTCAGGTGGCTCTTTGCTCCCAGCATACACACACAAACCATGAAAGGTGGCCATAAATCAGCTGGGACAGGCCAAGGCTTCTCTGGTTTTCCCAGAGTTGAGATCAAAGCCCCAGACCCTCACCCTGGGGCTCAATACTTATTAAATTATTAAACTGTCAAGGGAGGGGAAAGCAGGAGGGACTGGATGGATGGCCATACAGTAAAACAATGCGGAAGAATACGGGCCGAGAAATGAAATAGCAGGTAGTGCAGATATCTCTTCAAGATAGAGATTTCATTTCCTTTGGATACATTCCCAGAAGTGAGAATCATAGGCAGTTCTATTTTTAATTGTTTGAGGAACCTCCATATTGTTTTCCAAAACTGCTGTACCAATGTACATTCTCACCAACAGTGTACAAAAGTTCCCTTTTCTTTACATCCTCATCAATATTTGTTATCTTTTTGATAAGAAACATCCTGATAAGTGTGAGGTGATCTCTCATTGTGGTTTTGATTTGTATTTCCTTGATGACTAGTGATGTTGAACACCTTTAATGTACCTGTTGGCCATTTGTGTGTCTTTGGAAAAATGACTCCTCATTAAAAGAAAAAAAATTTTTTTAATGTTTACTTATTTTTGAGAGAGACAGAGTTTGAGTGGGGAAGGGGCAGAGAGAGAGGGAGACACAGAATCCGAAGCAGGCTCTAGGCTCTGAGCTGTCAGCACAGAGCCTGACATGGGGCTCGAACTCATGAGCTGTGAGATCATGACCTGAGCCGAAGTCAGATGCTCAACCAACTGAGCCACCCAGATGCCCCGAATCTTCATTTTTAAATTGAGTTACTATTATTATTTTCTTGCTATTGAGTTGTAAGAGTTCCTTATATATTTTGGATGTTAACCCCTTATCAGATAGATGGTTTGCAAATATTTCCTCCCATTCTTTAGGTTGCCTTTTTATTTTGTTGTTTCCTTTGCTGTGCAGAAACTTTTTTTGATTAATGTAGTTCCACTTTTTAATTTTTTCTTTTGTTGCCTGTGCTTTTGGGATCATATCCAAAAAAATCAAGTCAAGACCAGTCAATTGTCAATACCAATGTCAAGCTTTTTTCCTGTTTTATTCCAGGGGTTTTATAGTTTCAGGTCTTATATTTAAGTCTTTAATCCATTTTGAGTTGATTTTTTAATATGGTGTGAGATAAAGGTCCAGTTTAATTCTTTTGTTTGTGGATAGCCAGTTTTCCCAACACCATTTATCTTTTCCCCATTGTGTATTCTTGGCATTTTTGTTGAAAATTGGTTGACCATATGTGCATAGGTTTATTTCTGCAATATTTTATTCTGTTGAGCTGTATATATGTCTTTATGCCAATACCATACTGTTTTGATTACTATAGCTTTGTAATATAGTTTGGAATCAGGAAGTGTGATGCCTCCAGCTTTGTTCTTCTCCCTCACGATTTAGCTACTCAGGGTCTTTTGTGGTTCTATACAAATTCTGAGATTATGTTTTCCATTTTTATGAAAAATGCCATTGGAATTATGGTAGGGATTACATTGAATCTGTAGATTGCTTTGAGTAGCATGGACATTTTAACAATATTAATTGTTTCAGTTAATGAATATGGGATATCTTTGCACTTATTTGTATCTTCTTCAATTTCTTTCATCAATGTTTTATAGTTTGCAGTATGGAGATCTTTCATCTCCTTGGTTAAATTTATCCCTAAGTACTTTATTCTTGTTGATATTTTGTAAATAGTTTTGTTTCCTTACTTTTTGGGTACTTTATTGTTAGTGTATAGAAACACAACTGACTTTTGTATGTTGATTCCATATCCTGCAACTTTACTGAATTTACTTATCAATCCGACAGTTTTTTGGTGGAGTCTTTAGATTTTTCAACATATAAGATCTTGTCATCTGCAAATAGAGATAATTTTACTTCTTTCTTTCTGATTTGGATCCCTTTTATTTCTTTTTTCTTGCTTAAGTGCCCTGGCTGGGACTTCTGGCACTGTTTTTGACTACAAGTGGCAAGAGTGGGCACCCTTGTCTTGTTTCTGATCTTAGAGGAAAAGCTTTCAGCTTTTTACCATTGAGTATGATGTTAGCTGTGAACCTGTCGTATGTGGCCTTTATTATGTTGAGGTACATTCCATATATACTTAATTTGTTGAGTGTTTATCATGGAAAGATGCTGATGTTGTCAAATGCTTTTTATCCATCTATTGAGATGATCATATGATTTTTTAAATCATTTATTTTATTAATATGGTATATCATGTTTATTGATTTGTATATATTGTACTATTCTCACATCCCAGGGATAAACCCACTTGATCATGGTGTAAGATCCTTTTTACTGTGCTGTTGAGTTTGGTTTGCTAATATTTTGTTAAAGATTTTTACATCCATGTTCATCAGGATATTGGTCTATGCTTTCTTTTCTTGTAGCATTTTTGTCTGGCCTTGGTATTAGGGTAGTGCTGGCCTCATAAAATGGGTTTGGAACAGTTCCTTCCTCCTCATTTTTTTGGAGAGAGCTTGAGAAGGATTGGTATTAATTCTTTTGTAAATGTTTGGTAGAATTCACCAGTGAAGCCATCTGGTCTTGGACTTCTTTGGAGATTTAAGAATGCTTTACCCAGCAAAGCTATCTTTCAAAATCGAATGAGAGATACAGACATTCCCAGACAAAAAAAGCTGACGTAGTTCACAACCACTAAACCTGCCTTACAAGAAATGCTAAAGGAGTTCTTCAAGCTGAAAAGAAAAGACACTAACTAGTAACATAAAAGCATATCAAAATATAAAACTCCCTGGTAAATGTAAATATGTGGTCAGATTCAGGATACTCGAATATTCTGATGATGGTATATAAATCACTTACAACTCTAATATAAAGGTTAAAAGACAAAAAGAATTTCAAAAAGCTATAATTACAGTAGTCTGCTAGTGGATATATAATATGAAAATATGTAAACTGTGATGTCAAAAACATAAAGGGGGGGAGTAAAAGTGTGGAGCCTTTGTATGTGAACAAAGTTGAGTAGCTATCAGCTTCAAACAGACTATGATAAGATGTTTTATGTAAACCTCATGGTAACTACAAAGCAAAAACCAATAGTAGGTACACAAAAGATAAAGAGAAAGGGATGAAAACATACCACTATAGAAAATTGTCAAATCACAAAGGAAGGCAGTAAAGAGGAAGAAAGGAGCAAAGGATCTATGAAATACCCAGAAAACAATGAACAAAATGGCAATAGTAAGTCCTTGTCTATCAATAATTACTTTAAATATAAATAGTCTGAATTCTCCAATCAGAAGACAAAGAGTGGCTGAATAGTTAGCAAAACAAGACTCAATGAACTACCCAAGTATAAGAGACTCATTGTAGCTTCAAGGATACACTTAAGCAGAAAGTTAAGAGATGGAAAAAGATATTCCAGGCAAATGGAAATGAAAGAGAGCAGGGATAGTATCAGACAAAATAGACTTTAAATAAACAATTGTAATAAGTGGGGTGCCTGGGTGGCTCAGTCAGTTAAGTGTCCAACTTTTGATTTTGGCTCAGGTCATGGTCTCACAGTTCATGGGATCCAGCCCCATATCGGGCTCTGCGCTGACAGCACAGAACCTGCTAGGGATTTTCTCTCTCCCTCTCTCTCTGCCCCTCCCCCACTTGCACGCACACCAGTGCTCTTTCTCTCTCAAGGTAAATAAATAAACTTAAAAAAAAAGACTAGTAAGAGATAAGGTGATTATAAAATGATAAAGGAATTGATTTATCAAGAGAAAATAACTATAGTAAATATATATGCACCTAACATCAGAGCACATAAGTAGATAAAGCAAATATTAACAGATCTGAAAGGATAAATAGACAGCAATCCCATAATAATAGGGGACCTCAGTTCTCCCTTTCAACAATAGATAGATCATCCATACAGAAAATCAATAAGGAAATATTGGACTTGAACTACACTTTAGACCAAATGGACCTAAGAGACATACAGAACATCCCATCAAACAGTAGCAAAATGCACATTCTTCCCAAGTACACACAGAACATTCTTCAGGGTAGATCATATGTTAGCCACAAAACGAGTCTTAACATATTGAAGATTTAAATCATTTCAAGTATCTTTTCCAACCACAGTGTTATGAAACTAGAAGTCAATGACAGGAGGAAAACTGGAAAGTTTACAAAATGTGTAGATTGAACAACATAGTCCTGCACAACCAATGGGTCAAAGAAGAAATCCAAAGGGAAATTAAAAAAAAAAAAATCTTGAGACAAACAAAAATGGAAACACAATATACCAAAATTGCAGGATGTAGCAAAAGCCGTTCTAAGAGGGAAGTTTATGCTGATCAATGCTTACGTTAAGAAAAAAGACAGATATCAAATAAACAGCCTAATTTTACACCTCAAGGAACTAGAAAAAGAAGAAGAAACTAAGCCCAAAGTTAGTAGGAGGAAGGAAATAACGAAGATCAGAGTAGAAATAAATGCAATAAAGACTAGAATGATTATAGAAAAGATCAACAAAAGTAAAAGTTGGTTTTTTGAAAAGATAAAATTAACGAACTGTTAGCTAGACTAGGAAAAAAAGAGAGAAGACTCAAATATATACCAGAGAAATACAAAGGATCATAAGAGACTACTATGAGCAATAATATGCCAACAAGTTGGATAACCTAGAAAAAACGGATAAATTCCTAGCAACATACAACCTACCAAGACTAAATCATGAAGAAATAGAAAATCTGACTGGACCAATAATGAGAAAGGAAATCTCCTTTCTTCAGAGCAGAGAGAGCCTAGCCAGGCCTGAGAGGTGCAGAGGGGGTTTTCCATCTCCTGGGGCAGGCTGGCAGATCCTCTGGGTCTGAGGAAACCAGCCAGACACCCCGACCCTGGTGTGGAACCAAGATGATGGAGGAAGTGGTGGGGTGAGGCTATGAGTGGCCAGAATGCCGCTCACATGGACGGTTCTGCAGCAGAGTGCAGCCCTCCTACAAATTGGGGCTCTGATTGCATGAGATTCCTCCAGTTCCTTCACTGCAATGTGAAGGAAACTGTTTTAGGGAGTTAGGGTTTCCTCAGCCAGTCCCCGAGTTGAGGGTGTGTTAAAAGAAACAAAATACCAGAAGAGTCTGGATCAGTTGTTGAGAAGAGAGTTTCCCAAGATTTAGGGCTTGTTCTGAAAGAGGAAGTTTACTGTCTAGTGCAAAGTTTCAGTTCCTAGAGCACAGGCTCTATTTTGGGGGTTGAAGGTGCCGTTTTTGCAGGGAAGATTCTGGCTTGGTATTGAGGTGCCCGTTGTGAGGTCTCATGTCCATGCTGGGGTGAGAGTTCCATTCCTGGAGGGGAGTTTTCACTGCAGGGTGCCAGATTCATGCCTGCAGTTGAGCTTTGAGTCTTGGGGCCCAGAATCCACTGTGGTGCTCCATATTCTATGATTGGGTTAAGGTTCCCTTCTTGGGCTTTGGGGTTTGATTATCAGGCTGGAGGTCTTGTGCCCTGGGAGGAAAGGAAGAGCTAGAACCCCTTTTCACTTCTGGAGAAGACTTTCTGGGACCAGCAGCAGAGGAATGGGCCAATAGACTCGTGAGCTGATGTTCAGGAGGCCCAGGTCCCAGCCCCTGCCGAGGATAAATCACTTGCAAGCTTTAGGTCTCCGCTGGAAGCAGGGCCAGGCGGTGGTGTTGACTCACAAAGTACCATCCAAGCTTGCTTGATCCTCCCAAAATGACGCTAATGGTGGGCTCCATAGGTACCGATGGCCATTGCCTGGTGAGTCAGATCCATGATGACAGCACTCAAGCTGCCCTGGGCACTGTCAGCTCGGTCCAATTAGTGACAATCGGATCTTAACTTGTGCTGAGGGGCCCCTGGGGAGAGGGAGCACACACTGAGTGGGATATGTTAAATCTGGGTCCCTGGGGCTTGGTGTGTGGCTCCGGAGGGAGGGAGCTCAGCTGAGTTGGGCCAACAGCTTCCTTCCTACTGGGCCGGTTCTCACGTAGCCCCGTTGGTAGGTACAGACATACCATAAACCGTGATGTGAAGGGGACTGAGTCTCTCCCTCGTGCTCTGGGGAGCAGCTGAGATGCACGGAGAGTGTTGTGTGCTCAGAAACATCTGCTTCTATATAGGGCCACTGCCCTAACTCCCCCATCATTTCTTTCTCTTATTACTCCAGTGTGGCTCCCCGTCTCGCACAGCCGAAGTTGCTGGGAAGAGAAAAGCCCATTACGTTTGTCTGGGGCTTTCAGCTTTGTAAAGGCCTCCTGCCTCTTCCCTCCCGGATCTTGTTCCACATGTAGAGATTGCTGAGGCAGGTGGTCTTGGCCCTACTTCCTGGAGGAGCAGCTTGAGGTCCAGTTGGGTGGACCAGGGTATCTTCACTGGTGCCTGTACCCGCTTGCCCAGGGTCGCAGAGCTGGCCTGTGGGCCTTGAATGGGGGGTCCCTGCCACGTGGCTTCCTAGCCCCCATACGCCTCTGTTGCAGGTGGACCTTCTTGTCTCAGAGGTCCTCCTCTGTTCTACCCAAATGTGAGACAGCAGTGAGTGATGCCGTGCTGTCAGGTGAGGCTGTGTAGGGAGTTTCCAGCTCGGGAAATTTCTCCAGTGTTCCGGAAGAACTTCCCCTTTAGGACAGAACCCCTTCCCTATGGCACCTCAGAAGATGGGGGAGTTTTCTCCACCACCAGGTCTGTCCCACGAATGTAGGGAGTGCTCTGTCTAGGTCTGCAGGGACTACCCCCCGCACCCCCCCCCCCCCCCCAGCTCCTTCTGTGTGGTCCTGGCCAAGGTACATGGCAGGCTGAGAGGCCTGGGGATCCCGCTGGGTAAAGGAAACCCAACCCAGACATTGGACTCTGGTGTGGTCCAGCAGGCCTCTAGAGTTCCCCAAGGGCATCTGAGGGAATCTAGGGTGTGAGGAGGGAGGAGGAAAGGCAGGCAGAGTAGAGGCCCTGTGGTTGAGGAACAGTCTCTGGAGTCAGATTTTGTCTTTGCTGCCTGTGCCACCTGGAGCCAGAGGCTTAACTTCTCCGTATTCCTTATTGGAGATAATGCTTGACTCGTAATAAATGCATAATAAATACTAGTTATTGTTACCATCATTAGACTCGACCTTCAGGCCCCACCTTCGACCTCACTTCCACCAGGAAGCCTTCCCTGACCACCCGGGCTGGGTTAGATGGCTGCTGTTCTCTTTCACTGCAGCCCTGTGCTCCTCTGTGAGCACTGATCACCCTAGGTGTCAGGACCTGTTTGCCTGTCAGTGTCTCTCACCCCCTGTGTGCTCACCATTGTGTTGCTGCCGCTGGGCCTGGCATACACAGTTGGCCTCAACAAATATTTTGAAATGAATGCAAGAGTGGGCTGATTCTGGGGAAGTCAGACTTCTTTCCGGGCCCTCCGGGCCGCCAACAGTCCATTTTCTTTTCTTTGTTGAAATGACCTTTCTTGAACACCAGGCTCAGGGGCCAAGATGGGAAAAGGTAAGAGTAATATGGAGCTGTTGGCTCATTTATTCATTCCCCCATAGCACAGATATTCTCTGGGTGCCTTGCAGGTGCCAGGCCTTGTGCCAGGATTTGGGGACAGACGTGCCTTCATCCTTAAAGCACTTGTGGTGCTGATCACTGGGGCCGAGAAAGGTCAGAGGAGAGGAGGGTGGTCAGCGAGGCCGAGGGGAGTCAGGAAATGCTTCCAGGAGGAGAGATTTGTTTTGAAGAATGATGGGGAAGTTTGGATAGATCATAGATGGGCCTTCTCTCGGGGGTGGGCAGGGAGCAGATAGAGAAGACAGAGCTGCCCGTGAATGGCAATAAGGCAAAGCTGGCCAATGACATTGTGGCCTGAGGGGGTGGGGGCCCTGACTGTCTTGCTAAAGATGGGTTCCCAAGCTGTGGGTGCCGCTGATCCTGGCTCTGCCATCCACAGACAAGTGACCCTGGGCAGGTCATGTCACTCCCCGAGTGCTAGTTGATTCACCTCCAGGATGGGAGTGGTGATGCCTGCCACTCAGGGTTGTTGGACCACTTTGTGAAAGGAGAAGGCCCAGGTGATGCGGGGGGGGGGGGGGGGGCAGGTGGGGCCCTCAGGCAGGCTGGGAGGCAGGTTGGGGTGGGGTGCTATGTGGGAAAACAGGAAGGCTGTCCTGCTTCAGGCTTCTCTGTTTTGTAAATAATTAAATTCTTATCTTGGGTTTGTGGTGCCCACACTGCAGGAGGCAGGTGATAGCTGGGGGAACAAGGTGCTGTATTGTTCAGGAAGTAGTGGGGTCCCTTTCCTCCCCTTTTCCCTCCCTCCCCGCCTCCTGGTCATGGCAGGCAGGTCGGTTGGGGTAAGGAGTCATCTAGGGTCTTCTTGCGTTGTCCCTCCTTCCTGCGTTTTTCTTTCTCCCTGTCTCCATGTTGTCATTGCCTGGTTCCCCTTCACAGTCTCACCTCTGCACACCCGAAGCACTGCTTGCCCCCTCTCCCCGCAGGCCCCACGCCCCTTGGCACCGTTACCCTGTCCCCATCCCACACTGCTGCCTGCTGAAACCTTCTCCCTCCCCAGTGGCCCTTCCCAAACACCCCCACCTCCTTGAGTCCAGCAGTACCCCCCAGGTCTGCTCGAGGGGCCTCAAGGGAGCATTGACCTCTCCCTCGCCCCATGCTCCAGAGACAAATAGTCGTTTTTTTCATTTTTAGTGCTTAATACTGAGAATGTGAAGGTCTGTTTAGTCTTGTGCAGCTAACATAAACCAGCCGGAACTGGAGCATGGCGGGGACTTTGCTGTAAGTTCCCTTATTTGGAATGAAATTCATTGTTTTCCACTGGGAGGCAGTGGGGGCTTCAGGGAAGCCCTGCTGGGCCCCCCTCCTCAGGGTGTGGCCTGCAAGACCTCTCTGAAGGTCACCAAGGTGTCTGTGACATAGAGGCTGGCCCTAGGACATCAGTCACCCCTAATACCTCAGGGATGGAGAGGGCTTGGGATCATGTTGTTCAGGACTGCCCTTTTCCAGGGGAGAAACTGAGGATCAGAGAGGAGAAGGGACCTGCCCAGAGTCCCAGGGCATGTTGGAGCAGATGGAGGTCTAGAAGGCAGGGGTTCTGGCTCTCTGGCTCTCAGATCTCTGTGCTGTGCCAGGACGCCTCTGGCCTGGGAGCTGTGCGGGTGGGGCCGAGGGGTGGGTGGGAGGGCTGATGAATCTGGCTGGAAGTGGCCTTTCAGTCTGGGGATCTTCCAAGGCTTCTGGCTTAGCAGCTAAACACAGAGGCCTGGGGCAGTAAGCTGGGGGGTGGGGCATGAGAGAGGAGGAAGGGCAAGAAGGCAGAGGGTGATGCGAGGGAAGGGAGAGGTGGTTGAGGGTCCAGGAGAACTGGTTCTGGTCCTGACTCTGCTGCTATTGCTGTGACTCTCAGATGCCTTCTTTGACCTTCTTCTTCCCCGCTTGTCCGAGAGGCTCAGCCTTTTTTGTGCATGCCCCAGGGTGTGCCTTGGATGAACCAAGGTCAGGGAGTTTTTCTTACCTGTGATGGGCTGTGTGAACCAGCTCACCTAGCAGGTCCTCTCTGGCCCGGGTTTCCCTTCCTTGTAAAGAGGGGTGTGGACCTTTCATGAGTTCTCTGCAAGAGAACTCTGCAAGAGCATGAGTTTTAGGGGCAGACCTTGGATTTCGATCTTGACTCTGATACTTTATTAGCTGGGCTGCTAATTAAGCACACAGGCTTCAAAACCTGGGGCTCTACAGGGAGCAGTGAGGGTCTTTGCAAGGATGATATGAACTCATATACCCAAAATGTCTATACCCCATGCCCAGTAAGTAGAGTGGGGAGTGGGGCAGGAAGCCTGCAGGCTTGGTGGCCGCTGACTTTGAGCTGCACAGCTTACGAAGACCGGCCTTGGGGTTCCCTGTGGCTTTGCTTTCTTTGCTCTGTCCCGGGCCCCTAGTGGAAAAACTGCAAGCGCTTGTTTAGATATTCTTTCTAGAGGGAGTTCCCCATTTAACATCCTTTAAAAAGAACTTCTCATTTATTCACTTACTCTTTTCACAAAGATCACACAGCTGGGACGTAGGAAGCTGTAACTGACCAGTGTAGGAATTCCTGGGACTGAAAAAGGAAAGATGTTAGAAAGCACAGGCCTGAGCAATCCAAGAAGGCCCTGGTGCTGGGGAAATGAGGGCAGGAGACGCTGCATTGTTTACTATGAACATTCCATTCACTGCTCTTTTAGCACTAATGTACTAGCATCTAGGGCTGTTTACAAAGGTACCTTAAACGTCCGCGTCTAGACGGTTGGTAAGGCACTCAGTTTTACAAAAGATCATCTCATTGCCAAGAGCAAACCACACCCTAGCAAAACATTAAATTGAGCATTGAAGTGAATGGAGATGATGTAAGGAACAATGTCCCCATGGGCCCAGTGAATCTCTGGGCAATGGGAGCCACTGAAGGTTTTACATGTGCTTTTTAGGTAGATCAGTCCAGCTGCCCTGTGGAGGATGGATTTAAAAGGGACAAGGTGGGAGCAGGGAGACTAGTTACAATAGGAGTGTAGCTGGCTGGGGGAAGGATGCGTAGGCCTGCACTGTCGGTTTGGTGAAAGAGAGGAAGGGACACATTTGGAGACACGTTTAGCAGGTGTGCTTGGTGGCACTGATAAACAAATGATGGGGCTGCTAAAGGAGAGGGAGGAATCCAAGATGGTGCCTGGGTTTTCAGGTGGCTGGGAGGATGGTGAGTCCATCAGGACCCTAGGCAGGAGAGGAGGATTGGGTGGGGCAGGGAAGCTGCTGGATTGAGTTTTGGGATGCCAGAGGAGCACTGAGGCATTCTCGGGGAGACTGGTGGGTCAGCAGCTCCATGTGTGAGCTCAAAGTGCATGGGGGAGGTCATGGCTGCAACCTGTTGTCAGCAGTAGGTGCCACTTAAACCTTGAAGGCGAATGAAGGATCCCAGGGTGGACAGAACAAAACTGTGAAGGAGTTGGATGAGGAGTAAGGGAGAACCAAGAAAAGGCAGCAGGCCAGAGAAGCTGATGGAGGTCATGAGGGTAGAGTTTAGAGGTTGCAATATGGCATAGCAAAGTGGTTTTCAGACCTTACCCTATGGATTGCTTGTAGATTGTATAAATGCAGGTTCCCGGGGCCTACCTCCAGATAATCTGGCTTAGTCAGTCTGGGGGCGGGCTTCTGGGATCTGCTTTTTTAAACAAGAAGCTCAGGTGATACCGATATGAGGGATCTGTGGACCATCCATTGTGAAACACTTCCCTGAGAGTGAGTCAGGTCTGGGCTCAAATCTTGGCACTTGGGTCTTGATCTTGAGCAAGCCCCTTCACCTTCCAAACCTTGATTTCTTTATTGGTAAGCAGGCATACTAGTTCCCACTTCACAGGGTCATTGTGTGGATTAATTTGGGTGGCTCAGGACCTGGTCCATAGTAAAACGTCAGTAAATAGTAGGCACTTCTTGTTCATAACCAGAAGTTTGAAGATAGTGAGCAATGGGACAGGGCAGGCTGCTGCTCATACAGGAGCACTCCCCTGCTTAATGTGTGGTCCTTGGCTGAGCTGGCCCCAAATTCCATCTCCAAGGTGTCTTGTCTGAGTTGATAGGACCGGGAGCTACTGGCTCATCTAATTAAGTCTGCAAAAACTCAAGAATCAAATCAGAAGTCAATTTATTACTTCTCAGTGAGAAATTTACTGTCAGATGGACTGGACAGTGTGTCAACTGCTTGCCATTTTCTCCCCCTGCAGGAAGCTACTTGTGTGCTGGGTGAACCTGGCATCTGGCTGGGGGGCGGTGGGGAGGGGAGCTGAGGCCACAGTCTGAGGATTTTTTTAAAATTTTTTTTAATGTTTTATTTATTTTTGAGACAGAGACAGAGCATGAACGGAGAAAGGTCAGAGAGAGAGGGAGACACAGAATCTGAAGCGGGCTCTAGGCTCTGAGCGGTCAGCACAGAGCCCGACGCGGGGCTCGAACTCACAGACCGTGAGATCATGACCTAAGCCGAAGTCGGACGCTTAACCGACTGAGCCACCCAGACGCCCCCACAGTCTGAGGATTTAATATGCTTGGGCTCTGAACTCTGTCCAGACCACTTCATCAACAGGTGGACCCAACACCTAGGCCAGCCTAGGGCATCATTTCCCTATGGGCCCCACTACAGTTTGCCTCAGGGACACCCCCTTTTCCGTAATACCTTGGCATCCAATTAATGCATCTTAAGGTTTGTTAATACCTCCAGTCAAGTCTCTTTTACTGGGGCTGTTTTGCCTCTTGAGGGTAACTTTGCATGCTCTGACTCATGACCAGTTGATTTCTTGGACTGACAGACAAGGAAAGCCAAGTGCACTGGGGAGGCACCTCATTGTGGTCCTTTCCCCACTTACTGTCCATGCAGTCTTTCAAGAAGGAGGGAGTGGGTTAAGTCCATGATGGCACCTCTATACACAGGATGACTCTGCAACTTTTAATATTATGAGGTACTGTTGCTAAAAGTGTCCATCACATTGTTTAGAGAAAAAAGCAAATTACGTGGTATGCCTAGTGTGCAAGTATGATCCTATATGTGTTTAGAGTATTAGATTTTTCCTTTCTCTTCCTTTCCTTGCATCCTTCTTTCCTTCCTTCCAACTATTTATTCAGTGCCTACTATGTGCTAAGCACTGTTGTCGGTGTATAGGGTATAGCAGTGAACAAATTCTCTATCTCATGGAGTTACATTCTTAAGAGGAGAGACAGGCTAAAAAAAAAAGATGACATATGGGATGTCAGATGGTGATAAGTGCTATGGAGAGAAATAAATCATGGGGTGTGGCAAGGATTATGGGTGGGGAGTCTGGGGATGTCTACATTTTTTTTTTTTTTTTTTTGGTGCAAAAAAGGTGATTTGATTAAAGCACGGGGACAGGACCCATGGGCAGGAAGAGCTGCGGGGATGTCTACATTTTAAAAATAAATCGTCCAGAAAAAGCCTGATGGCTTTTGAGAATGACCAGAAGGAGATGCAGGAGTGAGCAATGCAGATGTTTGGAAGAACATCTGTGGTTTGATATGTTGGTATCTATCTATCTGGGCACCTATTTGTCACTCATCCATATTTACTTTGTACAAACACAGACCAAGGTTGAATGGATGCCCACCCAGCTGTTACCAGTGACTATCTCTGGCAAATAAGCTGGGGATAGAGTCGTGTGGGAGAATGGGATATTTTATTGTATTTTTTTAAGTAGGCTTCACACCCAGCGTGGAATCCCACTCAGGGCTTGAACTCACGACCCTGATCAAGACCTGAGCTGAGATCAAGAGTCAGATGCTTAACTGACTGAGCCAGCCAAGCATGCTCCTGAGCTGCTTTTATTTTTACTCCATACTAATTGGTATGGTTTTATTTATTTTTAAATAATAAGCATGTATTGCTTTTATACTTTAAACTTTTTTTAGAAATGAATTTTTATCTCCCTGTCCCCTCCCAAAAGAGGGTTTGTCAAGCTGTATTGAGTAATGAATGAGATACTTGGTATATAATAACCAGCGGTTGTGTCTGGTGCTGAATCAAAGTTAAATTCCTTTTCCCTCTCTTAATTTTTCCCCTCAGTGCCCAGGATAGGGCTAGGTATCCAAAAGTGTACAATGACCGTGGGTGAAATTCAAATAAATCCTGAATGCACTGCCCTTACTGGGAGCCCCTGGGAGTCAGTGCCAGGGCTCCAACTCTCATGCGTCTGGAGGCTGGGTAGGTCTTGATCCCCTCTACTGAGATCAGAGAACTCTGTCTTCACAGGTCCTCATCTAGAGACCTTCACCTCTCCTTGAGCATGTGTGTGGTTTTGGACCTCCTGTCTAGACATCGCACTGCATTCTTCTCATCATTTTGGTCATTCATTCATTCATTCATTCATTTACTTTTAAAGATTTTATTTTTAAGTAATCTCTACACCTAATATGGGGCTCAAACTCACAACCCTGAGGTCAAGAGTCGCACACTGTACCCACTAAGCCAGCTAGATGCCCCTTGATCACCATTTTAAATTCTACAACTACCACCAGCAACAGATGCTTTAAAAACGGTTTGTTACTGGGGTGCCTGGGTGGTTCAGTCAGTTAAATGTCCGACTTAACCAGTCAGACTTAACCGGTGAGGTCATGATCTAACATCTGTGAGTTTGAGCCCTGCATTAGGCTCCATGCTGACAGCTCAGAGCCTGGAGCCTGCTTCATATTCTGTGTCTCCCCACTCCTGTCTCTCTCTCTCTCTCAAAAATAAATAAGCATTAAATTTAAAAAACCAGTTTGTTACTTAAATTATTATGAGTAATATACCCTTTGGCTAACATCTCTCCATTTCCCCCACCCCTCAGCCCCTGGCAACTACCACTCCACTTTCTGCTTTTATGAATTTGACTTATTTAGCGTATATGTGTGTGTGTGTTTGTGTGTGTGTGTGTATATATATATACGTATATATATATATATATATATACATATATATATCTCCACACAGAGAAAGACAAATTTATATATATATAACTAAATTTATGTAAATTTAGTTATATATATGTAAATTTGATTATATATATATATATATATATATATATATATATATATATATGCACACATATATAAGATTTGTCTTTGTCTGGTCTGTTATAGTGAGCATAATGTCCTCCAGGTTCATCCACGTTGTCCAAAATGGCAGAATTTTCTTCCTTTTTTTTTTTTTTAATTTTTTTTTTTTTAACGTTTATTTATTTTTGAGACAGAGAGAGACAGAGCTTGAACGGGGGAGGGTCAGAGAGAGAGGGAGACACAGAATCTGAAACAGGCTCCAGGCTCTGCGCGGTCAGCACAGAGCCCGACGCGGGGCTCGAACTCACGGACAGCGAGATCATGACCTGAGCCGAAGTCAGCTGCCCAACCAACTGAGCCACCCAGGCGCCCCTAGAATTTTCTTCCTTTTTAAGGCTGAATAATATTTCATTTGGGCATATACCACATTTTCTTGATCCATTCATCTGTAGATGGAAACTCAGGTTGTTTCCATATCTTGGCTTTTGTGAATAGTGCTACAGTGAATATGGGAGAGCAGATATCTCTTTGGGATAGTGATTTTATTTCCTTTGGATATATACTCAGAAGTGGGATTGCTGGATCATGTGGTAGTTCTATTTTTAATTTTTTGAGAAACGTCCATACTTGAAAAATAACGGATATACATTCCCGCCAGCATTGTTCAAGTGTTCCCTTTTTTCCCACATTCTGGCTAGCACTTGTTATCTCTTGTCTTTGTGACACTAGCCATCTGACAGGGGTGAGGTGATATCTCATTTTGGTTTTGATTTGCATTTCCCTGATGATGAGTGATGTTGAACACTTTTTCATATTCTTGTTGGTCATTTAGATGTCTTCTTTGGGAAAGTGATGATGATTCAGGTCCATTGCTCATTTTTTTTTTTTTTTTTTAATCCAGTTGTTTTGTTTGGTTGGTTTTTTTGCTATTGAGTTGTTTGAGTTTCTTATATATTTTGGATGTAAACCCCTTATCAGATGAATAGTTTGCAAAGATTTCCTCCCATTCTGTAGGTTGTCCCTTCACTCTGTTGATTGCTTCCTTGGCTGGGCAGCAGCTTTTAGTTTGATGCAATCCCCCTTGTCTATTTTTGTTTTTGTTGCCTGTGCTTCTGGGATCGTATCCAAGAAATCATTGTCAAGACCGATGTCAATCTTTTCCCTTATGTTTTCTTCCAGCACGTTTATAGTTTCAAGTTTTATGTTTAAGTCTTTAACCCATTTTGAGTTTTGTATCTGGTGTGATACAGTGGTCCAACTTCCTAATTCTGCATGTAGACGTCCAGTTTTCTCAATACCACTTAAGAAGAGGCTCTCTTTTTCCCATTGTGTGTTCTTGGCATCCTTGTCAAAGATCAGTTGACCATCAATGCTTAGATTTATTTGTGGGCTCTCTTTTCTGTTCCATTGGTCTCTATGTCTGTTTTTATCCCAGCACCAGATTTCACTGAATCTGTAGATTACTTTGGGTAGTATGGACATCTTAACAGTATTAATTCTTCCGATCCATGAACATGAGATATCTTTCCATTTATTTGTGTCTTCAGTTCCTCTCATCAATGTTTTGTAGTTTTCACTGTACTGATCTTTCACCTCCTTGTTTAAATCCTGCAGTGTTTTGTTCTTTTTGATGTCATTATAAATGGGATTGTTTTCTTAATTTCCTTATTAGAGAGTATTATGCAGTTGTCTTGCCTGCATGTGATTTGACAGCATTTTTTGGGGGACTAGCTTTTTTTTTTTTTTTTTTTAAATATTTTTTAATGTTTTATTTTTAAGACAGAGCATGAGCGGGGTAGGGGCAGAGAGAGAGAGAGAGAGGGAGACACAGAATCTGAAGCAGGCTCCAGGCTCTGAACTGTCAGCACAGAGCCTGACGCGGGGCTCAAACTCATGAACTGTGAGATCATGACCTGAGCCGAAGTCGGACACTCAACCGACTGAGCCACCCAGGCGCCCCATTGGGGGACTAGCTTTTAATGCACCCTTTCAAAGCATTCAATTTACTTTGTTTTTGTTTTGTTAGCCATTTTTAGGTGTAGAGTATATTGGCATTGAGTACATTCACATTGTGTTGCAACCATCACCATGGTCCATCTCCAGAACTTTTTTCATTTTTCCAAACTGAAACTCTGTACTCATTAAACAATACCTCCTCATTCCCCCTGCCTCCAGCCACTGGCACCACCATTCTGTTTCCTGTCCTTATGAATTTGACTGCTCTAGGTACCTCGTATAAGGGGATTCACACAGTATTTGTCCTTTCATGACTGGCTTATTTCACTTAGCACAATGTCCTCAAGGCTCATCCATGTTGTAGCACGAAACAGAATTTCCTTATTTAAGGCCGAATAATATTCCATTTTGTGTCTATCTATATATCACATTTTGTTTATCAATTCTTCTGTGGATGGGCACTCAACATTGTTTCTGTCTTTCAGCTCTTGTAAATAATGCAGCTGTGAACGTAGGTGCACAAATATCTCTTTCAGACTTTGCTTTCAATTCTTCTGGGTATGTACCCAGAAATGGGACTGTTGGATGAAATGGTAATTCTGTTTTTAATTTTTTGAGGAATTGACTCAACTTGGTTTTTACCAAAAAACCTATAATTTTCTTTCCTCATCCCCTCCTCTCACACTCATATTTAATGGCTTTTAAAAGTAGCTTTATTGAAGTATAATTGACATGCAGCGTACTGTACATGTTTATAATGTACAATTTTGATGTTTTTTGACTGACATATATATCTGAAACCATCAGCACCATCCTGTTAATGAATGCTTCCATCACCCTCAAAACCTCCCTTGTGCCTTTTGTAAACCCTCTCTCCTGTTCCTTCCTGCCCCCTCCCTGTACTGAGGTAACCACTCATCTGCTCTCTGTTTCTGTAGCTTAGTTTGCCTTTTTAAAGAGTTCTGTATGAATGGAATCCTACAGCCCGTACGCTCTTGTCCTCTGGCTTCTTCTACTCACTTATTTTGAGATTCATTCGCATTGTGGTATGTGTTAACACTCTTTTTTTTTCCTCAGTGGTATTCCATGGTATAGATGTACAATTTGTTTATCTGTTCACCTGCTGATGGACATTTGGGTTGTTTTCAATTTTATATTTTACAAATACTGTTGTTAAGAACATTTGTATATAATATTTCCTTTTCTCTAAATATCTAGAAGTGGAATGGCTGGGTCACATAGTAGGTATGTGCTTAACATAAAAGAGTCTGACAAAACAAATCGTTGTACCATTTATATTTTTCACCAGCACAGTATGAAGGTTCCCATTTCTCCACATTCTCACCAGCACCTGGTATGGTCATTCATTTTAATTTTGGCCATTCGAATAGATGTGTAGTGGTATCTCATCAAGGTTTTAATTGGCATGTCCCTATATGATGAACAATTCTGAACATTTCTTTTTTCATGTGCTTATTCTCCCTCTGTATATCTACTTGGGTGAAGTGCCTGCTGAAATTTGTTCCCAGCTTTATTGAAATATAATTGACATGTAACATTGTGTAAGGTTAAGGTGTACAGTGTGTTGATTTGATACATTTATAATCTGTAAAGTGATCACCACCCTGGCTTAAGCTCACACCTCCACCCCATCACATAGTTACCATTTCTGTTTTTGTGGTGAGAACACTTAAGATTTATTCTCTTAGCAACATTCAGGTATATAATACAGTATTTTTCGCTGTAAGCACCCTGTTATACACTAGATCCCCAAACTTGTTAATCTTATACGTGGAAGTTTGTACTCTTTGACCAATATCTCCCCATTTCCCCCACCCCCTGGTAATCACTACTCTACTCTCTGTTTCTTTGAGTTAACTATTTTATTTTTTTTCAACGTTTTTTTTTTTTTTTTATTTTTATTTTTGGGACAGAGAGAGACAGAGCATGAACGGGGGAGGGGCAGAGAGAGAGGGAGACACAGAATCGGAAACAGGCTCCAGGCTCCGAGCCATCAGCCCAGAGCCTGACGCGGGGCTCGAACTCACGGGCCGCGAGATCGTGACCTGGCTGAAGTCGGACGCTCAACCGACTGCGCCATCCAGGCGCCCCGAGTTAACTATTTTAGATTCCACATATAATATACAGTACTATATATATATATATTTTTTTTTTTTTCTGTCTTATTTCCCTTAGCATAATGCATTCAAGGTTCATCCAACTTAGCATAAACACAGCAGGGTTCCCTCCTTTCTCATTGGCCCATTATTTCTCATTGGGTTGTTTGTTTTCTTATTTTAGTGTTTTGAGACTTACGTATTTTGGGTTCTCTATTAGATATGTACTTTGCGGTCCTTTTCGCCTGGTCTGTGACTTGTCTTTTCATTCTCTTAAAAGAGACTTTTCATACTTTTTATGTAATATTTAAATAAATTACATAGTTTCCTGGCATACCGACCTGTCATAAACAAACTCAGGGACAACACAACTTCTCTTATTGAGCATACAGTTCAATTGGAGGGAGCAGAAAGGCATCCAGGGACACCAGGAAAGACCGCCACCAGTTTTGAAGACTCTATGTGCTGTGGGCATCACTCATAATGTTTGCCAGAGGGAATGGAACTCATCATTAGGGCTGAGGACCCTGTTTTTATTTGCGATGGCGATGTGTCCAATGAAAAGACTACATATCCCAGCTTCCCTTGAAGCATGGGGTAGCCATGTGACTACATTCTGGTCAGTAAGTATAAATTTGAATTGTTGGGTAGACTTTGAATAAGGTTCCTTTAAGCAGGGGCAGATAGCTGGTGTAGGTCCTTTGATTTTAGTTTTCTATGAACCTCCTTCTTCCTGCTTGGAGTGTGGACAAGGTGGCTGGAGCTTCAGCAGCTATCCTGAATCATGAAGCAAACTTGAAGTGGCATGTGGAATGGAAGGTAGAAAGATAAAAGAAGCCTGGGTCCCTGATGACTTACAGAACTGATACACTGGGCTTGGACTATGTACTTACAGACTTGTTCTATGTGAGAGAAGACACCTTAAGTGTTTAAAAAATCCATGTCATTTCTGGTTTTTGTAACTAGCTATCAAAGGCAATTCTTAAAGGAATTTGGTTAATAAGGCAGCGGGTCAGGGGGAAGTCATTTCTACTGCATACATATTTATGTCATTGAGATCATAATGTTAGAAAAGTTTTTGTTTATGCGTTTCTGCTTTTCATGCTTACCTTTGTCACTACTGTTTCCTCCACCACTACAACCATCTTCACCTTTATTACCCTCCTTTTCATACTGTGTGAATAATTTTCGTTATTGTAACAGTCTTTGAGAGGATTCACTTCTCGCTGATGGAGGGTTGTTTCTATGTAAAATGTATTTCTCTTGGTAAATATTCCACTGAGGGAAGCTTTATCACTGGGGAGCCTCTGTGGAAATGGGTAGAGTTAGCGATCAGATTTAGGGTAGTTTCAGTGTTCATTGGGCATGGACAATGCCAGTCATTTCTGCCCTGCAAATAGCCAGCATTGTCCCTTATGGGGAAGCTCTACAGGGATGTACATGAAGCAACAGGGATGCATTTCAGTCTTAAGCCAGGATTGGCTTGTGGGGCAGGTCAGAGTCAGCAATGCCTGTAAAGAAAGGCTGCGGAAATTAACTTGACGGCGTAAGAAATAAGTGAAGGTTCTTGAGTAGGGAAGTAGCATGGTTTGTGTAGGAAGGGTTGGTATGGGGTGGAGGGAACTCACAGGTGGACAGGCCATTTAGGAGGCCTTCATGGTGATCCAGGCAGGAAGTGGTGAAGGTCAAGTTTTAGGTGGGTCATGTATTAAACAGTTAAGCAGACATCAGGAGAGGATTAAACATGCAAACTTATTTTAAAAATTATCTCAGGAAATACCTGTGTGAGGAAAAATAGGGAAGAAGTGGGGAGAATCTGGGTGGGTCAGCAGACCTCAGTGCAAGTGTCCCTGAGTAAGAAGAAAGATAAAGAAGAAAGCTTGATGGAAATATTTTAGACCGCAATGCATTTCTTTTTTTTTTTAATATATGAAGTTTATTGTCAAATTGGTTTCCATACAACACCCAGTGCTCATCCCAAAAGGTGCCCTCCTCAATACCCATCACCCACCCTCCCCTCCCTCCCACCCGCCATCAACCCTCAGTTTGTTCTCAGTTTTTTTTTTATTTTTAATTTTTTTTTAACGTTTATTTATTTTTATTTTTGAGACAGAGAGAGACAAAGCATGAATGGGGGAGGGTCAGAGAGAGGGAGACACAGAATCTGAAACAGGCTCCAGGCTCTGAGCTGTCAGCACAGAGCCTGACGCGGGGCTCGAACCCACGGACCGCGAGATCATGACCTGAGCTGAAGTCGGCCGCCCAACCGACTGAGCCACCCAGGCGCCCCTGTTCTCAGTTTTTAAGTCTCTTATGCTTTGGCTCTCTCCCACTCTAACCTCTTTTTTTTTTTTTTTCTTCTTCCCCTCCCCCATGGGTTTCTGTTAAGTTTCTCAGGATCCACATAAGAGTGAAACCATATGGTATCTGTCTTTCTCTGTATGGCTTATTTCACTTAGCATCACACTCTCCAGTTCCATCCACGTTGCTACAAAGGGCCATATTTCATTCTTCCTCATTGCCACGTAGTACTCCATTGTGTATATAAACCACAATTTCTTTATCCATTCATCAGTTGATGGACATTTAGGCTCTTTCCATCATTTGGCTATTGTTGAGAGTGCTGCTATAAACATTGGGGTACAAGTGCCCCTATGCATCAGCACTCCTGTATCCCTTGGGTAAATTCCTAGCAGTGCTATTGCTGGTAGACCGCAATGCATTTCTAAGGAAAGTTTTGCAAGACCCTTGGGGAGTCCTCAAGGCCAAGTCATGGTCGCTGATCAGAGGGCTTATATCCCTGCCCCACTCAGTCATTGGCTGGGAGCAGCCGTGGGAAGCCTGGTCTTGGAGCAAACACTGGGATGGATTTCAGAGTTCCAGAGCTGGGGCCCTCAGTCAAGTGTGCTTCCTGTGCTGGAACACCTGAGGGGGTTGACTGGGGTGGAGGATGAGGAAGGCGAGTGCTCTCTCTTAGGGCTGTCATTGCAAGTAACAGTGCTGACCTGGGTTGGCTTAAACAGTGAGGAGCCATACTATCCCAGATCACAGGCAGTCCAGGGGTGGGTAGATTTCAGGGTTGGTGGGCAAGGATGTAGTCAAGGGGGAGGTACTTGCCATCTCTGTGCTCTTCCATCCATGGGTTGGCTTCCTTCTGGACTAGTAGTGACATGGCCATGACAGTGCCAGGAATCACAATTGGACACAACAGCATCTAGAGGAAGAAGAACACTGTCTCGTGCCTCTTTCTCAGAGGGGTCTGGCTGGTTTTCTACTAAACTTCACTGGCCAAAAGTGAGCCACATGGCCGTTCTTGATCCGATCACTGGCAAAGGGAATGAAACCGTTGTGATCAGTTTATACCAGTGGATTAGAACCCTGGCTGCACATTAGAAACCACCTGGTTTTAGAAACCATGCTTTTAGAAACATCCATGCCTGGGCCCTGTCTTCAGAGTTTCTGTGTTAACTGGTCTGGAATGGGAACTAAGCATCGGTAATTTGGTAATGTCCTTAGGTGATGCTAATGTGCAGCCAGGGTGGAGAACTCTCACCTTGGAGTAGAATGGATGCTGGAGAGGCAGCCACCATGTTCCTTATGGTCACTCACCAGTTTTGTGTGGCCAGCACAAGTCACAACCTCTGAGCCTGTTTCATTTGTGAGGTGGGGGCTGGCAGTAGCCACCTCCTGCCGTTCCTGGGAAGATTGAATGAGCTCACGGATGCCCCTAGACTTTGCGAACTCTAAGTCGCTGACACCTGAAGGATGGTTGCTCATCCTCCTCCTTCAGTTTGGAGGGAAAATGTAGCTTCTGTGCTGCCACGAACAGGGTAGTGATTTCTCCTGAGCACAGCTTCCTGCCGTTAAAATAAAAAACGAAAGAGAAGGAAAAAACGACAGACCAGGAAGCCAGAGGCAAAGGCAGTGGGCTCTTTTCTTCTTGGAAGGCGTGGGTTTGAATGTGCTGCTATAAACGGTTTATGCAAACGAGTTGGAGGGGCTCATCCCCCTGCTGCCTGGATCCGGGACTGGCTGGGAGACAGCCAGGCACACGGCTTCCGGTGTCTCCTCCTTGCAGTCTCCTCCTTGTAGACCTGCAGTGGGCGGCTGGGGGCTGGTGGACACTCCCCTGCTGCCTCCAGGGAAGATGGTCAGATAAGGCTCTGGTTCCTCGGTGTTCCGGACACACCTGGCTGCCTGGCTCCTTGGCTGTTTCTGAGTGAGCACTGCCTGGTGCTGCCAGGAGTACCGAGGGAGCAGGGAGGGGCACCCCCAGGGCTGTGAGGTCTTAGGCCAGGCAGTCTCTTACTCTCAGGTACCACTGTGTCCACAGGGACCTGGGGCACCGTGGCTGGAAGGGTGATCTTGTAGCTGCCCTCTGGAGCTTGGATAAGGGACCGATGGGGCCAAGTAAAGGCCACCCGCCAGCAGCCCTGGCCTCCCTTCCTCCCTCCTCCTCTTCCTCTCCTTCTTTTCTTCCTTTCTTCATAAAATACACTTTGAGTGCTACCCAGTGCCCACCATGCTAGGTGCTGGGGATCTAGAGCTAAAAGGTCTGCCGTTGGGTTGCTCCAAGTATGAGATGGGGACCCTCCCCATCACTGTAGGGCTGGGGCTGCACAAAAGGCTGGACAAGTCTTGGAGAAGGAGGGTCCTGTCTGCTCTGGGGCATTGGGGTGATCTCAGGGGAAAGGGCCCTCTGAGCTAAGAGATGACGGTGAGACAGGAGTTTCTGAATGCCTAGTGTGGTAAGGGGCACTCCAGGTAGGGGAACAGTGTTCAAGGAGCCATGGGCATGTGAGGTGCAGCCATGTTCGAGTATATATGTGGTTCTTGTGCATGGAGTGTAGATACTTGGTCTGGGGGATGTCACAGGACATGAGGCCAGACCCGTGGGCTGGGGCCAGTTCACAGAGAACCTTGAAGGTGGTCAAGTTTATCCACTGTCGGCTCTTTGCTGGTCAGTGACCAGTTGGATTAGTCAGGCAGAAAGGTCAGCCTGGCAGCCCTGAGGAAGAGGGATGGGAGGTCAAAGGCTATAGGAAGAATTGTCCAGATGATGCTGGTGGCCTGAAATTTGGGAGTAGCCAGAGGATGGATTATAGAAGGACACAATGACTATTGAGATGGAGGAATCCAGGATGATACCAGACTTCTGGCCTGGCTAGTAGAACTCTAGGGGTAAACCAGGCCACAGAACCTTGGAGATGTACCCATGTCTGGTGGGGTCAGGAAGAGGACTGACTGGGAAGCAGTGGGCAGCGGAGGAGTACCCAACCAAGAGCATCCTGGCCCATCCTTGGCTCTCCACCAGACCTTGGTGGAAAGTGGCGGAGAGGGAGGGGCTATTGCAGACAGTGCAGGAATTCTTAATTGCCTTCCCCCAAATGATTCCCTCCCATAGCTCTGATTCAGGAAAATCCTGGTTCAGAGCTAAAATGCATGTGTCCGGTGCCTCCATTTTACAGATGTGAGAGCTGTGGCTCAGAATGGAGATTGACTAGCCCAAGGTCATAGAGCAAAATATGGAGGTGGCAGCATGACTAGTAAAAATAGACCCCCCAACAAAGACTAAGGTGGTCACCTCCCTTCTTTGGCCCTGAGAACAAAGAGCTCCCCTCTGGGTAGGAACAGTGGGTTTGGCTAAGCAGGGTGGAAGGTGTGAGGGCTGGGACATTGTTTTAGAGAAGAGAGGGACGCCCTGGGGGAGAGATCCCTGCTCCCATTTGCCTAGCAATGGGGCCCAACACAGGAGCTGCATTAACCCACCTCTTGGAGCCCTTATCCCTGCCAGGAGGGAGGAACCTCTATAGACTTTGAAAGGGGCCACCCTCCCTGAGTCTCCCCAAATGCAAGCAGGCCTCTGCAGACCTTCCTGAGCCTTGTGAAGTTTTACCTGACTCCCAGGGAAGGCTCTTTCCTCTAAAAGTTGGTGTTGGAGAGGCCACCTTGTGCATTGCTGGGGTCTCTCGCGGCCCGCCTGACCCTTGGCTCCAGCAGCTGGAGGGAAGGAGGGAGGAAGTAGCCCCGAAGGGTATGGAATCTTGGGGAATGAGGCTGAGATACTGGAGAGAGAGGAAAGGAAGGTGGGGGCAAAGGATGAACGTGCAGATTGGGAGATGGGGCAGCTACAGGGAGGAAAATGGGTTTCCTGTCACCGCCTTCACCCTGTGGTTATTTCTGCCCTTCTTGGGCTGTTCTTGAGGCAGGAAGACCACAGTCCCCACAGCTGCCTTTGGTCCAGCCACACCTTGAGCTCTGGCTCCAGAGGGAAGGGTTGCCAGCACTGAGCCAGCCACATTGTCATGGTCCCCAGGCCTCTAGGTCCCCAGTCACATTGTCATGGTCCCCTGTTTGTGGGGCTTCTTGCCGATGTGATGTGAGGCTGTCAGGGGTTGGGATCAGGGACTCAGTCTGGGCTTTGGGCTGTTGGTGCACTTGGGGGCGGTAGAATTCCTTCAGAGGCTCGGTGGGCTCAAAAGCCGTCAGCCTTTCCGGAGAGGTCCTTGGTAAACGTCAGCACTCACAGGTTCCTGTGTGCCTCGGGGTGCTGCCCTCCACTCTGCAGCTGGCATAGCCGATGTCTGCCGTGCTCCGGGTCATGGCCTCTGGGAAGTGGGCACAGGGCTGGCATAGGTCAGTGGCTGGAGGGACCTTAGGTCTGTCACTCACTTTTGTTCTGTGAGAACAGAAACTCCTGTTTCAGAGCCAAGCTGAGCCCCCTCCCCGCTTCTGGCGAGCACCTGCCATTCCCTTTCTCTTTTCAGAGTGTTTGTGTCTCAGGGCCTGAAAGACCCGATACCTTCTTGCATTAATCTGCACTTCCCCTTTGGACACGTGTATGCTATAAAGCTCTGGCTCCCAGAACTCAGAGCCCTCTCTGACACCCCCCCCCCCCCAAAATGGGAGTAGGCCCAGACCCTGGTGGGGGTGAGGTGCTTAGATGTACAGCAGGGACCCACACAGGGCAGGGCAACGACAGTGGGAACGCCACAACCAAAGTCCAGAGGCGGCTGACATTGGGATCAGCAATATTTACATTCGTGCCTGCACCCACCCTGGGACCCTCTGATGGATGCTGTGTTTACTTAATGGAAGGGGGCTTTTCTCAGGGCAGCACTGTGTTGTAGACAGAGTCCTGGAGCCCAGACTCCTGAGTCTGAGGTCTGGGTTCTGGGTGGCTTTGGTGCTTTCTGGCTTTGGCAATTCTTTTCCATCTCCTTGAGCCCGTTTTTCTCATCTGTTAAAAAGGGATGAGCATCTGCCCTGTCGTACCAAATGCTTTTGCAAATCCAGTAAGATTTTGGTGAAAGTTTTGTTTTGTAACTTTTATGAGCTGGGTCATTGTTCCAAGAGGCCACGTGTCAGAGAGGCCAGCGCTCGGACGCCCGTGTCTGGTGGATGTGCATGCAAATCCCAGACTTGCTGCATATTAGCTGTGTGACTGCGCTACAGTAGCTAACCTGTCTGAGCCCCCATTTCCCCACCGAGGGTGCTGAGTTCCAGCGCTGCCTTTTCCTCCTGTGGGCCCACAGCAGGTGTTTCAAGATGCCCGCAGCAGATGTAATTTTCTTAATTGATTTGAGTACTCGTTTGTCTTAATTCCTTCCTAAGTTTTGTAGGTGGAAGAGGCGCTGGGACCCTTGCTAAAGGGGTACAGGTTCTTTAGGGGAGCCAGGTCAGAGATCACGGTGGGCGGGGCGAGGCAGCTAGTCCTGGTGGGACTAAGGAGCTCTGAGGGGTGGAGGCCCTGGGCAGCTGGTAAAGCGCGTCTGGTGGAGGCCTCTCTCCTGGGCGGGGAATCTGAGACCTTGGGCCCCAGCAGCCCTCTGACAGCTCCCGAGACAGCCCAGCTTCTCCGCTCTGCTGAACGGCTTCCCAGATCCTGTACCCTGATCTGGCCTGGGCCCTGTTTGGTCACGAGCCCAGGCCTCACCAAGGCCGTACCCATTATCGTTGGCCTGGCCAGTATCTGCTGCCCACCCTCCCAGGAGGTACACCGTCCAGTGCTCATGAGTGCAGGCCCTGGAGGCCAGCTGACCTGAGGGCAAATGCTAGCTCTGCCATTTCCACATTCTGTGCCCCAGTTTCTCATCTGTCAGGTGAGTGTTCCTCTGCCTCCCACACTGTTCTGAGCACACGGCATGTGTGAACTCATCCCCCACCCACTCCCCCTGTAGCCCTGTGAGGCAGGCATTATTATCATCAACCTCATTTTCAGAAGAGTAGGTGTTAGAACCAGGATTTGAACACAGGCAGTCTGACTCTAGAGCCTGCTCTTTAAAAACAATTTTTTTAATGTTTATTTATTTATTTATTGAAGTTTATTTGTTTATTTACTTATTTATTTATTTAGAGTGAGGGAGGGGCAGAGAGAGAGGGGAGAGAGAGAATCCCAAGCAGGCTCTAGGCTACCAATGCAGAGCCTGACGTGGGGCTTGATCTCATGAACTGCGAGATCATGACCTGAGCTGAAATCAAGAGCTGGACGCTTAACTGACTGAGCCTCCCAGGTGCCCCCAGAACCTGCCCTTAGCCACCATCTGTGAAGCCACCTAATGTAGACAGACACACACTCTTAAATGGTGGCAGTGAGTAGCACTTAGTGTTGTCAGATCATTGGGATCTGGCTGCCGGTGGCCCTGCTGGCAGGGCTTGGCCTCTGGGGGTCCTGCACCATCACACTCCTATCCCGGCTAATGCCCAATGTCTGACTGTTGGGGTGGGTGGCCCCAGCAGGGGGCAGGGCCAGGGCACAGGAGTAGAGGTGGGGGCTGAGCCAGCTGGTCCTGGGCTCTGCCCTTCCTCAGTAAGCTGGACCTGGGAGGGGCAGGAAGCAGAAGAGAGCCTGAGAGCAGACTCCTCAGAGGCAGGAGGAGGGGCTGAAGGAGGCCCAGGGGGCCCTCCCAGCCTGGGGATGTTTCATCTGACTGGGGTGTGTGTGTGTGTGTGTGTGTGTGTGTGTGTGTGTGCGCGCGCGTGAGCGTGGGGTGGGGGAGGGTGGTCTCTGCCTGCAGAGGAAGGATTTAACCTCCTGCTATCAGCTGCCAGCTTTTCTCATAATCCGGACAGGCCTGCGGGATCAGTCGGGTGTGTTTACCAATCTCGGATGGATGAGGCTCCTGTCTTGCTCCAGCACATGTGTCCTGTCTCCCGCGTTGCCTTGGGTCTCCTCTCTCTGCCTCACCTCCCCCGTAAACGTTTCATTGTCTGCCCTTCCTCACCCTCCTCGGCAAGGTCATAATTCAGGGAGCACCTTATGAATTCAGGCCCTGGTAATTTATCACTTGTGATTGATCGCTGGGACAAGGACTGGCTTCAAGTTGAAAGTTCACTCTGCCCCTGAACAAAAACAGAGCACTAACCAGGTGATAAGGGATGACGTTTAATCTGCTTGCTTAGAAGGTCCTACTGTTACTCAGCACTCTGAAATGGTATTTGCATTTCAGGCATGCGGTGCAGTAACACACGTAAAGCACCAGTGAGTGGTGCACGGTGAGCGGTGCTGAGTAAATGGTGCTCACGGGATGGCGTAGATGGTCATTGTCTATTAAGGCCCTCCTCCTCCCTTTCTTTTCCTCGGTGTAACATGCTGGGTGTGCAGTGTTCATATCCTGCCTCCTACCTCTCTCCTTGCTGAGACCGGGGCAGCAACCTTAGACCCTCTATGTAGTACATAGATTCCTGAGCTCTCTGGGGCTCTGAACAACATCATCGACAGCAATAGTTGCTATTACTTGTTGAGCCAAGCACAGGGCCTCAGAGAAGCTCAGGGGGTTGGCCAGTCACGAGGAGGTAGAGCTTGCCTATCTGACCATAAGATCAGTGCTCCCAACCCATGCAAGGGTGGGGTGGGCACATCTCTCCACCCTCCCTGGCCAATGACCTAAATCTTACCATAGGCAAATGTTTGCTTCCCGGTAGGGGCTCTGTGGGTGTGGGCTCCGTCTGGCACACTCTGTCCTGGGAATTAAAACCTGGTTTCTTCCTTGTTGTGTCCTTTCTGCCTAGCATGGACGGTGAACCCTCCGTCTGGTCCAGGCTGGCCGGGCTGGCCCTGGGAAGCAGGCGTAGGTGTGTTTGTGTCTTGGAGGGGCTGAGAAAGGGCTGCCTGGCACTGGGCCCAGGGGCTGGGAGGGGCGGCCAACTCCAGGCCGTTTTCTCAGATTCTCTTTCAGTTTCCGCCCCCGCCTCTGCACCTGTTGTGTTCCCATCATCCTGGGCGGCTGGCAGCTGTCACTGCTGGGGCACCTGTCCCAGCTCCAGAGGACGTCCCATAGACTCCCTGGCTCTAGTTTCTCTGCAGCACATAGCTCATGCTCTCAGCCTGTGTCCCTGTGTGTCTTTATCCTCCTCTCCATGCACACTGCTCTCTTTGTGCACTCTTGTCCTGGTTCTGGGCACGGGAAGAAGCTTTGGGATGGAGGTCCCTGCTTCCCATTCTCCGGCACCAGGCCCGGTCTAACGATGGCCCAGGAACGATGGCCCTGGCAGGTTGGCCTCAAGCCTCAAATGCCAGGTGACTCATCAGTTCAATCGAATTATCACTTGTTCTTGACGAAAAAGATACTATAGCAACCAGGAACTGCCTCCCAGCTCCTCCCCAGCAGGGCTGCTTCCCCTCTCTGACCTCTCTTTATGGACCTCTGCAGATAGGAATCCCGTCTGCCCCCACACCATAAAGAAAAGTTACCCCCTCTCCTTGTCCAGGAGACATGGACATGGCTTTATCTTCCATGGCTTTGGATGCCCTGACCCAAATGTCAACGTCAGGTTAAGCACCAGAAGACATTAAACCTAAGTTTATGTCCTTATTCTGTATCCATTGTGTGACCCCTGGAAAGTCCACAGCTTAGTAGGCCTCATGTGCTACACCTGTAAAATGAGCACGTTACTTCATGGCCTTCTTGAAGGCAGTGATACTGGACCAGAGCTTTCTTGAGGCTCCTTCCCTTCAGGGATCTTGGAATGTGCGATTCTGATGGTTGCTGTTGTTCAGTGAACTTGTTCCATGTTTTGTTCTTCATCTGCTAGGTCTGCCCTGGACTTTTGAGTTCTGAGAGGGCAGGTTTAGCTGGGGATGTGGGCGATGGGACTTGGGGGACGTGGATGAGGAAGGGCTTGGTGAGGAGAGATGTGGGCTGAGTAGCCTGCCATGGAGACGAAGATGGCACCCAAGAGGGAAGAGGAGCAGGCAGAAAGAAATCAGAAGGCAGGGGAGAGGGCTCTCCGGAGCTGAGTGGGTTCAGAGAGCCAAGGGGGCGGAAGTTCTCTGCAGCCAGAGATCAGATGCAGCAGGGGGCTAGCCAGAAAGGGAGGGGTTCTTTCTGAAGATTGGCAACGTTTCTCCCAGACCAAATCGTTTCCCCAGGACACATGCAGCCCTGCCTTCTGCCTTGTGGGCTCTGAGGCATTGCAGCCCCCATGCAGGTCATGGACAGGTCTACTTTCTGCAAGATTTCCAGGATGGGCTCTCCTGCTAACAGACTGGAAGTCCAGTCTTCCTCCAGTCCTCAGTCTCCCCACCTTCATTAAAGCTCCATCCTGGGGTATCACCCTCCGTCCATTGGAAAACTCCTAGGCTCTGCCTCCAAATAGAATCCCTCTGATTCCTTAAGGAAAAGGCACACTGTTCCCTTGTCTGCTCTTTCCCAAGCAAGAAGAATCCCTGCCCTTTGGCCTTTTCTGGATAGAACATGAGTTTTGATGCAGACAGATCTGGGTTTGAGTCCCAGCTTGTCTTGCCTTCAGTGTAGCCTCTCCGAACCTCAGTTTAGTTGCCTGCAAGATAGGTAGGTCTCTGTCCTACAGAGACGTTGTGGGATTCGGTGGGATTATGTCCTTGAAATACTTATCACGGTGCGTGGCACATAGTAAGTGCTCAATAAACGGTAGTGTTTATAGCCTCTCCTGTAGATTTACTTATAGATTCTCCATCCCTGTTCATACCCTTTCCATGCCTTCACGTTCCCTTTCACATCCTTTCTAGAGAACAGGATGCTAAAATAATTCAGCCGGAGGAAAGGAACTCCATTCCTTGATCCCAGCATGGCTTCTGCTTGGCTTCTGTAGGGAAGCAGTTGGGCCTTGCTTACCACTGGGTTCATAGTTGACACTCTGTGAACACTTGATGAGTGAATGAATGATGTAGGTCAGTGGTTTTCTCGCCCCATTTAGAAACAGAATCCTTTGGCTGAATGAAATTTTTTGTGATGCCCCAATGAATGAAACAGAGAGGGCATGCACTGCTGGCTGCTGCTTCATCTGTAGAGGCCTGGACACTGCTCTTGGGAGGTGGTAGGGGGGACCCTCAGGCACAGGATGTCGCCATTTCCTATTTAAATTGGGGAGTAGATTGTAGGAAACAGGGCCCAGGCCTGCCGGGGAACCCCTTTAGACAGCGGTGTTGTGAAAGCCCGGGGTCCAAGCGCCCCCAGTCCACTCTCCAGTGGCCAGAGTGAGGGCCACCACCTACCTGAAGGACTTCTGGTTTGCTGAACTTTCGCTCTGTCCCCATTCCTGCTTGGTTACTGACCCCCAGTCCTGCTTGCAGAGAATTACGTGGATTCTCTTCATTCCTGAGATCTTTCCTGAGCACTTGCTCTGTGCAGGCATAATGCTAGGCTGGAGGGGAGAGAGGGCAAGTCAGGTCCAGGCCCAACGCTGCTCACACTCCTGCTTTTTTCCCTTGCGCCTTTTCCTCCTCCGTGCATTCTCCACACCAGATGGCTGGATGACCTTTTAGAAATGCAGGTCTGGTCTTGTTGCTTCTCTGCTGAACCCTCTCAGGGGTTCCCTACTGCTCTCAGAGGGAAGGCCAGATTCTTCACCCTGCTCTTCAAGGCCCTCCTGGTGTGTCCTTTGACCACCTTGGCCTGCCAGCGGAAACTTTTCCCCGGCTTCTGCTGCTGCCTTTGCCCCAGCTGTACCAATCTTGCTTCTAGAATGTGTGGGGCTTCCTCCAGCCACAGTGCCTTTGTACATGTCATGGTTACTCTCTGGAGCGCTCTCTCTCTCTCTTTTTTAAAATGTTTATTTATTTTGAGAGAGAGAGAGAGAGAGAGAGAGAGAGAGAGAGAGAGGCAGGCAGAGGCAGAGGGATAGAGAACCCCGAAGCAGGCTCTATGCTCAGTGCAGAGCCTGACATGGGGATTGATCTCATAACTGTGAGATCATGACCTGAGCCAAAATTAAGGGTTAGCTGTGTAACCCATGAGCCATCAAGGTCTCCCTGGAGCTCTCTCCCTTCAAATCTACCTCCATAGCACATAGACCTACTTATCCTTCACCTTTGCTTTTCGGGAAAGCCAGCCCCAAGCCCCCTGAGAACGCTACTCCTTTGGAACACTTTTCTAGGATTGTGATTCTGTGTTCTTTAGTGAGACTACTTGAGAGATACGTTTCCCTCTGGACTGTAAGTCCTCGAGAGCCAGGGCTTATTACTGATCACCTCTGCACCCCCAACTTAGTGTCTGCCCCATAGTCGTAGGTGCTCATCAGTGTTGGTCAAGTTGAATTGTTCTGATGCACCCAGGGCAAGCAGACAAGGCCACAGCTAGGCATGACCATCTCTGTGTAGGGCAGAGTAAGACAAGGGCTTGGGAGAGGCATAGCTTGAGGAGAGGAGAGACAAGCTCCAAGAAGGGGGACTCACTCTGCCCCTGGGGTCCCAGGGAGGCTTCCCAGAAGAGGTGTTCCTAGTGATCAGGGAGTGGGAAGACTAGGCTGGCCATGTGAAAGGGGCTGGTGGGGAAGGGCCCAGGAAGGCACATTAAAAGGCAGGCAGGATGAGGGGAGTTGACTCTGCTGCTCTAAGAACAGCCTCCAGGGCAGCCTCTTTTTGCCTTGGTTTCCTCATCTGTAAAATGGGCATAAAAGTGCAACTTATCCCTTAGGGTTGTCATGAGGATTGAACAAATTAACGTGTGTAGTGTGCTTAGAACTTCTTGGCACATAGTGAGTCCTGTGTTTGTTATTATTATGATTATTTATCCCACAAAAGGAGTTTGGGTTGTTTCCCCCTCTGTTAGACTTTAAATGAGCCTCCTTCCCCCAGAAGAACGGGGTGTGTATGCCACGGAGCATGTGCATGTGCGCGTGGCTGTGCACAGCCAACAGCAAGATGTGCCTGTACAAAGGGGCAGCCTTGTGTGGAATTGGGTGTCACAGCTCATTCCAGAGAGGAGACTCAGGCATGCCTCTGGTCTGGGAGGAGGATCAGCATACTGGGCTTGTGGACACTTTCACCCAGGGCCTGCCTAGCCCTCTGGCCGGTGACACTAGGTCAGGCCTGAGTGCCCCTCCCCCAGACCAACTCACGGGCGGCAACAGCAGGGTCTTGAGGTGAAGGCTCAGAGCCCAGCACAGCCCCTCGTAGTGTCCAGGCCTCTGAGTCCCTTATGATATGGGGCAGCCCCTACCTTTCCCGTAGCTCTTTCCCCAACTCCCATGTCTCCGCCCACTGGCCTTCCCTCCCCACCCAGATCTTTCCCTGGGAACCCAGATCCCTGACCCTGAGGACAGGGGCTGGGCCGGGGCCCGGGAGAGGCCCTTGTCCTGCAGAGAGCTGCAATGGGTGATGGACTGTGAGATTGTCTCACAGACCCAGGCTTGAGTCGTGACTCTGCGTCTGACATGGTGGGTCACCTCAGTCAATTTCCTGAGCCTTTCAGAGCCTCAATTTACTTTTCTGTAAAATGGACGTACCTACCAGTAGTGCCTCCCACCTGGAATACAAATGAGATAGTGCATGCAGTGCCTGACACACTGTGAGTGCTCGTTGCACAGAACAGCGTCGTTCTGGTGATTCCCTTGTGCTCCCAGCACTCACGCCTGCCTAGGACTCGAGGGGCCTGCCTTCCTCCCGCCCTCTGCCCTCTCTGCCTGCAACTCTGCCTGCAACCTCTCCCCTAAGTGTGGGGTGCCAGGTTTTTCACACTCAGGATTTCTCTAGAGACTGCATGAGTCTGTGGGAGCGTGCGTGTGTTGAGTAGGTACATTGCAAGGTGTGTGTGTAACGGTGCGAGTGTGTGTCTGGTGGGCAGGAGGTAGGTAAGCGTGCATGGTGGTGAATGCTTATGCGAGCCTGGGTTTGTGCATATACATGGGGCGTGGTGCAGACAGGTAGTTAGGTTGCTGACACACATTACCATTAAAGGGACCGTTGGCGTGGAGGTGAAAGCATGGATCCCTGGGCTTCCATCCCAGCCCTGCCACTTTCTGGGTTGGTAACCTGCCTCTGCCTCACTTTTCTCATCTGTAAGATAATAATAATAATAATGGTACCTATTGATGACAATACTGACCTCTTCACTCAGCCAGTGAGGACTGAAGGAGTCAATACTCCTAAAGCATTTGCAGTCAAGCCTGGAAGAAGATAGAAGCCATGTTAGCTGTTTGTTATTAAGCTCCACTAGCCCGACTGTAAGCCCCTTGAGGATAGGACAATGTGTGTTTTGCTCACCATGGAACCCTCATTGCCTTGCCCGTTGTCTGCAAGTAGGAGGTGCATAATGACACGTGAATGGCTGTAAGCCTGGGTGAATGGGGAGGTTGTGTGCATGTGTGTGTATCTGTGATGAAGTGGGGAATGAGCATATGTGTGTGCACACACGTGCGTGTGCGTGTGTTTGTGTGTGTGTGTGTGTGTGTGTGTGTGTGTGTGTGTGTCTGCTCTGGTTGGGGCATCTCCAGTGCTTTCTGGAGCTTGGCTATTTCAGGAAGCCTCTAGTCTCCTCCTCCTTATGTAAATAAACATGACAGATCCCATTGCCTGTACCAGTGCGGGGAGGTGGGGGAGGCTCCGGGAGTGGGTGGGAGCCTGGAGGCGGCAAGCTGGGCCAGAGGGGTGTGCTTGTGTGTGCGTGAGTGCGTGTGTGTGTGTGTGTGTGTGTGTGTGAGAGAGAGAGTGTGTGTGTGTGTGTGTGTGTGTGTGTGTGTGTGTGTGTGTAGCTGGCCTCGCAGGCAGGAGCCGTGTGCGGGAGGGAGTTTGTGGGGACACGGGAGGGGCGGGCTCTGCCCTGCCATGCCGGCTGCTGGCCGCGGGGGGAGGAGGAGGGGCAGGAGGAGGGGAGCTGGCGGCTAGGGTGGCTCGGTGACGAGGCCAGCCGGCCAAACGAAGGTGGCCGTGCTGCCCGCTGCCTGCGATGGGGGGACAGATCACCCGGAGCACTCTCCACGGTAAGGCCCCAGCTGATGCTAAGGGGTCTGCCCGGTCCCAGCCTGGGGACCACCTGGGGAGGCTGGAGCCCGGGACACTCGGGTGAGGGCATGATCATTCCCCTGCCTCTTTATTCCTTGGTGGGCTCTGGGGCCGTGGGAGGGGGTGCTTTTGGGTGGTTGGCACTGGGGAAAGCAAGGGAGCCTGGAGAAAGCAGGAAGAGGTGGGCTTTCTCTGGTAGTCGGCAGAGGTCAGGCAGCTAAGTCTCCCCACAAAGTCTTGTTGTTCTCTTACCTTCTTGGGGTGCTGACCAGCCCCGACATGGGATGTGAGGCCCTGGGTCTCCATATCCCCCTCTCCTAAAACTGAGGCAAACCATAGTTAGACAGCTGGGGGGACGCGTTTGTAGTCCTGGGATGCAAGCCATGGAGGTCAGTGCTGTGTTCCATGATGGAGACGTGGAGAGATGTGTGGGCACACACGTGTGTGCGTATGTGTGTGTGTGTGCCTGTGCTCACAAGGGTGCATTGGAGGTGTCTGTGGGTGTGTACCTGTGCCCGCTTGTGCCTAACACACGGATGTGCAAGTGACAGCCCCCCACATTGCCTGACCTCAGTTCTCAAAGCGTATGCTCTTCTGGGGAGGCCAGTGAACTTCTGACCTCTGGGGTGTATGTCCACGGTCAGACAGACGGACAGGCGGGCAGGTAAAGGGGTGGAAGGGAGGAGCACTGGTTGGCTCCCTACTTGCAGAGCTGCTTTGTGACCCGGCTCCTGTCCCCTCAATCTGCCTGGCTCAAGCGCTGTGGTCTTGGGAGTAACATGGCCGATGTGGCACCAGACCCAGAAGGGAAAGACTTCCCAGGGACTTGTTTTGTCATTGCTGGGCCCCAGGAGCTTGGGTTTCTGTACAAACTGGCTGGTGCCAGAACAGTGTGGGCTGACCTTGGGCAGTCCCTGCCACACTGCCCTGTGTCCCCTGCTCCCCCCTCGGATGGGGTGTTAGGAGATGGGGCAGCCTCCATCTGCTGAGTCCAGTGGGCACGAAGGAACCTGGGTGGGGCCCAGGAAGGAGAGAGGGTGGTGGCAGGAGTGATCGGGAAGCTGTGGCTGGGGACCGGTGACCAGGTGGCTTCTCTCCCTTCCAGGCTCTGGACTTTGAGAGAGTAATTTCTAATTAAAAAAGAAAAAGGCAGGAAAGGAGACATGGGAAAAGCAAATCATTGGCTCTCTTAAAAGGAAATAAATTTTGTCCTGGGCCTGGAGGGCTAAGTGACAGATGGAAGGTCCTGGAAGACACATAATCCGGAGCCGGCCAGTGGCCTGGGCCTTGGCCTGAGACTCAGACTAGGCTGACCTGGGCCCGGCTCTGCGTGTCTGTGGCACGGGGGCTCTTCTCAGAGCTCACTGGCCCCAGCATGGCCTGTTGGCAGAGGGTCTGGAGCGGACTGGCATTTTCCACTGGAATCAGACTTGGGCAAGCCTGTGGCCTGGGAAGGACAGAGAGGCCCTCCAAACAGGCCCAGGATGCAGCACACCGTCCTTCAGCTGCCTTGGAGCACAGGCAAGACCGCCCGAGCCAGGATACGGCCTTCAAGAGCTCATGCTGTGGAGTAGATAGGTACATGTCATAGTGAGGCCAGGTGTCTTCTGGACCCTCGGTTTTCTCACCTGTTAATGGGGCTCATAGTAGTACCCTGTTCATAGGATTGTTGTGAGGGTTACGTGGGAGAGTATGAATAAAGACCGAACATGGGGAAAACCAAAAGGGCTTGGAAAAGCATTCTGAGGCCAGGGTCATATCCGGGACAGGAGGATACCTGGGATATGCGGAGAATTCTAGGAGTGGGGGCATCCAGGCCGGGTGGACGTGGGCGAGTGCTAATCAAGTGTCTCATCTGCTTTACCCTCCTTCCCTCCCCCACCCTCAGCCAATACCACCCCCCTTAGGATGGGCCTCCCACCAAGCCGGCCCAGACCCTTGCCTCAACTGACCATCAACACGAGTAGGAGAGGGGAGTTGGGGGTTGTGGAGAGGGCGTCTTTGCCTGTGTCCCATTGTCCCTTAGCCGGAACCTCTGCACGTCCTCACATGTCCTCGCCTGCATCCACAGCTGCTCAGGCCCACACCTATGCACCGGCTGTCCCGGCCACTGTGGCTTTAAAACTCTTCCCGGGAGGCGTGTTGGGGGAAGTGGGAGATTCAGGGGTATCGCTCCTTGCTCGGGGCGCCCTCAGCCCACACCCGATTCCCTAAGAATAGTTACGTACTTCTCGGTTGTATTTTCACCATGGGCCTTGGGATTTGGGTGTGGTGTGAACCCAGGTTTTGGATCGCTGGGTGATAGAGGTGAGGGGGCTGTGACAGTGGTATGTTTGTGGACGTGTTTGGCTGTCTGTGTTTCTGGTGTCTGCAGATCGTGTATGTGTGTTTTGGGCCTCTGTGTGTGTACTGAGTGATGTGTACATATCTGTCTAATATTTAAGGGATTTCATGCTTTGCCTTCGCTTCCACATGTGAGCAGCCACATTTATGTTGCCCTGTGCCTGGGACGTGTCCTTGTTATTCTGTAGATAGATGTCCGGGTTTCTGCACAAGGTGTGTGCGTGTGTGTGTGTGTGTGTGTGTGTGTGTGTGTGTGCACTCGCGCGCGGGCTGGTGGTGAGGAGTTGGGTTCCTCTGGGACCGGCCTGGCAGGAGACCCATGGGAAAAATTAATTCCCATTTGGAAAATGGTTTCGGCAGTTACATGCTTGATGTCTTTCATCAGGCAGATTTCCAGAGCGGCTCCTAGTCTTGAGGGCAGGAACCGGGGGCGGGCGAGCACCGAGGGAGGCAGCAGTGATACTGAGAGGCCTCTCCTCCCCTCCCTCCCTCCCCTGCCCTTCCTTCTTCTTTCTTTGCCTTCCTCCTTCACCTCCTTCAGTGCTCCCCCACCAGCACGGATAGGCCCAGTGCTGAGGGGCTGATGGATGGATGACACACACATATTCACCCAGATGTATGTGTCACCCCCACGTTGATCTCTGGACCAACAAGCCCTAGATGCTGGGGTGCAGGGACTTGAGAGATGGTTCCCACTCTGTCCTTTCACAGAGGGGGATGCTGTGCCCAGAAGGGGGAAATGGTTGGCTGAGGTCATGGAGCTGGTGGCGTCAGGGGAAGCCAGGCCTTGTCCCTTCTCAGTTGTCTTCCCACTTGTCCTCTTTGGGTTCCTTAGTTCTCAAATGGGCAGCAGGGGAATGGGCATCCTCTGGCCTTATAAGACCCTGGGATTAGCACAGAGGGAGTTGCCTGACTCCTGGAAGGGGCTCTGGAGGCTTAGGCCAAGGTGAGCTCACAGGTGTGGTGGCTCAGCTTGATATGACTTATTCTCTTAATCCAGCTCCTCTGTGCCTGGCACCCAGTGAGCACCAAGCAGATCCTTGGTCATTGAGTAAGAGGGAAGAGTGAGGGGTACAGGCCCTGGGTGGCTGGACCATATGGCAGTTGGAGCTGCGGGTGGCTGGGAGGCAGGTGGGATGGAGCTGTCAGGGACAGCTTCAGGGATGTGAGTCCTGAGCTGGGCAGTGAGGCCAGGCAAGGCTAGACAGGAAGAGGACGGTGGGGCAGGTGTTCTTGGTGAGAGTTTGAATCCCGGTCCACTGGCCATGTGACTTTGGGTCAGTCCCTTCATCTGAGTCTGAGTCTCATTGTCCTCTTCTGTACATTGGGGATGTTAAGGTTTACCCTGAAGGTTGGTGGAAAGATTAGGTAAGCTAATGAGCACTAAGTATACCCTGTGCATAGTAAGCACCCTATAAATGGATGTGTCTCTATGAAGGTTTCCGTGCAGGCTCCTCCAGGCCTCTGTATGTTCGTGAGCGTATACACACACATGTACCTGGTGCCTCTAAGGACCAAGAATATCTCTGCGCCCTCCAGCCCTGATGAGTCCCTGGGACAGAATGTTCCTGGATGCTTGTGTCCACCATCAGGCATGCCCACTGGTTGTGTGTGTACATGCATGCACACATGAGTGAGTACGGATCTGTGTAAGGGGAGGGTGATGGTCTAGGTAGTGCGTGGATTTATGTGACTGAGCCATGCTTCCACCCAGAAACCCACATTCTCTCAGGCTTGGCCTGGGGACTTTGGGGAGATGCTGGGAAGATAAGGACCCGGAGCTGAACCCAGAATAGTTAGCATCTGGAATCCCCTTCTGGAATCTTGGGGTAGGATGGGGGTGGGGGAAAAAGAGGGCTGGTCCCCTCCCAGCAGTGAGGATATGGGGAGGCACAGCTGTATGCACATCTGGCTGCTGGAAAATGTCGGACTGGGATGTCTCACAGAAAGAGTGAGAACGGGAGGCTCAGTGTGGGGATTAACTTGGTGACAAAGGTGCCAATCTTGCCCACTCCCCGCTACCCTCCTTCACCCAGCTTGTCGTCATGGATTCATTCAGACTTCCAGGGAGAAGCAGGGCCTGCTGTAGGCTTAACCGGGGCTCTAGGGGAGATGGTAGGCCTACATGGCCCCTAACCCTGAGTCACAAAGGTGTGTGTACATGGAGGCTGCAGAGGTCATGGAGAAACCAACTAGAGTGGACTGGAGGGTTCGTGTAGTAGAGAGAGGACGCTGGCCAGCTAGCTGGGGCTCGCCGAAGGTGGCTTTGCAGTGTGTTATCTGCATTCAGAACTTAGTTCTGTCACTTACCAGCTACGTGATCTCAGGCCAGTTATGACCTCTCAGAGCCTCTGTTTCCTTATCTATAAAGTGGGACTAATTGACACTGCATTGCTGCATAACGCACCTATTGTTGTATAGCAAATTACCCCAAAAGTTAGTGGTTTAAAACAGCAAACATTTCATTATCTCAGTTTCTGTGGGTTAGGAATCTTGACACAGTTTAGCTAGATACCTCCAGCTTAATGTATTTTGGGAGATTACAGTCAAGTTATTGGCTGGGGCTGTGGTCTCATCTGAAGGCTTGCCTGGAGGGGATCCATATCCACGCTTACGTGGTGATGGGCAGTTCTTGGTCCCTTGCCACACAGGCTTCTGCACAGGGTTATCTCAAGACATAGGATCTGGCTTTCCCCCAAGGGAGAAACCCAAGAGAGGCAAGAGAGAGTAACCAGGATGAAAGCTGAAGACTTTTTATACCCAGTCTTGGGCACGACCTCCTATTACTTCAGCAGTATTTCATTCATTAGGAGCAGTATTCCATTCCACTCTACACCCAAGGGGCAGGGACTGCAAAAGGGGATGACTTCCAGGAGGCAGATGTGTGGATCATAGGGGCCACCTTAGAAGCTGCTTCTTCCAGACACCTGCCTTGCAGGAACTGAGACAGTGAGGTGAGCTTGTATGTGAAGGGCATCTGAAACCAAAGAAAGAACTAACTTTCATGACTTTCCCTTTCTTCTTTTTCCTGCAGGCAAGTGGGGGAGCTGTTGAAGGTTCTTAGGCACGTAGTGTGGGATCTTGGTGCTGGGCAGTGAAGGAAGCTGTCCTTTTAGCAACCCTTCCTCTGATTTCTCCACAGGACACCAGAAAGGGCAGGGCACAGAGTAGGTACTCCCTGGACACTTGCCAATTGGTCAGTGGATTGAAGAATCAAACAGTGGCAGTTCATTCAACAATTTGCATTGAGTCCCCACACCGTGCTCTGAGCTAGGCACTGGGGAAACAGCGGTTTCTGCCCTCGGGAGGCTCAGAGTCCATCAGGGAGACAGACACAAAAACCCTGCAGCCTTTTCTTGCCGGAAAGCTGCACTGCAGAGCACGGAAAATGATCCGAGTGACTCTTCTCAACTCCCAAGGATGGCATGCACCCAGAACCATTCTGGATGTGGAGAAGACAGATCAGTACATTGCCTACAGTGGGTGCCTCTGGGCATTTGCGGTTAATTCTGTGGAGGAGCCAGAATTGAAAGAGGCTACTTGGGTGCTGGATGCCATTAGGGGTTTGTGGGTGGAGTCCCTGGGGGTCCATAGCAGGGCCCTCAGCCTAGTCTAGGGGAACGTGGGCTTTAAAATCAAGGTCTAAAGATGTTTTGTTTGTTTGTTTTTTTAATTTTTTTTTAATGTTTATTTATTTTTGAGACAGAGAGAGACACAGCATGAACGGGGGAGGGGCAGAGAGAGAGGGAAACACAGAATCGGAAGCAGGCTCCAGGCTCTGAGCCATCAGCCCAGAGCCCGACGCGGGGCTCGAACTCGCGGACCACGAGATTGTGACCTGAGCCGAAGTCGGACGCTTAACCGACTGAGCCAGGTGCCCCTAAAATCAAGGTCTAAAGGGGCACCTGGGTGGCTCAGTCGGTTAAGCGTCTGGCTCAGGTCATGATCTCGCAGTTCATTTGTTCGAGCCCTGCATTGGGCTCTGTGCTGACAGCCCAGAGCCTGGAGCCTGCTTCGGATTCTGTGTCTTTCTCTCTCTCTGCCCCTGCCCCACTTGTGTTTTCTCTCTCTCTCTCTCTCTCTCCTTCTCTCAAAAATAAATAAATATTTAAAAATAAATAAATGAAAAAAAAATCAATGTCTAAAGAATGAGAGAAAGGCAGGTACATGGGTGGGAAGGAGGACGGAAAGGTTCCCAGCAGAGAAATGGGGTTGGACCAAGCCTGGAAGCAAGAGGCAAGTGAGGGAAGTGGGCCCCTTTAAGGACCCCAGAGAAGTTCACATCTGCCCCGTTCTACCATCATCTCTCCCACCCAGGCTCCCTCTCTACCTTCAAACAGGCTTCCACCCTTCAAACTGGCTTCCACAGTCTTTACCCCAGAGAGAGTCCTATACAGTACATGCAGTCCAGGGTTAGGGCATTTGGGAGGAGAGAAAACAGGAGTGTCTGGGATGAAAAGAATGGGTCATTTCCTACAGGGGTGTTTGCTGCTTTTATAGGAAAAATATAAGACCTTATGCTGGGACCGGGTGTTCAAGTGCACAACATTTTTCCACATCTAGGAACTCACTGGGTCCTCACAACAATTTGGAGAGATGGGCAGGGCAGCTATGATGACCCTGTGTTTTACAGAGAAAGAAATCAAGGTCCAGAGAGGCGAAGTGACTTGCCCAAAGTCACAGAGCGTGTCTGTGGCATGGCCAGGGATCTGAACCCAGGGCCTCCTGACTCTAGGGTTCATGTTCTTTGTCCTCTGACCTTTATTATCCAGGAAGTGAGACGGCCCCCCTTCACAGGAGGTGCAAACAAGTGTGCCAGCCCTGGTATTCAGGCCCACAGGTTCAGAACAAGGCGATCCTGAACACGGTGAGATTCCATCTTGAAAGATGGTTAGGAAGTAGAGAGGTGAAGGTGGGAGAGGGAAAGAAGATGTGTGTGTGTGTGTGTGGGGGGGGGATAGCTTGAGCAAAGGTGTGGAGGTATGAGAGCACAGATTGATGTCAGTAGCAATAATAATCATTATTGTTATATAATAAGTATTAATTTTCTTCATTATTAATACAACTAATAGCTGCTAAATAATAATAAATGATAATTAATATTATTTTAGCAACCACTTCCTGGGTTAGTTTTAAGATCCCATGAAGAAGATCTGCCATGATCCCCATTTTACAGATGAGAAAAGCGAGGCTCCAGAGGTCTTGCAGTTAGTGACAGAGCTGCTGGGTTTGGAGGCAGCAGACCTGGGTTCAGATCTGGGCTCTTTACTCTGGCTGGGTAACTCCACTTCTGAGGAACTGTGTCATAGCGGCACTGGGGGCCTAATGAAGACCCTGCCTGTTAAGTCACATAGAGGTTGGTCGTTGTCATTAGCATTGCTCTCTCCCTCTCCTTGGCAGCCCACCTCAGCCTGGCCTGGGCCTCTGGGGCTCTGCCAGGATAGCTCTGGAGCAGAGCTTGGCCGGGGCAGTGGGGAGGAGGTCACTCTGGAGGCTGCATTGTATCCGGGCCTCTCTCCCTGGGACCCCACCGAGAGGCAGGAATGTGGTCCAGAGCTAGCTGAGGGTCACCTGGAAGGCAGGCCAGGCTTGTGTCTGGCACCTCATAAATGCCCAGGAGGAATGGCTGGGCGGGGGGGGGGGGGTAGTTTCCATTGTGTCAGCAGCAGCCTCGCCTGACGGGGGAGAGTGCTCCCACTGTGGCTCCTGGGAAGCTTGTAAACCTGTCACTAAAGGGGGCCTCCCTGAGAGCTCTGTCGGGAGCCAGATGGTGAGACTGGGGCTCCACCAGGACCATTGGCTGCTGGGGGAGTAGTGTCCCAGCATCTTGAGGTCCTTTTGTTGTGGCTGCTCCCCCAGCTGGGACTGGCCCAGTGCCTTCTCCACACAGCCTTTCCCCACTACTCCTGCCATCTTGGATTCATGGGGAAAATGGGCTGCAGTATTAGATGCTGAGTAGGGTAAAGGACCCCTAAATAGCACCGGAAGACCAAGGTTCAAGACCCAGGTCTGTTTCTTAATTGCTGTGTGAGCTCAAGCAAGCTGATTAACCAGTCTGAATCATAACTCATCTGTAGAATGGAGACCTTAAGGGTCATAGTGTCTGTCGAAGTGCAGAGAGGGAGCCCTTTTGGATGGTGTAGGGAAGAAGCCTTGCCCCAGCCACCCCTCTGGCCCTTAATATCAGAGCTGTGCTCAGGGTTAATTCTCATTCTGCTTTCTCTCCTTCCTCCTCACTGAACCATAATGCCAGCTGAGGTGGAGGAGGGAGATAGCAGGGGTTGGGGAGGCGGCGAACACCCTGGTGTGGACCACCATGTTGGACACCTTGGAGGGCACAATTCGTCTTATTTTCTGTGCAAACAGCACCCCCTGGAGGCATGCAGGACAGAGCCTTGGTGCTGTATGTGGAGGCCCTGGCCCTTGTTCAAAGAGAGTGATGAGGCCCCGCTAAGGCCCTGGTGGCAGGGAGGACAGGAGTGGGCGGAGCCCAGGGATGCTTCTTTCTCAGGTGGGATCAGCAGGTCGGATGTGCGATGCTCAAAGACTCCACTGGGGCCTGGGAGCATGGAGGGCTGGTGGGTTAGGGTCAGGAGTTCAGCTGGGGTCTGCCAGGTGGCAGGTGACCGTGGTCACTTGGAGATACCCAGCAGGCCAGAGAGGGTTTTCACATCATCTCCACAGAGGTGGCACGGTGGCTTTGATTACTCAGAGCTGAGTGCAGAGAGAAGGGGCAGAGGATAGCCCCGGAAGCTACACTGTGGGCAGGAGGAGGCAGGCACAGGATTTTGCATGTCCAGGAATCAGTGAAGGTGCTTTGCAGCTGCCACAATGCTCCCCTCATACCCACTTGAGAGGTTTAAGGCTGAGAGCGGCCGGCCTGAGCAGGCTTTCGGGTTTCCGGTTTCATGGTCCCAATCCTAGGCACTGCCTGCAGTGGGGTGATGGGGGCTGTGGCGGTCAAGGATTGCAGCCTCCCTTTCCTCCATCTCAGTGAAGACCTGATTTGTTAGTTGTTGTTGTAAGTGTTGCTTTTGAGGTATTCTTTATAGACAATAGCAGTCATTCTCCCTTTGTGCCCCTGTGTCTTCCTCTTGCCCAAACTCCAGTACCCACTGGTCTCTCTAGCCCCATAGTTTTGCCTGTTCCAGAGCATTCTACAAATGGAATGAGCACCTGTGCAGCCTTGGAGGCTGGCTTTTCTCAGCACGGTTTTGAGGCTCCTCTTTGTCATACCATTATCATTCACTGTTCTTGCAGAGTGGGATTCGCTGTGTTCCTGCACCGCATTTTACATCCAGCCATGTGTGAGGGCAATGTATGAAACGCGGTTTGCATTTCTGTTTTGGTGGCATATACATGTGTATCGTGACAACGTAATAGAATGCCAGGTATCCCCTCAGTGTACTACTTGAAATGATTTTACGTGGTACATGGATGAACAGTTTTTTCCATATTTTACCAGATTGTGAGCTTATTTTATTTTATTTTATTTTTTAAGTTTCTTTTTGAGAGAGAGAGAGAGAGAGAGGGAGGGAGGGTGGGTGGGAGGGAGGGAGGGAGGAAGGGGCAGGGAGAAAGGGAGAGAGAATCCCAAGCAGGTTCTGCACTGTCAGCACAGAGCTTAATACAGGGTTCAAACTCACGAACCCAAGATCAAGACCTCATCCGAAATCAAGAGTCGTATGCTTAACTGACTGAGCCACCCAGGTGCCCCAGTTGTGAGCATATTTTAATGTGCATTAAAAAAAAAATGGGTCCAGCACACCAAACCCATGCTTTCTTGGCTGATTTAATGCTTCATGGCTAAGACTCAGGCCTTGCTGGTGCATTGCCCGCATTTGACGGCTAGAGCCTCTTTCTGCCAGCTGTGTGACCTTGGGTAAGCTGCTCAATGTCTCTGAGGCTTTAGATTCTTCATCAGTAACATGGGCTAGTAATGTCCCTCCATCCCTGTTAAATTTGCTGTGAGGATGAAACCAGTAAGTGTAGGTAAAACTCCCCGTTCAGAGCCTGGCACCTATCAGCACTTGGCTGCTGTTATTATTAGATGCATATGGCCCATGGGCGCTGGGTGTATGATTTATGTGTACTGTTTTGTACATCTCTGTGTACATGAATGTGTGTGTGTGCACGGTACATGTGTAAATGTGGGATTCCTGGCCTAAGGGATAAGTCTCGTAGGGTCTGGATTACCTTCATGTGCTCACAGGTGTATGTGTGTGCCCATGAATGTGCCTTTCTGAGGCCACATGTCTGGGTGTACATTGTGTCCCCGGGCTCCAGGGTTTCCTTATCCTTACTTCTCCATCTTTCTGCTGTCAGCCAGGATGGTGGGCCTGTGCTACCCTTCTCCACCCAAAACTCTGCCTGTGGAAGGGAGGCCCCGGGGAATGGTCCTCCCAGGGCCTAGGTCTCTGGTCCCTGGGTGTCTCCACCATATTTGCCCAGAGCTAGTATTTTCTAGCTCTTTATGCAGGACGGTAGGACCCCACCCAGGATGGTGGGAAGGAGAGGAAGTGTTTTAAAGGAAGCTGAGGTCCTGCAGTTGGTCCCTGGATTCTGAGCAGAGGCTGGGAAAGAGTCCTATGGGAGAGGCTCCAAGCTGCTGGGCTCAGCATGTTTAAAAAACTGCTTTATTGAGTTATATTGACATATGTTTAACCACATGTGTTTAGAGTGTATAATTGGGTGGGTTTTTACATACGTATACACCCACGAAACCATCACTGTAAGCCAGATGGTGAACATATCCGTCATCCCAAACACTCCCTTGTGCCCCTTGGTAATCTCTCCCCCTCCCCCCAACCCTTCCCAGGTAACCTCCAATCTGCTTGTTATCACTAGAGCTTAGTGTGCATTTCTTAAATTAGGACAAATGGGACAGGGTGTGGGCAGGGCGGGGGGCAGTGGCTGAAAGGAACAGAGGCCCTGTGGTTACTCCGTGGATTGTGTTTGCTTATCTTTAAGAACCGGCTTATTTCACTCAGCATAATTATTTTGAAATTCATGTTCCTGCTCGTATCAGTAGTTCATTCCTTGCTTACCACTGAGTGGTATTCCACTGTATAGACCTACCACAATCTCTAATCCATTTACTATGGTTTTTGAAACCGAGAGTCAAGCTGTGTCTGAAGCTGGCCTGATCCCAATGTGTACCTCTCCCAGGCAGGGCACCTGTAGGTCACCTGTAGCCACGCTGTGCCCTTCACCCCAAGGGTCTCCTTCCCTGGAATGACCTCCCCTGCTCTGCGCCATCCAGGGCCCACTCAGCCTCTTCCAGGTAGCCTTCTCAGACTGACTGGGTCTCCTCTGGGCAATTCTCGCGTTTATTGCATAGTGGTCTTCAAAGGCCTTGAGCACTGTTCTGTGATTCTAGTCTTTTCTCCTTAGTGAAAGCAAGGGGAACTCCTCTTTGTTCCAGCCCTACCTCCCACACACAGGATGTCTGACCAGCCATGGACTGTGGACACTCGGGTCTGGGCCCTCTGGGAAGAAGGAAGCAAAGATGCAAAGTGATGCAAAGTGATGCAAACATGGCCTGGACTGAAGGCTGCGTCTTCCTAGCTCAGGACATTCCTCTCTCCATCGCCCTTTCCTCCCAGTCTTCCTCTCCTTCCTGGAAACCCGTCCTCCCCTTTAGGGAGCAGAAGGCGTCGGGGACAGGCTGATGGGGACTGAGCTTTCTGCATTATTAAATCACTGCCATGGAGGAACCCAACTCTGAAACATCCCAGAAGGCCTCTGTCACATTCTGTGGTTTCCTACTTCCCCAACCCCATCTTCCCCATCCTCCTTGTGTCTCTCTCCTCAAGTTGATGGCATGGGCAGGGGCTGCCCTTCCTGATGGATGGGACACAGATCTTGGGGAAGAAATGAACATCCCCCACTTCCTTGCCCCCAACTGCCAGGACTGCATTAACACTCCCAGCGCTGCTGACACACGTCTTAGAGCCACAGGGTAGAGACCGCCTATGCTGGAGCAGGGAAGTGACTTCCCTAAGGTCACACAGCCAGTCAGTGACAGACCCAGGCCACGCGATACCTCGTCCATGTTGCTTCCTCTCTCTGCCCCGTCTCCTGGACACCACCCTTATGTGCTTGTAACGTGCCTTCTCCTGGACCAAGCCCTGCCCTGTACTCTATCCCATTGTGGGGTGAGGTAGAACTGTGTGTAGGAGAAAGCAGCGTGCCTCCCTGGCCAGAGGCTCTTGAGGCAGATCCGGGTTCCATTAGGAAGCCTGGGTGCAGAGGCCTACCTGTGTGCAAGATGTTGTGGGCATGGGGGTGGTATAAAGCAGGAAGGTGGCCCAGGGTGGAGGGAAGCGGCCCCGAAGGAGGGAAGTGGCGGGCGTGGTCCTGGGGCTGCTGCTGCGGAGGCTGCTACACCCACCTTGCTGGTCTCCCAGGGCAGCTCCGCGGTCACATGTTCACTGCGGCTCAGCCTTGTCGTCAGCCCAGCCCCCATGCCCTCTCTTCCTCCTCCCCTCCTCCAGGAAGCCTTCCTGAGAAGTGACCTGCCCCCCAATCCTTATCACTCATCACTATCTGCCATTTTTATTGTGATTCCTGTCTGTGTCGTATTTCCTCTCCTGGACTGGTGTCTTCTCGAGAACAGGATCCGTGTTTGTTTCATGCCTGGATGTCCAGTGCCTAGGACAGGGCTCGGTACTCAGTCGGTAGATAATGAATATTTGCTGAATAAAATAAGTGACGGTGGTAGTGAGTGGCAGTGTGCGGGGGTGGGTGTTGGTAGTAAATGCTGATTGATCACAAGGGTGGATGGTGGAAGACAGATGGTGGTAAATACTAGTGAGTAGCAGGAGATGGACTAGAATCCAGGAGATGGTGGGTGGGAGGTGACGGGTGAAGGACCAGGGAAGGTGGTGAAAGATACTCAATGGTGGTAGATGGCGAAGCGGGACATAGCAAGAGATGGCAGCAGGTGGCCCAAGGTGGCAGCGGATGAGTTGCAGTGACGGTGGACATCCTGGGCGGCGGGCAGCTCCTGCTGTGCCCAGCCCTCCGCCCCTCCGGGGGCCTCTGCCACCCGCTCTGACGTTGCGGCCTGTTCCTTTGCAGACTCCATCGGGGGCCCCTTCCCTGTCCCGTCTCACCGATGCCACCACAAGCAGAAGCACTGCCCTCCGGTGCCGCCCGGCGGGGGGCTCCCGGCCACGCCACTGCTCTTCCACCCGCACACCAAGGGCTCCCAGATCCTCATGGACCTCAGCCACAAGGCCGTCAAGAGGCAGGCCAGTTTCTGCAATGCCATCACCTTCAGTAACCGCCCGGTCCTCATCTATGAGCAAGTCAGACTGAAGGTGGGCCCTCCCACTCCCTGCCCTCTGTGCCTCCCTGGACCTCGACCCTTCCCTCTCAGCACTGTCTTCTGTCCCGGCCACGACGACACCCTGCCCTTCTCTTGCCTCCGGGCCGTCCCTTCTGCTCTTCCTCATCCCTCCTCATGCTCTTCCCTCTTCCTCCTCCTTTCTCAACCTTCCCCGTGTGACAAAGAAGGACCCGGGGACGGGAGTGGCCATGGGGGCCACAAGCTGTCACTGGACAGTGGGAAGGCTCCTAGAGGAGGGGAAGGAGGACAGCTGGGCGGTGTGGCTCCCCGTAGGGGTCTGCCGACAGGGGCACACTCCCTCCCCTGGGGCCCTTGGCAGTGGCCGGGAGGCCGGCGGGCCGGGGTGCTGTCTGAGGCCATCTCCTCCGCCCAGATCACCAAGAAGCAGTGCTGCTGGAGCGGGGCGCTGCGCCTGGGCTTCACAAGCAAGGACCCGTCCCGCATCCACCCTGACTCGCTGCCCAAGTACGCCTGCCCCGACCTGGTGTCCCAGAGCGGCTTCTGGGCCAAGGCGCTGCCCGAGGAGTTTGCCAACGAGGGCAACATCATCGCTTTCTGGGTGGACAAGAAGGGCCGCGTGTTCTACCGCATCAACGACTCAGCTGCCATGCTCTTCTTCAACGGGGTCCGCACGGCCGACCCGCTCTGGGCCCTGGTGGACGTCTACGGCCTCACGCGGGGCGTCCAGCTGCTGGGTGAGTGCCCGCTCCCCGTGCCCCTTCGGTGCAGGACACGCCTCTGGGGGCCGAGGTGTGACGCTGCTCCATCCCATCAGGCACGGGGACCCCTCTCCCGCTGGCAGGGCCCCGGGGCCTAGAGGGCACCGGGAGAGCTCAGGGAGCCTTCGTGTGCCCTGCAGAGTGCGCCCGTCCTTTGGACTCACAGCTGGGGTGAGGGGCGCCTGGGTGGGATTTCTGCCCTCCAGGGCCCCTCAGGTTGTGCCTTTGAGCAGCACACAACCTTCATCATAAACGGCAGCCTCAAAGACCCCCGCTCCCAGGAAGTAATGAATATTAACCTCCGTAACCATAGTGTAGTGAGCACTTACCTTGAGCCGGGCACTTCATTATTGCCGTTCTCACAGCATCCCTGGGAGGCAGATTCTGTTAGTGGGCCCCCTGGAGGCAAGACTCAAGCTCAGGGGAGGTTGAGTCATTGGCCCCAGGAGACGCGGCAGGTGAGGCGTGGAGCCAGCACTAAGTCCCAAGTGAGCCCCTGGCCCCTGGGCTCTGCAGCCCCCCAGAAAGTCCAACCCCACCCTAGTGCTTCTTGCAGGGATGTGGGTGAAAGGGATAAGGGGGGAGGGCCGAAGGCACTAGGGTGGCTAAGACTTTTCTGGCTGCCCCTGGGTGCCCGGGGTGAGTGAGGCTGCTTCAGGGGGGTGAGAGGGCACACATCCCGTGGGAGGCAAGGAGGAGCCAGGCTTTCTCAGGAGGGCACACATGGATCCTCAAATGCCAGCGCTGGAAGGGGCCTTGGAGAGTCTCAGGCTTCCTGAGTTGGTGGCTGAGTTGGGACTAGAATCCAGGTCACCTGACTCCCAGTCCAGGATGGCTCTCACCTTGCTCACTCGTGCACGTGCTGGCAAGTGCACGTGCATGTGCGTACGTAGACTCTGGGTACAAATCAGTTCACGGGCAAAGTGGCTGTGTTGCCAGGCAGCGCCTGCATTAGCCTCAGCTTTCCCATCTATAAAATGGGCTGTTGGGAAGAGGAAGTTAAGTTAAAGAGGCTGTGAGCAGAGTGCCCAGCACAGTCCTGGGTGTCTAGTCAGTGCTCAGCCCGTGCTTGCTCTTTCCATTTCCCGTCCCTGCCCCCGTCTCCCTGCAGAGAAAAATGCCATGGAGGTGGTTGGAAACCTTTTTTTTTTGTTTTTTCCCCACTTTTTTTCCTTTCTGGCTTCAGAGCCTAGAAAGAGTGAAGCTCTTTTCAAAACACCTTTATTTCAGTAAAAAAGACAGTGAAAGTAAAAACAAGTGAGTAATTGTCAGAAGCCTTTCTGTGGAGTTCCAAACATCAGGAGGCTGTTTTTATTAATTAATAGTTTGGGAACTTTCTGTTTTTTCAACTCAGTAAAGTGTTTCTACATTCACATGGACAAGTTAAGAGCCCGAAAGCAGGCTCTTCTAAGTCTTCGTTAGTGGAGAAGGGAGCCGAGGCTGTCCAAGGATAATTCCCTTTGTGAAATGGGTGCACTTGCAGGGAAGGGCCTCGACCTCCCAGCAAAGGAAGGGCAGTGGTTATGCCCCTGGGCTACAGAGCCAGAGTGACCCAGGTGGGATTCCTGGCCTCACCCTATACTAGCTGTGGGACTTCAGTTTCCTCATCTGTAAAATAGGGGTAGGTAATAATAAACAACTGTTCTCAGGGTTCTTTTAGAAGAACTCTGCTTAAAGAGCAGAGTTACGTGAAGCAGTTACGTGACTAATGACTGTCAGTCATCCACACCCATCCTGGAGAGGGTAAAGCTTAACCCCAGGTTCAAGTGAATACCTGCCTGCTGCTCTGATATCCTTAGGGCCTCACACTTCAAGGCCCTGAAGTCCCAAAGCCTGAGGTTGCACTCCAGCCTGGACACTTCTGTCTGGGCCTCAGTCTTCTCGTCTGAAAGAGTGTGGGACTACTATGGCTTGGCCCAGGGCTGGGCCAATGGTGGGAGACAGAAGTGTCTCCACTCTTGAAAAAGGTTATAGTCTTATTGGGAGGGGGCTGGGTAAAGGCAGTGGGGGCAGCATTCTTGCTTTCCCCTCTCCTAGCAACGAATGCCTTTTCCTGCAGTCCCCCCGAAATCCCATTCTGGTATTAAGGCCCAGCTCGCAAGCCACCTCCTCCTGGAGGTGAAGCCTTCTGGAGCTGAGTTCTTTTCTCTGTTTCTTGGGTTCCACCACATGGTGTCTGTGCTTCTCTCCGCCCTGAGGCATTGGCTGAGCCTTGGCCCATCCATATGTCTTGCACAAGACAGGGAAGACTTTGAGGGTGAATCCGTTCTTACCCCCCCTGGATTTCTCTCCAGAGTGGAATCTTGTGTCTGGCGTGGGGAGGACACCAAGCATTATTTGGGGGGTTGGGAAGGGAGAGTGGTGGGAAGTTAACTTGTTAGATGAAGGATAGACCCAGCTTTGCTCTCATAGACAGCGCCAGCCTCACTGAGAAATTAGACAAAGCAAACCCTCCAGACACAATCAGGGCATAACCCAAGAGAAGACAGTAAATTGTTTAATGCTGTAGTCAGAGGATCCTTTCCATCTGCCGAGATGGTTTCCATCCAGCTATCTCATTTAATCGCTCAGCAGCTGGCCTTGGACAGAATGTTTTTCTTTCATCCCCATTTGTCAGGGAGAAAATTGAGACCCACAGAAGGCTTGGCTTGCCCGCGTAGGGCTGTGGCAGAGCTGGGATTTGAACAGGGTGTTCTGATGCCTAAAGCAGTACCTTCCCCAATAAACCTCCAGCAGGTTTAAGTATGGAGGGAGGCAGGAAATTGAGAGGAGGCTGAGGTCAGTGAGGGAGGATGGAGTCCAGGAGTATTTCTTGGAAAAGAGGGCTTAGGCTGGGCCTACAAATTCTAGGAGGGTCCGGGGAGGAGGTGGTGACGGGGACATGCGAGGTGAGATGGGGTTTCCAAACCTCAGGGGCCTAGGGAAGGCCCCACCCTCGGGCACAGCCCAGATGGCCCTGTTACCCCTCTTGGACCATAAATGGGTTTTCCCGCAGTATTTTCACTTGCATCCGGATTTCCCAGCAGGCTCCTCTCTGTACATTGGACAAGGCCGAGGGCCCAGCAGATTCCTGTCCTAGCTATAAATCACCATAATCCCTGGGTGTTTTCAAACACTGATTATAGCCCCTGAATTCAATTAGCAGATGAAAATATCTCTTTGTTTTGTTCTTCCTAAAGCGATTTCTTTTTTGTGTAAAAACAAAAGAAATCCATCCAAGATGTCTTCAGAGGTAGGCACACTGCTCTACACCGTCATTCTGTGGCGTCCCCTCTGGGATCGCCCATTGCCTCATATAGTCCCAGGGTCAGCCTCCTTCCCTTTCCTCCCCTCTTCCCACCCCAGCAACCCCCCCCCCCTCCCGCCCTGATCCCTTCACTGCCTGTGGCTTTCCTGCTCTCCCTCCTAAGCCATCTTGGCTTTGAGTTTCTCCTTCCCCTGAAGAAGTCCCTCTCTGCCTTGGTAGCTCTGAGGACGGGCTTGTCTTTCTCGAGGTGGTTGCCTCCCAGACCAGTGTCTCATCTGCAGGGACTTCCTGCTAGGTCTGCCCCCTCCCTTTCTGCCTCTCTCTGGGACCTGTGGCCAAAACCCTCCAAACCCCACCTGGCCCATATCTGCTCTTCGGATCACAGATATCCTGGGGTACTTGGCACCTAGCAGATATGCAAGTCAGGCCACGGACACGTTGGCTGTCTCTCCGGACAGAGTGGAGGTAGGGGGTGGCGTCTCTTCCTGAAGTGACACCACCAAGGGGGTGCCCCATCCCAACCCCCACTGCCCTAACATAACGAGGCCCGCTGGTGCCCCCACCATGACCCCTGCAGGCCTGCTTCAAGCCTTCGAGGCACCCCCGACATGCTGGAGTTCAGGAGATTGCCTCTTTCCTCAGGGTGTCCCGGCCAAGCCTGGGCTGGTATTTCCAAGAATAACAGCTTCCTACCTCCAGAAAGAAGGACCTGTGGGCAAGCAAATAAACACAAGTTTTATGGGGTGATTAATGCTTGGCGAGATAAGCTCCTATCCCAATTCTTCAGGGTCTCCCTGCTCCTCTCAGAAACGTTGGCTCACAAAGAGCAGCTGTGGGTCCTGGCAGAAAGCTGGTGAGCCAAGACCCCACTTGTAGGGTGCTCCTGATAACCCTCTGTGCCCACCGCAGCCCAGGTATGATGAGGGGGCAGAGGGAGACACATGAATTGAAAACCCAGTGCCTCTCTTTGAAGAGTGTTTATTTTGGGGGACACACCATATAACTGCTCTGAGATCCAATTCTGCAATGAAATGTGGCTGAAGAGTAGAGCCGTGTGTTGGGGGCGGTACAGCTGGGGAGCGATCCAGGATTTCCTATAGGAGAGGTTTCAAGTCAGGAACCAGAGAAGCTGAAATGCACAGACTGGTTGGGGAGGAACAGTTTAGGCTGGACAGGAGGGGTATGCATGGTCACAGAGGTGGGGAATTAGATTAGCATCATCAGTCAGGGAACAGAACCTTCAGGGGAGCGAGTGAAGAGAAGAGGTGTAGGTGACCTGTGGAGAAGGGGTGTGCACAGGTGGGGCTGTGTGCATGCATCGCAGGGGAGAGAGCCGTGAAAGCAGAAAGTTTCTGGCAGCTATCTTGCTGTCAATGTCTTTCAAAAGGAGAAAAGGTGGCCGAGAGATAGAAGAGGGCCTGTCCAAATTCTCCCAGCTAGTCAGAAGCCAGGCTGGCCCTGGAATTCAGCTCTCCCAGGAGGAACTGGGCATAAGGTCACTGTGAGAAGACATTGCCACATCAAAATGGTAGTGGCTGAACTCAGGAGGGCATTAAGGGGGCACTCAGGGTGGGGTCCCAAGGGCTCACGGCATTCTGCTTCACCCAACCTGTGCACATGTGCCCCAGTCCTGGTAAGACACCTGCCTTCTGAGGACAGAGATCTCTAGAGACTCTCAGGGAGGGTAGCTTTCTGAAGGCCAGGCTGCTCCTGGACCACTTGCTAGGCTGGTGAGTCAGCCTGGCTTCCCTGCAATGAGAAGCCTGGGCCTCTCTGAAGATAAGGCCCTGGGGTAGGTCTCCCATACAGGGTGTGCCTCAGCTTGGCGGCACAAAGGGTGTGAGCCGTCCTGGCTAGCGGAGGACCACGCTGCCATCTGGGGCTTCCGTTTCCTAGGCTAAACCAATATTTACCTTCAGCTATGGCTGCCAGGGGCTGAGAGGCAAATATTAGTCTAAGGAACCTGAGCGAAGCTCTGGGGATGGGGGAAAGAGCTAAGGATGCTGATGGCGATTTCTTCTTCTCTGACAGTTTTCTTTTCTTTTTGATTTAAACAAAATTTTGTTGTTTCTCCTGCTTCAGAGACTCTTCCTGGCGCTTCCTTTCTGCTCATCCCAAATTCTGCTAATCGTAATCACAGTCCAACTCCAAACCCTCCCCTCCACCAGGAAACCTTCCCTGACCTCCCCTGTTCCTATGACCCTTCCTCTTCCTGACCACCTGAAGGCACATGAAGGTCTAAATGGTCTCAGCAGTTCTGCATCATGTATTGTCCTGGTCTTTAAGAAGACAGCATAAGTCCTTTATATATGTTATAAAGAAAGTTTTTTTTTTAATTTTTTTAACATTTATTTATTATTGAGAGACAGAGCATGAGCAGGGGCGGGGGTGGGTACAGAGAGAGGAGGAGACACAGAATCCAAAGCAGGCTCCAGGCTCTGAGCTGTCAGCACAGAGCCTGACGCAGGGCTCGAACTCACAAACTGCAAGATCATGACCTGAGCCGAAGTCGGGTGTTCAACCAACTGAGCCACCCAGGCGCCCCAAAGAAAGTTATTAATGTACTCATTTTGCAGATAAGGAAACAGTCTCAGAGAGGTCTGATAACTTGCTTACAGTCACACAGCTTGGAAGAAGTGGGACTTGGGCCCAGGAGCATGCGCTGCATTACTTTCTAGCTTCTCTAACTATGAGTTCACCTGGTCCCCTGTGAAGTCTGGATACCTCCCAAGGGTGGGGTGTTGGCCCTCCCATGTCTTCCAGGATAGTGTAGGAGAGCTCAGGGGGTTAGGGATCAGCTGTACATGTTGGGTATAGATAGTTCACGAGAGCCCCAGCAGGGTTGGCTGGGGAAGTGGGGGTGCCCGGCATCCTGATTCAGCAGTGTCTGCCTCATAGTTCCGTGAAGGCTCCTGACGGCTTCATCTGGTTCTGTTGTTTACAGAGCACTCTGGTGGTTTTGGGTTTTTTTGTTTTTGTTTTTTGTTTTCACCAGAATGAATATATATAAAGTGCAACCTTATACGATGGGCAATATTAGATTGTAATATCCAGAAATGGCAGTTTCATATTTTCTGCCTAGTATCTCTTTGGTCCAAAATATAGTTTTGGGGAGCTTGAAGAGACCTAGGGGTCCGGGGTGGGGTGTGTGGAGTAGAGGAGCTGGGGCCTTGCAGTACTGGGGACAAAGCCCTCATTTCAGAAGCAGGAGACCTGACTGAATCAAGACTTGACGTGGCCACTCACTAGCTTTGAGCAAGCCTTCCAGCTTCTCTGTGCCACAACTGTCCCATCTGTTATTTGGACATAATTATATATGTGCCATTTACCTCAGAGAGTCTGAGGCTGATGAATATGTAAAAGTGTTTACATATATAGTAAGGGCTATTGTTTTTAGGTTGAAAAGGAAAACTTAATTTAAAAATACCACCAAAGAGACAACCCCCAAGTCCTCTCATTAGAAGAGGAGGCCTTAAAATCAAGTCCCTGTATCTGGGTGAAATTCAAACCATTCTATCTAAATTGTTTCTTGGAATAAGACCTTTGGTTCTCTAGCTGGGTTCCTTGGAACGCTGGGGTTCTACAGAGGCATCTTTGAGGCGGCTGAGTTGGCAGGCTCTATGGCTTTTTCTTAGACTTCAACCAGAAATTTTGGTTTTGTTGGACAAAAGGATTCCACTGCTTAAAGAAAAAAAAAGTTTGAGAACCGTTAGACCGGATGAGTCTGAAAATCTATGTGTCTAAGATCCTCTGGGCTGAAGATTCTATAAAGCTTAGAATAGTGCTCGCTTCGGCAGCACATATACTATAAAGCTTAGAATCTGTGACTCCAAGTGTTTCTGGGACATCCTACCCTTCCCTCCATGGGCCTCAAAAAGTACTTGTTCTTCTAGCTTTCGTGTGGTTGGGTTTATATGGAAAGGGTGGAGGCGGGTGTGGGTTTCGGGGCACTGTCCAGAGGGGCGGAGAAACCCCTTACCCGTCCAACCCATGTACCCGCCCTCCGGGCTCCTTCCCCTGCCCCATGCCAGATGCTGACCAGCAAGAGGATGTTTATGGAGACAGTAAATGGGCTGGCAGCACCTTCTAAACAGGGGCCGGCAGATACCCGCCAGCCGGCCGGCTGCGGCAGGCCGACCCATGGTTAAAGATTATCCAGTGCTCCGGATGTGCGAATCTAAACAAACAAGACTCTGGGGCTGATGGCAGGCCCTGCTTCAAAGGAGCCCCTTGCCTGCCCCGGAGGGCCCCTGCACCAGTGCCCAGGCCCTGCTTTGGTTGCCCTGCACTGGCTGGCAACATGTGGGAGGGCCCGGTGGGTCTCTGGCCAGAGCTGGCCCCGGAATCCTCAGCCTGGCCCCTCCTCTCCTCCTCTCCCTTCCTTTCTCCCCGCTGGCCCTGCTCAGACTGTTCTCCAGGCATTTACTAGAACAGTTTTCCCACTGAGTGCCTCTCACTTCTGTCAGTCCAAACTCTCTTGTCCTTCAGGGTCCAGGTCAAATCTTGTTTCTTCTGAGATGCTGTCTCTGGCTCACTGTGAGACAGGAAGGGGACCTCAGCCTCGGCTAGAGAGCATTATCCTAAAAGGAATATGTATCCTAAAGAAGAGAAGGCTCAGAGAGGGTGCAAGGAGTGGCTATAGGACATATAGGGATCCATGCAAGGAGAGCTTTTCTAACAGTTATGGTTGTTCAGAGACAGGGGACAGATAGCCTTGGGATGTGGTGAGCTTCTTGTCCCCGGGGCCATTCTAGTCAAGGCTGGGTGAGAACTTGGCAGAGAGAGGTGGATTTCCTCTGGAGACACTGAGAATTTTGTAACAAAATTATACTCACATATTTTCATGCCTCCAAGCTTTGATCCTCCCACAGCCTACTGGCTCCTTGGGGCCCATGTCCTGGCTTCTCCTTCTGTCTCCACCACTGCCTGGGGCTGGGCACACAGTGTGTCAGTGAGTGGGTGACCTGAGTGCCACCTTGACGGGGAGGAAACCCCCTGTCCTGGCCTCACTGCCCTTGCAGGGCCGGTGATTTCTGCTCTGGCCCAAAGTATTTGCAGGACCACCGCTAGGCACCAGATTAGGCAGGAGCTGAAGACAGACAAGCTCCTTCCTGAAAGACGGGATGCGGAGAGGGGAGCCAGCTTAACAGCTTCTCCGGTGGCCTGGAGCCTCCCCTCCTCCTGTCATAAATACCTCCAAAGTGGGCAGCCATGTGTCCCGTGTGTGGATTACATAACTTGTTGCTTCCAAATGGGCCACACTGCTGCTTGGGGTTACAGGTAGCCCATCTGGTTTTTCCAAGCTGTAACCCTGGGCAGAGGCTGGTCCCAGGGTGCTCTCCCCTGGCTTTCGTGGCCAGGACCCTCCCTTGGCCTCTGACTCGATGTCAGTCCAGTCAGCTCTGACCTTTGCCGTCCCTTGTGCAGAGGGTGCCTGATCAGCTCCTCTATTTCCAGTGTCATCTATTTCAGGGTCCGGCACAGCTGGGGACACTGAGGGGATGGCTATTTTGGAGCTTGCTGGCGGCCTGCAGCCACTCCTGACCCCGAGGGGCAGCTGAGCCGGGAGAGGAGACATACTTGGGCTGGGCACTGGCCCCGGGGATTCCATTTTTAGCTGTTTCCCAGCATCTCTGATACCTTTTCTCCCTGCTCCTCCAAGATCTCAGGCAAAGCCATAGGGGTCATTTCCTGTCCCTTCTCCTCTCCCCCCCCCCCCCCAACTGTTTCTCCTTCCTTCTCTTCTTTCTCCTCTAATGTCCACTTTGTACCTTCTCCTTTCTGGGCTTTAGTCAGTGATGTCATTCATGACCTTATATATAGTCCTCTATCTATCTATCTATCTATCTATCTATCTATCTATCTATCTATCATCTATAGTCCTACCTTAAGGTTCAGAAAGTTAATTGCCTAAGTGCAGGTGGACCTAACTTTGGTTGACAAAACTCAACCTGAGTAAAGTACTAGTACCTGAGGTTGTCAAGTACGGGGGCTTCCCGCTCTACCTCTGATCCCTGCAACAACATCACAAGGCAGGTATTATTACCCTGTTCTCTAGGTGAGTGATCTGAGGCTGGGAAGAAAGTTGCTTCCTTACTGGCTACCGTTCAAGTGCTGGATTGGACCGTTAAACCCAGGCCTGTGTCACCCCAAAGCCCGTGCACTTTCTTCTGAGCCTTGGGGCATGGAAATGATAGTAACAGTGGTTCGTGTTTACCTAGTGATTATTATGTGCCAGGTACTCTACTAGGTAGAGTAGGGTACTACTTACCTCCTGCATTTCAACTTCACAGCATCCCTTCTGAGCGGAGTATTAGAATACAGATTTTATACACGTCAGTACATGCTGATTTTGCGCATGGAGAGGCCCAGAGAGGTTAAACTTTTGGTCTATGGCCAGAAACTGGCAGAGCCAGGATTTGAACCCAGGCTGATGACTTCAAAATCCTTACACTTAACTATGCTCCTATCCTGCCTACCAGTTCATGGATTTTGGCTGCTAAAGCATCTGAGATACTGTCAGGTTGCACGATTAGACATATAGTGTAAATATCAAGGGAGATGATGGCCACACTGTGCCTTGAGCTGGTCAGGGAACATCTGGAGGCTGGTTCTGTTCATCGTCTAAGAGGTGGGAAGGTGAGCAGTATGTCTGAGTATTCCCAGAGGAGAGTCCTTTTCTCTATGGGACTGCCCCAGAGATAGCATTGGCACAGAAGCTGAGAGAAGTAAATTAATCCAGGATCCTTGGATACAGGAGGGTAGATGTCAGTTTAAGAGAAGGAAACGCTTTCTTAGAGTAGCTCAACAATGGCATAGGTTGCCTGGGAGGCCCAGGAGTGGGCGTGTTCAAGTACAGAAGGACTCCTGAAGGGGCAGAGCTCAGGATAGCTCGCATCCAGCCCCATTCAGAAATCTGTACTGAGTGAGAGTCTGCCCAGCTCCATGGCTCTGGGCTGAGTGTTCTGAGTGTGTGTGGGTTGGGGTAGGGAGAGGAGTGTCGGGGCGCATATGTGTGTGGGCTCCTGTGACAGTCTTATTCCTGTAGGCTCTGGCTGAGAATCTGAGCCTTTTGTTGTTTAGTCACCCTGCTGTCCCCGTCCCTTCCTCTCCATCTCCAACCCTGGAGTCCTCTAGGGCCAGTGCTGGAATCCCTGAGGGGTCGGAAGCAGGGGCTGTTCCCAGGGGTCCAGGTCAGCCCACAGCCTGTCCCAGGTCCACACTACTGTCTCTCAGGCCTCCCCCTCCTGTTTGAGCCTCCTTGCCTCTGCCTCTCTGCAGCCCCCAGCCTCTCTGCACCATCGCTGTCACAGAGTCAATTCCCTGGAATAATCACATTTTCCGGTCGGCTCCCTCCTTCTTGCCAGGCACGATGCTGGGAAATCCCAACCAGCCAGGCCCCAAGAGGCTACTCCAGAGAGGCAGGGGACTTGAGGGGGGAGGGCCCAGCAGCGTCTCCTTGCCCAGGCCCAAACGAGGCTGTTTCTGGAAAGGGTGGTGGGGGCTGGGGGAGAACAAAAACAAGGAGGCTTTGGAGACTGTTTCTAGATTCAGCTGGAGCTGAATCCTGACCTCAGCTGCCCACACTGTCCCTCAAGCTTTGCTCCCACACCGAGCACCCCAGCCATCCTTACCCAGGTCCTGGAGAGAAAGCACAGATTCTCGCTTTGGGAGGTTCAGAGGAAAGGCTCTCAGGGAGGGATTGGCCCATGCTGTGGTCTACAGTGGCACTAGCCAAATTTGGGGACTTTGACTCCCACAGAAGGGGTTCAATAAACAAGGAGGGGTCCTGAAAGCAAAGAATGTGGTATCAGGAGTTGGACAGACCTTGCTTCAATTTCAGATCTGCCACCTGGTGGCTGTCACATCACATCTCTGAGTTTTATCTCCATAATGGGAACACTTCCATGGGATGTTTTAAGGATGAAATGCAGGGGTAATTCATCGTGCATGATGACTTTTATTATAAATGATGGGACTCCATAAAGCAGGACATAATACAGCCATTAAAAAAATATGGTGTTGGAAACATGGTTATTGGCATGGAAAGGTGTTTAGGACACAGTAAGTGGAAAAGCTAGTTTTGAAAAGGAAATCTGTATATAGCAGGGTTCTTAGCCTGGAGTCCATGCCCATGGATGGCTTTATGGGCTTCACAGATGCCCTGGAATTATCCACAGACTTTAGGAAGAATGTGCATTTTTCTGAGGTGATAGGTGAAAGTTATCACATTTTCAAAGGGATTTGTTACCCATAAAAGGTTAAAAAACTACTAGAGTTGATATAGCGTGATTCAATTTTTGTATTAAAGAAGTAACTGAAGAATATATTGGGGGAAAAAAGCTGGAAGGTCCTCATCCAAATGTTAAGAGTATTTTTCTCTGGATGGTGGGCTGAGAGGTGGTAATTTTTTCTTTTTGCTGAACTGTCTTTTCTACAAAAGACAGTGTGTCTTACTTGTATGATTAAAAAGAGAAAGGGGTTGATTTCCCCTTTGAAAGTAAGTCCCTTTCAAAAGGAAACCTGGATACATTTACTTAAGTTCTCTCAGCCTGTGTCCTTCTGCGGAAATGCTAAGCTCAAAAGGTAATTGTTAGGATAAGCTGAGAAAATTTATGCAAAGAGAGGTTCTGGGGAAGGGGGATCCCCCTGACCTTCCAGAAGGGTAGGACGTCAGCAGTGCATTCAACAGACATTTACTGCTTGTCATCTGAAGTGCTCAGCGCAGTTCTAAATGCTGGGGATCCAAAGGGAGGGCCTGGGAGTTAATAGTAAAAACTTTTATAAGCGCGCCATTTAGAATGTTTTTCTTCCTTCTAGCCTTGATCCTTTGCTTAAACAAACAGATGTCCTGCAGGACTTTGTCTCCCGATTCCTTAGCCTAGGTCCGAAGCCATTCCCGTGCCGCTGACAACGCGGTCGGTATTTCGCGGTGCATGCTGGAAAGGCTGGCGGGAGGAGGCGCGCAGGCGACGGGGGCTGGCCCCGAGCGGCCCGCCTGACGGTCACCCTGTCTCTCCCCCTCCCCGGCCGCAGACAGCGAGCTGGTGCTCCCGGACTGCCTGCGGCCCCGCTCCTTCACCGCCCTGCGGCGGCCGTCGCTGCGGCGCGACGCAGACGAGGCGCGCCTCTCCGTGAGCCTGTGCGACCTCAACGTGCCGGGCGCCGAGGGCGACGAGGCCGCGCCGGCCGCCGGCTGCCCCATCCCGCAGAACTCGCTCAACTCGCAGCACAGTCGCGCGCTGCCCGCGCAGCTCGACGGCGACCTTCGCTTCCACGCGCTGCGCGCCGGCGCGCACGTCCGGATCCTAGACGAGCAGACGGTGGCGCGCCTGGAGCACGGGCGCGACGAGCGCGCGCTCGTCTTCACCAGCCGGCCTGTGCGCGTGGCCGAGACCATCTTCGTCAAGGTCACGCGCTCGGGCGGCGCGCGGCCCGGCGCGCTCTCCTTCGGCGTCACCACGTGCGACCCCGGCACACTGCGGCCCGCGGACCTGCCCTTCAGCCCCGAGGCCCTGGTGGACCGCAAGGAATTCTGGGCCGTGTGCCGCGTGCCCGGGCCCCTGCACAGCGGCGACATCCTGGGCCTGGTGGTCAACGCCGACGGGGAGCTGCACCTCAGCCACAACGGCGCCGCGGCGGGCATGCAGCTGTGCGTGGATGCCTCGCAGCCGCTCTGGATGCTCTTCGGCCTGCACGGGGCCGTCACGCAGATCCGCATCCTCGGTGAGTGCCTCCCCTGACGGCCCCTCCAACACACCCGGCACCGTGCCTTTCCTGGAGGACGGGCCCATCCGGGTAGGGGGAGAGAACAGAGGGCCAGTCCGCCCCGCCCCACCGCCTCACTCGGGTCCCAGACACAGAAATGAGTCCTGGGCGGGACTCCATCTGCTAGGCCCTTGTCCTCAAATCTCACCAGAGGCATCCTCGGGGCGGGGAGAAAAGTGTGGATCATTGAGTCTCTCAGAATCTGATTAACCTGTGTCCCCATAGATTCATAAACGGCCCGGAAACACACGTCTCAGTGGCCACTTAAAGATGACAAAAAAGTTTTCCACCAGCAATTAACTTACTGAGGCTGTTTCCATTTCTCCAAAATGGGAATAAAAGTCTCTGCCTCTTAAGGATGGTTGTGTGTCTAGGTAAGAAGGAGAGTGATGTGTTGGTAGCCAGGTGTCTGTGCAGGGTGGTGCCTGGATTGGGAGCCTATGGGGAATCCGAGAATAGGGCCTCGGAAGAAATGGGGTTGCAGAGGTCTGGGCGTTTCATTCCTGGCTTTGAATGGACAGAGTCTAAATGGACTGGTGGGTGTGGACTCGTGAGAGTCCTGTTTCTCTGAGTGTTCTGTGGGATGGGCGTCTGTTGAAAATGGGTCCTTGGGTGAAAAAATTAGGAAAACACTGAGTTGAGAAAAAGTGGAGGATTCTTTATTGCAGAACTTCTCAGAGCCTTTATTTTTTTTAAGTTTACTTAGAGAATGGGGGCGGGGCACAGAGAGAGGGAGAGAGAATCCTAAGCAGGCTCTTAGCTGCCAGTGCAGAGCCAGATAAGGGGCTCGATTCCACAAACTGTGACATCATGACCTGAGCCCAAATCAAGAGTCAGACACCTGACTGAGCCACCCAGGCAGTCCTCTCAGAGCCTTTCATAGGCAATATGAATCTTTAAGGAGGAGGAAGAGGTAGTTATAGGGTACAGCTTTATCTAAACTAATTTGACCAGAAATCTTACATCTTACCCTCCCACCCCCCCCCCCCCCCCCCCACCTCCGCCTCCAAACCATCTCCAGGGACCTCTGTTTCCCCCAAGTGGGCAGGTATTTCATACTTTGCAAGAGCTGGCCTGCTAATCAGTTGCGGTTGACTGGACTGGTTCCATTAGATTCACTAGCAGGACCTACTAAAGTGCAGATTTTGGAATCCCACCTGCAGAGATTTGATTGTGTACATCCTAGGCATCTGAATTCTTTTTTTAAGCAAGTTTGCTTAGATATATTTGGAGACCTCTGGGCTTCATAGCCCCAGCCTAGACCTCACCGCAGGAGGCTTTGTAGACAAGATAACATGTGTATACGAGTGAAGGTGTATTATGCTCTAAAACTGCTATGTCTGTGTATAGGCACACATGAGTAACTGACTACATGCGTATTTGTATGTATAATGCTGTTGGTGATTGTGAATGTGTTAGAGCTTGTGAAATCAGATAAAATAAGTGGAGATTTCCTACTCTGGAAAGAGGCCAAATGAAGATGGAGTGAAAAATTGAAAAGGAATGAAAATAATGAGGTTGAAGTGCTAAGAAGTTATGATTAAGGGAAGATAAATCAGGAAAGAATGAAAAGACATCAGGCTGGATGAAAATACGTGAGGATGGAAGGAAGTTGGGGTAAAAACTCAGGATGGAATAAAAAGAAATCAGACTGGGGTACAGAAAAAAATCAGGCTGAGGTAAAAAGGTACTTGGCTACACTCACTGGGAGATACTGCTCCTCAGACGAAGGAAATTCCATAAGGGCAGGGTACTCTCTTACCTCAGCACCATCTAATAATAGATAAGTAGCTTTCCGATGAGACTTCTGTTCCCCAAAGAGGCTTACTAGACACAGGAGAAGCTTAAAAAAAAAAATCAGGACTTAAATATCTCGAGAGGTAAGTGGGCCACGGTGGGGGTTTAAGAATAATCTTCCAGATATTTGCTAAACAATATATGCTAAAGATAGTGCTTCTGGGTGGTAGGAGAACTGGGCATCTCAGTCAGCAAATTGGTGTTTGGGGATCCTGATGGAACTGCAAGGAAAACCCAGTGACAATACGTGAAGGGTAACTATTTACCTTACAGAGGTGTGCTCTGCTTTGTGAAAGGCTTAAGTGCACTAAGAATGGAGGAATATTTCCTTTATTTCAGAACTACAGGCGGTTTCATACTTAATGATGGAACGTGAGAAACATTCTCATTAAAGTCAGGAATATGATAGGGATGCCTTAGAGTATTGTTCTGAAAATGATAGCCAGTGCAATGAGGCAAGAAAAGCAAATAGGAGGTGTGACTTTATGAAAGAAGATGATAATTGACTAAAAGACTATTAACACTAAGAGAAACCCAGTAAATGGATTGGGACATAAGAGACCAGGGGGCTCTCTTCCCATGAACGTGGGGCCAGACTGGGCCACGTTCCCACTGACTTGGTGTCCCCTTGTCCCCAGGGACAGCCCCCAACTCTCCAGTGAGCCTGCCTGAGTCACCAGTGACCCCGGGCACAGGACAGTGGAGCGATGAGTGCACCATTTGCTATGAGCATGCAGTGGACACGGTCATCTACACACGTGGCCACATGTGCCTCTGCTATGCCTGTGGCCTGCGCCTCAAGAAGGCTTTGCACGCCTGCTGCCCCATCTGCCGTCGCAGATATCTAGTGAATATTCTTAGAAACGGTGACTGTTAAATAAATTAGAACACATAATAATAGAGAAGATCTCACTGAACATTTATGTGTAGGGCAATATGTTAGAGCCTGTGGGAGAGTCACAGGTAAATACGATTTCCTGCTCTCAGGAAGCTCATAGTTCAACTGGGAAAACAAAGCTGCATTCCTGGGCAAAGAACGAATATTACCCCAGGCTGTGTGGTTGTTTGGTCCCGTGTATGTGGTGTGTGTGGCGGGTCAGTGGTAAATAAAGTAACGTGGTTGGGGGAGGGGTGGTCAAAGCTCCCCAGAGGGGGAGATTTGAGGACAGCCCCAAGGGGCTCCCTGGACAGTTAGCTCTTTGGGGGCAGTGGCCCTCTCCATCTTGTTCTCAGTGTTATGTTTACACAGTTGATGGTGCCTGGTAGGACTTGTTGAAGGGACGAGCAAGGGAGGGCAGGAAGAGAAGAGGAAGGTGAGGAGAGGTGTTGAAGAGGAAGAGAAAGGAGGGAGGGAAGGAAGGAGAGCGAGTGTAGCACAGAACAAGCTTGGGAGATGGTGAAGGGCATTTCAAAGGTGCTTATGCAGAGGAGAGGGTGGGTGAGATCTAGGGACAGTGACCGAGAGAACACAGGGCTTAGAAAGGGAGGGTCAGGCTATGACTGGAAGGGCCACACTAGGTGGGAGGAGGGGGGACATCGTTGTCTGGGAAACCTTGAAGGTGAGGATGCGTGGGAAGGGTGGAGGTGGGATTCTCAGCAGAGCTCTTGTTTCGAGACTGCTGATGTAGTAACCTCAGAACAAGAAAGGGCCCCCAGTTTGTAGGTGGAACAGAGAGCTGGGGCAGGGTGCTGGGCTGGCTTGTGGAATCCTGCCCTGGACCCGCCCAGTGGCTGGGCTGTGTGGTCAGGCCGTGTCACCACTTTCTCTCCTGGGAACCCCCTGGAGGAGCGGAGACTTGAGCTTTCTCCCGGTAGGCCTCTCAGCGGCTAGTGAGCCCCTCTCTCCCCTTCCGCAGGCTCCACCATCCTGGCAGAGCGGAGCATCCCGTCACTCTCCTGCTCCCCTGCCTCCACGCCAACCTCGCCCAGCGCCCTGGGCAGCCGCCTCTCCGACCCCTTGCTCAGCACGTGCAGCTCTGGACCTCTGGGCAGCTCTGCTGGCGGTAAGTAGGCTGGCTACTCCGGTTCCGTGGTGTCCGTGCCAGACTCCCTGCCCCGAGACCCCTGGCCGAGGCGGGCATGCAGCCTCTGTGACAGAGTTGGGCCCTGGAGGAGCTGGAGATAGACAGATCAGTGAACCCTCGTGGGGTGGTGATTTCTGGGGTGAATCCCTTCCTGTCCCCCAGCTGGACACCTTTCTCCAAAGCACTTTTGAGCGCACATGGAAGACCGAAGGTTAGCTCAGGAGGGGCCTGCCTTAAAAGATTCTGGGCCCCCTACCTTCCTCTATCCCTTCTTCTCTCACCACCTTATGGGCACCCTGGCGCTTGTCTAGTGCCCCCTAGTGCTCAGGAAGTGGGTTGTCAGGGTAAACAGGCAGATGCCTGTTGGGAGGTAAGAGACCAGGGGGCTCTCTTCCCATGAACGTGGGGCCAGACTGGGCCACGTTCCCACTGACTTGGTGTCCCCTTGTCCCCAGGGACAGCCCCCAACTCTCCAGTGAGCCTGCCTGAGTCACCAGTGACCCCGGGCACAGGACAGTGGAGCGATGAGTGCACCATTTGCTATGAGCATGCAGTGGACACGGTCATCTACACATGTGGCCACATGTGCCTCTGCTATGCCTGTGGCCTGCGCCTCAAGAAGGCTTTGCACGCCTGCTGCCCCATCTGCCGTCGCCCCATCAAGGACATTATCAAGACCTACCGCAGCTCCTAGCCCGTCATGGCGCCCCACCCTGCACGCCTGCCTCTCAGACTCCGGCCCCACTCCAGCCGAGGGGCAAGCCAACAGGGCCCCTTCTCTTCGTACTTGTTTTGGAAACTCTTTCCTCTTCTCCATTAAACATGGGAAACTGAGGCCCTTAAAGGTTTGGGAAGAAAGAAGGTATGAGGCAGGGAGGTGAGGGGCAGGAGCAGATTCCCCAGCAGAGGGGAGGGGAGGAGTCCACTCTCTGTCTTCCCCTTCTCTGTAGCCAGCTCTTCCCTGCATGCTGAGGGGCTAAGTGGGGACTTGGCCTGTCCTAATCCTTTCCCGTCTGGGGCAGATTGGTAGGAAGTCCTCTAGCCCATGTAAGAGTTAGAAAACGTATCCCTGCCTCCGGGCAGATGTGTCCCTGAGCTAGGGCATTCGGAGTATGGCCTGGACTTCAGTGTCCATTTGTTCTCTCTGCCAACTGCCCTTGGGCAGTGTATAACCTGCTCAACGGCAGCACTAGGCATGCAGCCCCTGAGCTGCTGCCTTCCTCTCGGAGCTGTACCCACCTTCTCCTTCCTGTCTTCCCTGCCCCTCAGGCCTGGCAACCAGGGGTAAGAAGGCCAGTGGATACCTCTCATCCTGGGCAGGCTGCAGCCTCCATGCTATGTCCCTTTCCCACTCACTCAGGATGGGTGGATGGACAGGCCACAGAAGGCTCCAGGTTCTGGGTCCCTGACCCTGTGCCCTGGCTGAGATGCAGAGGGCCCCTTCCTGGCCATAACCTTTCTGCCCCAGTCATCTCACCAGATGCTGCTGCCCAGGAACAGCCTCTCGGTGTGAGCGAGAAAGCAGAGGCTGTCCTCTGTCAGGCTAAGAACAGGTTTGCATCTGCTGTGACTTGTCCTCCCAGATGTCAGTACTGTCCTGAGCCTGGCTGATACTCAAAGAGGCTGGAGCATCCCTAGGAGAGGCCAGGGCCCTGGATTAGGGGTGGGGGTGGGATCCCCTGGGGTAAAACCAGCCATTTTACTTATTTATTTATTTATTTGGTTTGTAGGTTTTTTTTTTATGGGGGGGTGGGGGAGTGAGTTGCCGTCCCCCAAGCCCTTCGAACTCCTAGAAATGCCCTGGTGTGTGGAGTGCCTGGTGAGAGCTCGCTGCAGAGGTAGTTATCATAGTTTTCCCCAGGCTCCAGCCCAAAGTCCATAGACAGCTCTGCTCACCATGAATTAAAACTCCAGAAAAAGGGGCTGAATTGGGAGGCCTCCTTTCAAATTGTGTCAAATTGTGTCCATTTTACAGAGACACAGACTGAGCTTAATGTCCTAGGGCTGGTGGATCACCCAGAGCCACAAAGTGCCCTTCCTCTCTGGGCTGCAACAGGGTTATCAAAGTTGTCTCGAATCCAGCAGGAGGCCAGGAGCTCCCCCTTCCATGAGGACATCAAAAGTTCTGGGGAGGCTGAAGGAGGGGAGCCCAGCTTGGGCCAGGGAACAGGAGGCCTACTCATAGCAAGGGCAGGGAGGCCGTTCTTAGGCCCTTAAGCCCCAGGAAAGAGGAGAGAAGGGGCCAGGTCCTAGCACCTCTGGTTATTCTGATTCTGGAGTGAAGAAGGGTCCCCTACCCCTGCTCTTAGGCTGTAGTTCTCTCAGCCTTGCCTGCCCTACTCTGAGAGGTGATGGGCCGGGGCCCACTCTGAGGGCCTAGTTTCCCCCCAGCCTCCCAACCCTCTGTCCCCCTCCGATGGCTTTTTACATCCATCAGAGACTGCTGTTTCCCGTGAATGGTGGAGTATGGGGTTCTAGACCTGACCACTGGGCAGCTGTGTGGCCCTGTCCAGGTTATAGCCCCTCAGCCTCAGCTGCCACCTCTGTAAAATGATTGAGGGGAGGGGGGAGAAGACTTTGTGTGTGACTCTTGGGAGTTCTCTGGTGAGGGGCTGCTATAGGGTGGTGGGTGGGACAGCACTGGGGGGTCAGAACCCCAGGCTGGGACTTTGCACCTCCCTTGCAGTGGGCCTCTAGGAAGTCATGGTTCCACTGGGTCTCTACTCCCCAGTCACTGACCCCGGAGACCCTTTCTGTGGGAGGAGGGTAGGGTGGGCCAGATGGTGGCCCCATCCGGTCTGGAGTCTCATCTCCAAGGCAAGGAAAGGTCTTAAGTGCAGGGGCTGTGTGGCCCGAGGTTTGGGGAGAGGAAGCCATCTGTACCACTGTCTCTGTTAGTGTTGGGATAGTTGCTGCCTCCTTTGTGAACTTGGGTCGCTGTGATTGTGAATAAAGGTGATTTCGTACCAGCCCGAGGGCTGTGCTGTGTGGAGGGCTGGGGAGGGAGGGAGAGTGGGGGTGGGGGTGAAGGGTCCGGTGTCCTGGATATGGAGGGGAGTCAAGAACCAGGGAAGACTCCCTGGAAACGGGGGACTGGAGCATGACTTGGAGTTGGACAGCAGGGGCCCAGCATGCCAGGTGAGCCTTGTAAGTTGAAAGGGAGAAGCCACTGCCCTTCGGTGGCCTCAAGTCCCTGGGCCTGTGAGGAGCAGTGTTTATTGGGGCAGGAGTAGTGGGAGTCCATGAGGCCTGCTCAGCTTCCTGGTAAGGCTGAGGTGGGCCCAAACCTGGCCCAAAACCCTTGTGGGGTGGCACTGCCACCTAGGGGCCGATGGGAAGATGACAGGTCCTTCATGTAGGTCAGGAGGGGGTTGATGATATTAAATGGGTGACAGCTAGATAGAAAGGGAGGGCCAGGGACCTTTAGAGAAAGCTTCTGGATGGGCCGAGAAGATCTGCCTGGCTGCAGAAGCTGGGAGTGGTGGAGTGTGTCTAGCAAACCGTGGCAGTCCTCATCTGGTGGGGCTGGGATTCAAGCACATAGCAGGCCTGCCTTCCTGCCCTCTGCTGCTTCCTACACCAGCACGGCCCAGCACTGTTTCGTGGGGTCCAGCAAAAGTAGGGTAGGGTCAGGGGGGCTCTAAGCTGAGAGGCCAGCTCGGCCCGTTGGATGTGGATCTTTTGCCCCAAGATGTGCATTTCTTGCTCTCAAAGCCTTGGCTGCTTCCCAGAAAGCCTCCTGGTGGTGGGGGAGGGAGGAAAAGCTTGAGTCTGATTCTCACCAACAAAGGTGGCAACTTACCTGCCTCACCCCGCCCCTCCAGTGTCCTCAGAGGGCCCTGGATCCTGCAGTTCATGCTGTATTCTGGGTAATGTGGCTTTTGCCATTCAGCTGGATGGCTTTTCTGATGACAGGGAGAATTAAGAGGTGATTCTGTTCAGTTAAAAAGGCCAAAAACTTTATTTAGTTTTCAGGGAAATACAAGATGCATGTAAACATAAACAAAATACAAAACAAAACAACCCAAATCTTACAGTCTAGAAGCATGCCAAGACAGAGTATTTTCTGCAGACCAAAGAGTCCCGTCAACAATGATAAAGGACACCCGGAAAGTGGCAGGCCAAGGGGCTGGATCCCTTCCCCAAGGACACTGCATTTTTGTGATGAGAACAATTAAAAAAAATCCCACTATTAAAAATATTAGAAACATGGAGATAGTTTAGCACCACCATTGATCCTGGAAATTTTTTAGCACTCAAATTGACTGCACTGAATTCAATGTCCTTTTCTTCAGTTTCTCTGCTGAGGGCAGAAGAGGGCACAACCTTCTCCTGACCCCACAGAGCCCACTAGGAGCTGGGAGGGGCTAAGTGGAGACCATGAAGAATCTCCCAAAGTTCTGGAGCCCCAGAGACACCCAGCAGTTCACATGCAACCATGCAGTCCACAAACCACCCTCCAAGGACCTGCCACTCACATCTTCACTCAGAAGTCACCTTCCCGCAGACCTCTCAGTACTACTGTTCGTGAAACCCTGTTCTCATCTTGTGTCCTGGATTTAAAGAAAACTTGTTGCAGAGAACAAGCTGCAGATCCAAGAATGGTGGCTGTTTACTCTTCTCTCTCTGAAGTAAGCGCTTATGGAAATGTGCCTTGGTCACAGGCCACTGAGAATGAAAGGGCATATCCACGTTTGAGTGCGCACTGCACCCTGTCTTCTAAGTCACACCTGCAAGGCAGGCTCAGCAGACCGAGTAGCCACAGGTAACATCAGAGACACTCCAAAATGACTGGTGTTAACCAAAGAAATGAGGCTGCCTTCCTTCCAGACATGCTCGATAGTGTCTGGACCCTGAGGTTCCAGTTTGGTGGGGTGGTGGGTCCTTACTGTACAACCCATTACGGTCACTGGTCTCTAACCAATTTGAGCAGTTTGAGAGACCACCTCTGGATTGGACAAAGGGATGTGGGCAAAACCAGCTGGGAACCTGGGAGATGGATGAATGTTCTCGAGCCAGAGCCTCCAAACTCAAAGACTGACTTGTTGCTAGCGACTTCCTGTCTCCACTACGTAAATCAGTGACTGTTCATTAAGAACGTGCTGGGGACCCAGTTTGTGTCCCAGCAGGTAGCGGTTTCCTCGGGCTAGCTGCTTCTGTGGCCAAATCTTAGGGCTTTTCCAACCTACTCTGACTGGACCCTTGGGTATTGAATCAGTAAATTCCCTCTGTACCTGCTCTCTTCCTCCTGAAACACTCAGAATTGACTTCTTCCTTCTTTTGAATGAAGACTAAACTCCAGACTCCAAACTCTCTCAGCATTCTCACACTTTTCCCTTTCTGCCTAGAAGACATCCTCTTCTGGAAGCCGCCTTCCCGGGAAGGGACGGTAAGCCCCAGCCATTCCAAACACGCACACATTCATCTCACCAACGTGCCTCTCGCTTGCCTCCAACATGCTCGAGCCATCCTTCTGCTTTAAAACCATTTTCTTGCATGCTCTCTCCCTGCCCCTCGCCCCCTGAGGTCCAGCCCATTAGCCAGGGTGGAACTGGGAACAAAGGAGGGACCTTCAGCTCAGAAACCATTCTCTAAGGCCACTGAGTTCTAGGACTGGGATGGGAGAGGGGACTGATTGTCAAGGTCAAGTGCAAACCCAAGATTAAAAAGACAGGATTGGGGAAGGGAGATTGCATGGTAACCCCAACCTTATAGGCAGGTTGGGATCAAGGTCTTAGAAGGTAGAGCCCTCCACCTAGTCTGTAAGCACCAATGAACCCAACTTCTGGCTGCAGACCTAGGTGCACAGAACAAAACAGGAGGGAAGCTAAAATTACTGGGGCTGATTTCCTGAAACCAAGGCTGTAGGTCAGTAACCTCATCCTGTCACTGTCTTTGGCCATAGAACTGAGAACCACTGAGGGTGGTTCATGATCTAGGCAAAAAGCTCAGTAAGGTCGAGGAGGAGCCGTCACACTGTTCCTGTGATGTGTTCAGTTGGGGCCTGCGGTCTGGTGCAAGTGCATATGCAGGTCTGCTGACTACCACGAGCATGCTCTGGCCCCAGCAGCCTGACCACCCTCAGAAACACGAGAACTGAGGGCCAGAAGCTCTTACCATCGAGAACTCCCTCCCACGGTGATGATATGCATGCAGTGGGTGGGTTCGGCCTGCTAGACCACCCATCCGCAGGTGGCGGGTGACCCAGTTCAACCATCTCAGTGCTTCCACACCCAGTGACTTCTCGCGTCCACATCTTCATTTTGGAGCCCGGGATGATGGCCTAGGCTGCTTCTGCTAGATCTGTTAATGCCAGTGTGAAGTTTCCAACAAAATAATAAAATAATTACCAAAAAAAAAAAAAAAAAAAAAAAAAGACACATTGCACTCTCCAGCCAGAATTACGTGTGTGAGTAACACACACTTGCTGCCAGAAGCTGTGAGTCCCGTGGGTCCTGCCCAATGCCAAGGACTTGTAAAATGGAGACAGCTTGCCCGGTATTTGTTCTCTAACCCCTTGTTATTTAGTTCAAGTGGGAAATTACCAACACTCACACGTGTGTGCTCATGGACACACACACATACGCACATGCACACACACTCACTCACAACACACAGCCCTCAAAAAAGTGAGGGAATCTTAATTCTTTAAGATTAAGCAATGTGGGTGGTTCTCTTTCCAGAGAGCTCTGCATCGAGATTCTCAAAGATTGGACATATAAATGTGTATACTCCAAGGAGAGACACCCACACACAGGGGCATGGTCCCACTCTGGGCACACAGATCCATGTTTGTACAGGAATTCACCCAACAGAGGGGTTGGAGCAGCAAGCATACAGTACTGGAGACGGAGAGGACAAGCCAGTGAGGATGTCCCTGGAGCCCTGAAGGGCAGAGCTCCAAGGGCTTGGACCCAGAGACTTCCCATCCTGCTGCTTTCTCTACCAGTGCCAAGTAAGGAGGAGGCCCGCTTGGTACCTGTTGTGGGGAGCTGTCTACAAAGACCTGAGTAGGCCCCTCAGACACTTCTCTGAGGCCCTCTGGGAACTGTCGGGGTGTTGAGCAGGAGGCCGGGCTCACTCCTCGGGCTGAAGTCATTGAGATGAATGGGTGGCCCAAGCTCAGCACCAGGCCTAGCTGTAGGCTTGTGGGAATTGGTGTCTCACTGGGGCACATAGGGCTCAAGGCACCCACATCCCCAAAAAAGGATTTGGTTACATCTAGGGTTCCTGCCCATAAACTGAACTGAGGTTACATAGTTTTAGAAAGACTCAGACATACATCAGAAAGATCACGGCCCAAACATCAGGAGACTGGGGTGAGAGAGGGCTGCTGGGAGTGATTTTTAGGACAGGTCTTTCTGGGCAACTGGCTGAAAAACAATAGAAATGAAAACAAGGGACCGTTCCCGGATGTCCTTGCTCTGCTCCGAGGGCTGGGGCCCTGAGCGGCCTGTCCCTGAATCCCTTCTGGGTGGATAACACCCAACAGAAAAAGGGGCTGCCCTCCGGTAGGGACCCCTGCCATCCTGCCAGGAAGGGGGGGGGCGGGTATACAAGATCAATATCCAGAAGGTCACCTGTCTGCTCCACAGCTTAACTCCTTCCAGCAGCCCTGCCGCTTCCTATGGACGAACGGGCCACCGGGTCTCCCGCCACTGTCCCAACAAGCCCTGGCGTCCCTCTTGATAATATTGCACTTTTCCTGTCTCTCAGATTGTTTTCATTTTCGATTGAGAATGCAAAGTATTTGGAGGGGTAGGGGAAGTGAGTAACCTTAAAGAAATAATATATTAGTTAAATACAAAAAAAAAAAAAAAAAAAAAAACCCAAAACAACAAAACAAAACAAACACAGGAAAAGTAGGGGCTACTTTCATTTTTTTTTCCCTTAAAACAAACTACCAAACCGAGGGCTAGACTTAAATAGTTCTACATCTACTCTGCAAATACTAGTAATATGAAAATAATGTTCAACCGAAATTCCCTTGTCTTTCTTCCTTAGACGATAAAAGTAGTAACATGCCTTGCTGAGGAAAGCGATGGATATAAATGCCAGTAAAATATGCTGCTCTAACATCTGAAAGTGATTAAAACGATTCTATATAATGCCTTCGTCAAGATGGAGACTCGAGAGTAAGAAAGAGAAGCCTCTGGGGCCAGGCGAGGGGTGGAGGGCCACGGCTGGCAAGGCAGAACCTGGGTTCAGCCAGGGGCAGATGGCTCACTCGCCCTTCAGAGTCACCCCTTCCGGCCCCCTCCTGCTGCCCCCCAGGGGGCCCCTGGCCTAGTGGCAACAGCGTAGCAGGGCTAGGGAGCCCAGCCAGGCCCGCTGTTTCAAAGTGGGAGAGAGATGAAGACATTTTTTCCCCTTGTAACGAAAGAAAAAAGGTCTTTAAACGGAAAGAAAAAGCACCAAATGATGCATCTTCGGGCATTATACAAACCTCAATAATGACCTCAGAAGGGCTCATTAGGATTAAAGGTGCAGTATACAGCAATACAACGCCATTTCACATTTTCAATCGCAATTAATGGAAAACTGGGTTTGGACACTGCTGAGATTTCATTTTCCTTTTTCCTTTTTTAGTCCGATCTGGTTTTCCTCCAGATGGGTCAGAGCCACAGGCCCCTCCCTCCTCCACCTGCTGCAGTACCCTCCAACATCACAAAGCAGCTCAGTAGCTCTAGGGAAAAGCCCCCTTGCCCTAGGTGGGGCTCAGGAGTCCAGGGGCACGAGCCCTGGCATCCCCCGGCCATGTCTGAGAGGGACTGGCATGCACCCTTCGTGCTTCAAGTATTAATATTCTCTTTGGGTTTGCAGGGTTTGTGCTGTGTTGAGTCAGGGGGTGATGGTGAGGGGTGAGGTGCAAAGATGGGGCATGGCAATCCCTGTTCACTGCCCAAATCTACATGCTGTCACCAGGTGGCAGCATTCCCCACGTTTCCTAGATGCCTGAGCAACTCCCAGCCATCCTTAGGGGGCTGGATGTCACAATGTAAACATGATGACCACACAATAAACTCCAATGGGGGTGGGAGGGAGCGCAAGGATTAATGCAGTGGGGTGGTCTGCCATTAACTAGCTACATGATTTCAGGAAAAGTAATTTCCTGCCCTTGGGCTGCAGTAACAGAAGGGGATGGGATGGAGTGACTTCCAAGGCCACTTTTAATGACTATCACTTAGAGCACTGGGGATCGAGGAGAGAGGGTCCTGGGGGAGGGTGGAGAATGTGGGCCCCGCGGGTGCTGGAGAGCCCCACGGGGCAGTGCAGACCGTGAGGAAGGGCAGGGAAAGGCAGGCTCTGGGGAACACTGTGGTCCAGTCCAACTGAGATGCTCTGTGTTCGGCAGATGCGTCCTGCACTCCTTCCTGGCCTGGCTGGCACGTTACTGACTGAACTGGCTCAGTGCAGACATTGGAGGAGCGAGGCCGCTGGGGCCCCCCCCTTGGAAGACAGCTACATGGAAGGTCCTTTCACCCAATAGTCACTCTACTTTTAAATTTTATTTTAAATAATCATAAATTACTTTTTTTTTTCTTTTAATAAATATGTGCTGCTTAAAAATGAGAAAAGTATATACTGCATCTTTAAGTAATGCACTTTGCTCTCTGGGTTTCTTCCCATTCCACCTTATTAAAGTGCATTAATTAAAAAATAATGAACCACTTCTTTATCATTATTGTTCAAATAAGTCCAAATAATATTAATCTGAAGACACTAAACCACTACCATTAGTACTGCAACCTAGCAGATTAACTCAATATCCTACTCTATTTAATACTGTCCAGCAGAAGAAAAGAACGAATTTCAATTTTAAACTCACAAACAAAACAAAAGGAAACAAAATCTCACCGCGGCCCTTCCACAAAGAACACGAGCAGTTGGCTGTAGCTGCCAGGCATGAGTGCACGGCCAGCGAGGAGGCTGGGGGGATCCCCAGGCGAGGCCTCAAGGGTCTAGGGGGCGGGTGGGGTGCTGAAGGCACGAGACACAGCGTCCCGTGCTGATCTTCGGGCAACATACACTGCCTGGGTGGGGAGCAGGGGTAGAGGGAGGCCTTTCCTCCTCTGTAGAAACCGCCAACCCTTAGTCCAGGCCTCTGGCAGCTGAGCTGGTGGCCGTGGAGCCCAGTCCGTCCGCAATCAAAGGCACGTGTGGGATTCCACTCCCAGCAAAGGGGGGGGGAGTCCTTGGGGAAGCCAAGGCTTCCGGAGGGTCCCCTCGGAAACGTCAACGACTGAAAGACACAACCCAAGGTTGACAGGGACTTTATTCTCTCCCTCTTCGTGGGGGGCGCCGCCCCTTGGGAAGACCAGGTCGGCTCCCGGCCCGGGGTCCTCCGGTACCTGTGGCATCGCACGTAGGCGGGGGAACGGCCGGTGGTGGCTGCCCATCCGGGGTCCCCTCAGCCCTCAGCGGGGGCGATGGGTGCTTCTCCACAGTTCACACGTAAGGGTTCTGGTCCTGCCCAGACGGGAGAACACGTGCAGAATGGTGGCCACCCGGCAGCCTGAGAGCTGCCTTTTCTCCTGGACAACCTGCTCCTCCCTCCTGGGGAGGGTCCTGCCCCACTGAGACGTCTCTGCTTTGCCGTGTCTGGGACTGGGGCTTCAGCCCCCGGACCCTCAGGCAGGTGCCGCGCTAGGGTGCCGTCCGCAACAGTGGAAACCAAACGAAAGGACTTTGGCTTGTGGAGGGAAAGGAAGTGAAAGCCCAAAACCACCAACCTCCCCGCAAAAGTTACAACAGAAAAGCCCCATCCGCTACTCATTCTGTCCCCTGTGAGGCCGACTGCCCTTGGGCCCCCAAACAACCCCTAAAATAAGACCAAAACCCAAGGCCTGACATTGAAGCCCCAAATCAATAAACCTCTCCCAAAACATGCAAAAGAGCTGCCCACCCAGCAATACCCAAAATAAAGTCTGTGCAGATGGTGAAGAGACTGACGGCTGCACCCACCCTCTCTGTAAACTCTGGGGTTGGCGGTCCTCCGTGGGGCGCCCAGGGCAGGGCGCACTCTTCTCAAGGCCAGGGAACAGCGACAGGTAAGAAAGGTGGTCCTTGCTGGCACCTGGGGAACTGCTTTTTCTTCAACGAACAGACATTGACGGTGGCCTGGCCCAGGGACAGGCTGGGCCCCCAAGAGATGCCTCCAAGCCCCAGAGCCGGTGGGGTCTTCTAGCACACGCGCCCGTGGCAGGTGGTGGCAATCCCCGGGAGACCAGCACAATTGGCAAACACAAGGACCGCCTCTGATGGCAAGGTGCCAGCGGCAGAAACCAAGCTGGGCAGGGGCAGGGCACAGGAGGTCCCTGCGACCACATCTTTTCCGGATTTGCAGCCAAGGCACAATTGGAATTTCCCTCATGGCCTGTCCCAAATGGTGCCAGGTCCGTCAGCCAAATCACCAAGGTGCCCACGTAGGGCTCAGCTTTCTTGCCTCTGGTCCCAGGCCCGCCGCTCCCCTGCCTGTTCCCTTCCCCGCTCAACGTGGGCCCCCGCCGGACCTTACCTGCCAGCTGGGGGACAGCCTGGAGGGGAGCATCTCTGAGGTCACGCCTTCTGCAGGGTTTAACGTTGTCCCCCCCACCCCACCCCTCCCATTTTCCCTTTCCCCTTTGTCTTCATCTCACTGCTCACCCGCACCAGGCTGGAAGGACCCACGCCCCATGTTAGTTCTTTTTCTCCAGGTAGTTGGAGGGCACCCAGCCTTTGAAGGGCTTTGCGCCATCCAGGATCTGGCAGTACCACCAGCCGTTGGGGTTCCTCTCCAGGACCTCCATGGACACACCCTCCTGGAAGCCTGCTGTCTCCTCATCCCCCTCATAGTCCGCGATGGAGACATAGACGTCTTTGAGGTTGTTGTGGATGAACTGGGACTTCTCAATGGGCTTGGGGCGCACGGGGGACACGGGAATGCCGTTGCGCTGGGCGGGCAGCAGAGGCGCGTCTGAGCCCTGGCTGGCGGCCCGTTCGGCCAGGCGGCCCTTGGCGTCTGCGGCAGCCGAGCGGGCGGTGCTGAAGGAGGAGTTCCGGCGGACACCCCGGAGGCCGTCGGTGGCAGTAAGCGACTCGTTCCTACGCAGGGCGCAGGACAGGTTGTTGTCCTTGGGTGGCGGGGACACAAACACCGACTGAGGCCTCACTGCCACCTGCCGCACCCCGTTCCTCATCTTTACTGCCCCGGTGGCCGAGGTCTTGGCGAAGCCCCCGGGAGGCTTGGAGGGGATGGGCGGCGTGGCCCTCTTGTTCTGGTTGACGGTGTTCAGTGCTTGGACCCGCTTCTCGATCTTCTCCAGGCTGTCCGACTTGCCCTCGTTCTGCTTGCTTTTGGCGCTCACTGTGTCTGGCTCTTTGCCGGAGGGGTCGGATTGCTCGTTCTCGCCGAGCACCAGATAGTGGGAAGGGGCCCAGCCCTCTAGCTCCCCAAACCTCACGTACCACCAGCCGCTTTCCAGCTTCTCGAGCACCTGTACCTCCACGCCTGCGGGGAAGCTGATCTCTGAGTCCTGGACCTTCTGGTAGGCACTACATGTCATGTAGGAGGCGACCTGCCCTTCTCGTCCCTTCTTGGTGGGACACGGGGGTGTGGCGGCTGGGGGGGTAATGAGGTCAGCGGAGCCTCTCCTGGACCCCTCACCGGGACTTTCAAAGGCCGTCTGAGGGGGAAGCTCTGAATCCTCGCTCTTTGAGCCCTTGAGACCACCCCGGAGCTGGCCTGTGGGTCTCAGCTGGCGCCGTAAAGTGCTGATGTCCATCTTCTCTTGACTCTGGGACTCTGCTCGGCTCAGGAACGGCTTGGGCCGGACCGACGGCTTAGCCCGGGTGCACGAGGTCAGCCCAGCCTTTAGGTCGGCGTCCCTCTTTGCCCCAACCGTGGGGGTGCCACGGATGCCTGCGTCCGAGGCAGAACGGGGCTTCAGGTCACCACTGTTCTTGGACAGGGAGGAGGAGGAAGAGGAGGAAGAGCAGGTGGTGTTGATGGTGATGGATGAAGAAAAGGAGGCAGAGGAGTGGTTTTTCCCCAGTTCTGCCTGGGCGTTCTTCTCTGCCTTGAGCTTTAGGAGCGATGACGATTTGGGGGAATCTGATTTGGGGGAGTTTTTTCTAGCAAGGGACAGAGGGGAGCCCCCCGGGGAGTCACTGTCCCGGGAGGAGCGTCTGGCTGACAGGGCATCCTCGACACACGGCCGGAAGCCCTCGTTCTCATAGATGGTCTCCTCCTCCAGGGCCACGTCCTCTGAAGAGCCACCGACCCTGAAGCGGGCCCGCTGCAGTGAGGAGGCCGGTGAGGGCCTACGGGGCTGGGCAGGCCGCCGCTCCCCCGAGCCACTGTCCTCCGTGGGTTCCTCGCTCAGCTCTGGCTCTGAGTCGAAGCCGAAGGCAGGGATGTCATATTCAGGCTCCTCATACTTGAGCTTCAGCGGGGAGTCCTGGCTCTCCCCAGAGCCCACTGGACCCTCCTCGGCCTCCTTGGGCTTGCTGGGGGGAGCGGGGGGCGGTACCTTGGGCCGGGTCAGTGTGCTCGTGCGGCGGCTGAGGTTGGGCTTCTTGCGCTTATCGATGTACGACGCGGGGGCCCAGCCCTCCTTCTCACCGATCTGGACGTACCACCAGCCACCCGAGTTCTTATCGATGACCTAGGGGAAAGGGTGGGCAGGCCAGTGAGCTGGGAGGATCGCCGGACCCTACGATGTGCCAGGCTAGGAGCTTCGCACTTCACGCGACGCACCAGGCTACGACGCGTCATGTCTCTGTTTTACAGATGAGCAAAGTGAGCTACTGAGGAGGTGGCCCCAGGACCCCGGGGAGTAAGTGCTGGGCTGGAATTGAAAGCCAGGTCTCCACCATCTCCCACTCTCCAAGACCCTCTCCCCTGGTCCTCCAAGTCTCCATTAGCACCCCAGCTCGAGCTGGCCTTGTCTACAGACTCCTGCTTCTCCCCCTAAGCTGTGCACTTAGAAGACCTACTCCTCCTAGTCCCTATGGAACCCAACTCGCCAAGGACCCGTATGTCTAAGAACATGCCATTCATTCCGCTGCTCCTCGTCCCGCCCCTGGGATTGCTAGGTCCTCCGCCGGCGACCCTGGAAAGGGTCTCTCATGTCAGAAGAGAATGGGAAGATGCAGGTGAGGTGAACTGGGAGGTACAGCCTGAGACCAGAGCCACCCTGCTGGACGCCTCCCTGGTGTTCCTACTGCCTGTGGTCATTTCACTGCATGTGGGATCCCAGTGAAATTCTGCCAGCCGAACGGACTTTGGCTTAAATGGTTAACTGTGGGAAGGATGAGGGGCTTTTAGTCATTTCCATGTTAGTATAAACTAGTTCAAGGAGCTTCTTTCTTAACTACTATTTGAGATTGGCTAAAGACCAGGAGTGTGGTGCTGCCTCTGCTGCAGTTCATCTGGGCTGGAGCACATAAAGGGAAGATAATTTTGGATTGTGGGACACTCCTGGAGAAAGGTACCGGGGTGGGCGGGGAGGGGACATGAAAAAATTGATACCAGGGGAAGAGGGGCAGTGAAGGAAGAGAGATAGAGACCAGCCCTCTGCAGTCCACACCAAAAGGGAGAGTTTCTGTCCTTCCTTTGGTTCTCTATTCCTTCCTTCACCCTTCCCACCCCATACTCCACCCCACACTCAAGATTAAGCCTGGGTAGCTCCTAAGTATGACAGTTCAGTTACATGGTGAGCTTTGGAGGCTCTTCTGGAAACCTAAGCACCACCGACGGAATGATTTTTCTTGGAAATTCAGTTCCAAATTGAATACGTAGGATTTAAAACATTCACACGGGGGACACCCTCTCTCCCACAGGCAGAGACCGCCTGAGGGCTCTTCCGACAGTTCTACAGGTGTTAACTGGATTTAACCTCATTACTCAAGAGCGATGACCGCATGCCCTGCAGTGGCCACAAAGCAGAGTTTCATAAATGCTAGGCCGGGAGGGAGCCTCATAGGGTCTGTTACCTCATGTGGCAGAGACACATGATCAAAGCCAGGGCAGAGGAGTGACCGTATTGAGGGTGAGAGGTGCTGGCGGTGTGCACGTGGCCAGAACCCAGGCCCCTATTACCGTGGCTACGTGGACCACATTCTCCCCACGGCAGCGCTCGCTAACATGGGTTCTTCAGAATCTTGGCCCCCAGGGTGCTCCTAGGAGACAAACTGTCCTGGGGCCAAATGGGTCTGGGCAATGCTGCTATTCTGGTGCCCTCTTAGAGATGCACGGTGACATCCCTACAGCACAGGCTCTGAGAAGTTCTGCGATTAAAAGCACACAACTGCATGGATTTTGTTTAACCCAATGTCCTTCAAACCTATTCGACCAAAGAAGCCCCTTGTTTCGGGACGCTTCCATCACAAGTTCCCACTACACGCTCTGGGAAACGCTGCTGTGAGGGAAGGACTGTGTGGAGACAGGAGTCCTGCATTCTGGTCCTCACCGTGGCACTTACTGGCTTCAGGCAAATTTTTATCCCCGTGGGTCTTCTGCCCGCCCCCCTGGAATGTTGCCAGCAAGGCATAAATGGGAAACATGGCAGGTCTTTGACTAGCATGAGTTCAGACCCTCAGCTTCATGGCCCAAGGCTCACCTCTGCCTTCTGTCCACCCCGAAAGCTGATGCCGTCAGAGATGCAGGACTGGAATTCAGCAATGGTGTAATACTCCACCTCAACAGAAGGGGGCTCTGGTGGCTTCGGCAGCTGGAACCCCTAAGGCAGAGAAGGGCTCAGTGAGCAAAACCTACCTGATCAGAACTGTAACAGAGGCAGAGTGTGGCGGTTACACCAGCTGGAGGGCAGCTGACCTGAGAAGTATCCATCACCTGAGGCTCAGGGTGTCTCCCCAGGGGACTGTTCTCCTGAGCAGGCTTTCTATTACCCATGATCCACTTGAAACTCCTCTGAGCTGTCAAAATGATCATTTAGTAATAGTAACTTCACCCCTACATCTCTGGAGGTCCAGTTTATAGATACTTCAACAGCTAGGTCCCAAAAATGAAAATGAAAAAGTAGAGAAGTGGTTTTAACAAAGCCTGTGCAAACTGCCCCATGGGAGGAGAGCCTCGTCCTTAAGTCTAGCTGACAGGTCACAGCGGTGACATCTGGTTGCAGAGGCAGGGCCAGGGGAGACAGCCATCTCTTTGGGGCAGAGGGCAGGAGTGTAAGGGGGCGCGGAGATGGCTGAAAAGAGCCCTTGGTGGGTCATTGCAGAGATGCCAAATGGTCAGGCAAAACAGGCTGGAGTGGTTATACCAATACCCAAGCAAGACATTCAAGGACATTTAGGATTTGGCTGCAGCCATGACTTCTGAGTCTTATTCATTCACTTTCCAAACATCAACTGTGCATCTTCTGGGTGCCAGGCCCAGGTCTGAGGCACTGGGCACTTAACAGTGAACCAAAAGGACAACCCCCTTGCCCTCATGGGGAGGACATTCTAGTTTCACTCGGTCTCTACTCTGGTCAAAATGGATTTTGTGCTGCCCTGTTACTTCCAGTATGTCCCAGTATCACACAAAGGGGTTAAAGCAAAACAAACAAAGAAGTATGTGTGTTTGGGGGGGGGGGGGCGGCGGTGGCGGGAAGGGAGAGGGAAGCAGCTGTGGTGTAACAGGAAGACCTCAAAAGACCTCTGCCTTACAGCTGGACACATGTGGGCTCCAATCCCAGCTCAGCAACTAACCAGCTGTATGGCCTTGGGTAAAGCCTATGACCTCTCTGAGGCTCAATTTCCTCATCTGTAAAATGGGTCATGAAGAGAATTACTGATAGGTACCTAACTTCTGGCCCAGCCAAGGACACAGGGGGAGCTCCACCAACGGCAGCCAAAGCTGACCCCTCCTTCTGAAATGCCATCCTATTCCCTGGAATCTTCTCCATTCTCCACAGCTCAGCATGTCCTAATCTGGCCACTCACAGCCCAGCTGTCTTGGGTCACAGGGAGTGAAGGGCAGGAGGAAGCTGGTCTTGAGGGACCAGGTATGATTCAGCCCACTTTCTCCGCCCGGGGCCCTGGTCCTGCAGGCATGTGTGTGAGTAGATGGGGTCCAGGCCCTGGCAGCCCTCCTCTCCCCCTCCCCCAGCCACCAGGTGGGATGCAGCCACATCTGGCTGGGACAAGCCCTGCCGCAGTAAGTCCTGCACTTGTTAAGTGTGGAAGGAATGAGCCCATTGTTCCCAAAACCGAGTCTGCCTGAAAATAATCAGCTGGGGCTGAGAGAACTGGAAGGACGGGAGAACTCATTGTTTTGTCACGGAAAACTCGAGGGTAAAATGACATAGAAACTCCCCTGGGGCCGATGGCCAAGGCAGGGATGGTCTCCTCTCCACACGCCTGACTCAAGGACCCGTTTACTGAAGGCCCGCTCTTCCAGGCCAGGGCAGATGTCACGGATCCCAGTGACCCTTGCTACTAGGCCCAGTGAGACTTCAGAAATCTTTCCCCACACGGTGCGGCAGGCAGCCCGTCCGTCAGCCACAGCTGACATAGGAAAGGGAAACCTGGCGGCCAGCCCTGCATACACCATCCCATTTCATCCTTCCAGCAGCCCCAGGAGGTGGCTGGCACTGTCCCCATCTTACAGATCAGGAAATGAAGGCTTGGGGAGGGTAACAGACTTGCCCTGGGTCTCGCCGTTCCCAAGCGTCAAAGGTGCAACATAAACGCACGTCTGGCAGGCTTGAAGCCCTCTGTTTCCACGGCACCCACTGCCCCTGAGGACAGTCCCCTGAACTAGGGCTCTAGGTCCGCTGCCAGCATCACTGCCACCCTAAGCCTAGTATCCCGAGGGTATATGCTCTTCCCTGATGGTCTGGACACCAGGACCCCCACCTACAGGAGCCAGGGACGCCAGCAAGTTGAGCCTCTGACTTTCAGCGCAAGCCAGTCCTGGCTTCACTCCTCCTTGCAGGGGTGCTCGCCGGCCTGCCCTCTGCCCTCCCAGGCTCTGGCATCCACCGAAGCCACTGGACATTCCTGAGCCAGGAAGGCGAAGCTGAAAGGCTTCCAGGCTTCCAGGCACACATGGACAGCAGCCCCATTCCCAGCCCCTGGCAATGCCCTGGCTGGACACTCCCGCTGGCCAGTCTAAATGTTTATGTCTGCCAGTGTAGCGGCTGGGATGGATTTATTTAGCTTTGGAGTGCAGTGTGTTTTTGAACATCAACTGTCCAGCTAGGCCCCCAGAATGGCTGGGATGCCCAGGCTTTCCTCTCTGCCCCTGGCCCCACAAAGCTGGAAGCCCAGCAGGGCCCTGGAAAACCCCTGGACTGACAGGCATTGAAATGAGACAACCAATTAACTGGGGAATGTTACAGGGCGTCCCCAGATACAGGAAGAAAAAAAGGAGAAGAAATTCAGCATACATACCAGGCTGGATTCTCTGCGAGGTGGAGGCCTTGTCCTTAGGTTCGGGGAGCCTAGAAGAAGAAACATGGCTTCAGAAATCCCAGCCAGACAATGGGTAACAGCGCTGGACCCTGTCTTCCCTATGTGTGGCTGCCTCCTGATCCTGGGAAGCTCCTGGCTCTGTCCCACACTCAGGAGGGGCCCATGTGCTCAGTCACTATCAGCACTATAGTTTCTTCATGGAACCAGAGACCTTTAAGCTTTCTTGGCTGTGTTTCGGGGGATCCATGAGCCCCCTAAAATGATGTGCACATTTCAAAATGTATAGACATAGAGGCATTTTTCAGAAGAAAGGGTAAATAGCTCTATCAGATTTTCAAATTTAGGAGCAGAGGCCAAGTTCAGAACTAAACTAAAACCACAGCTTTCCTCAAGATTTTAAGGCTGGGTGGACATCACCAGAAGCGGCTCTCTCATCATATAGGGCAGTTTAACCTCCATCTGAAGATGCTGTTGAGCCAGAGATGCATAGATTAGGAGGGGGCCAGTTAGCTGGGTTTCTCCTATACAGAGGCCTTTAAAACTGCTCGTGGAGAGGCAAAGCCGTTCCTTCCAAGTCTTTTAGGTTTCCAGTAACTGGTGGGAGGCGAGAGGGAAGGAGGGGTAAGGCCAGGAAAGATGTTCTACTGGCTGTCACTCTGTAAAGCAGCCTTGCACAAGGGAGCCACGTGTCACAGCCTGGGGGATACACTGATCTGCAAAGCAACCATTCCTGGCTTTCTTCTAGGGAATGCCACCAGCTTAAACACTCGTGTATTTTATCTTCAGCGCAAGAGTTGTGAGGAAGTGCCTTGCCTACTCGTGATTAGCATGAAACAAGTTCAGGGTTAGGGGTCAGCCTAGATGTCAGGGTAAAAATGATATAGGGGTCTTATACACCCCTCTGGCTTTCCTTGCACCCTGTGACCGCTTTCTAAAGAGCTGTGCCGTAAGGATGCAGGGGTCAGGAAGGCTCTTACTGATCTGGGCCCTCTGAGGGGCAATCCTGGCCACGGCTGGCGAGCCCTGGGCCAGCTTGGAGACACTCCTCTCAGGGACGCCCAGAGCGCTGCCATTGGAGGCATTGCACAGGATGGGCAGGCTGATCTCCTTCTTGGCGATGGGGACCTCAGGGCCCTCTCCTTCGGCCGGTGGCGTCTCCTTATCCCCCGACGCCTTCTTGTTCAGCAGGTTGCTGATCTCCATGATGTTCCCGATGATCTCCACTGGGCCTGCCAGATTCTTCTTGCGTGCTGGCAGGTCGTCCTTGGCTTTCTTCAGGTAGGATGCTGGCGCCCAGCCCTCTTTGCCCAGGTACCTGGGGGAAGGGGTGGACATGATGTCACTTGAGCGCTGCTACCTGACCTCACACCGCAGGCTCCATCTGGCCTGGCCCAGCTGCGCCTTCTCCACTGTGTTCTGTGAGGCACCCGCCAATCCCACCACTCTGGAGAGAAGTGGGATGGAGGGCAGGTGGAAAAGACACCTAGGACACCAGTTCTTCCTCTCTCCTTGCTCTCTGCCTGATCCCTCCTTGTGTGGGCTCTCGTTCTCTACAGTCAGGCAAATGTGGGACATCAGGATGAGAAGATTCCTCAGATTGAGTTGCCCACCAAGTAGACTTGACAACGGCCTGCTACCTCCCAACAGAGAGGGCGATTCTAGAGATAAGAGCAAGCGTGAACGTGGTGTGTTAGGTAGAGGCCCTCTGACAAAGGGAAGGGAGATCAGAGAGGTGAACAGGTAGCACAGGTAAGAGGAGTTAGGAACCCCGAGTTCTGCTCTTGAGTCCCTTGGTAAGTCCCTACCCTGGAGCTCAATTTTTTCTCTCTTCTGCAAACTTCAGGAAAAGAGTAGCTACAAAAATTTATCCAGAAAGATAGACCTTTCGAGACTAACTAGGAAGATGTCTATAAAGAATGGCCAAGTGGGGGAGGTATGGATGCTAACTGTGGGGGTAGCGGACAGATCAAGTTCACAGAACAAGTCCCCAAACAGACTGATGTTAAGGGTAACACTTCAAATTACTGGGGGTAAGGGGCGCCTGGGTGGCTCAGTTAAGCGTCTGACTCTTGGTTTTAGTTCAGGTCATGATCTCATGGTTTCGTGAGTTTGAGCCCTGCCTTGGGCTCTGTGCTGACAGCACAGAGCCTACTTGGGATTCTCTCTCTCCCCCATTCTCTCTGCCCCTCCCCGGCTCATGCTGTCTCTGTCTCTCTCAAAATAAATAAATAAACTTAAAAAAAATTAAATCAAATTAGTGGGGGTAAGGATGAGCTTTCAATTACCAATTTGGAGATGACTGATTACCCAGTTAGGAAAAGTAAGTGAGACCTTGGCCTCACACCACAGGGGAAAAAAAAAAAAAAAAAATTGTGAATATTTGGTTAATCTTGAGGATTGAGAAAATCTTTCTAAATAGGGCTCCAAAAGCCAAAACCATGAATGGAAAGACTGAAAGCACATGACTGGATAAAATGAAAACCTTTGGTATGACACAACAAAACCAAAATGAAACAAAACAAAATGAAAACAAAATCAAAACCCATAAACAAGGACAAAAGGCAAATGACAGGGCTGACTTAATTTGAGGTGACTTGATGACTTCTGAAAACAAGCTTTTCCCTTTTCTCCCCATGGTGCTCAGAACTTCTACCCAAGCCCACCAAGAGCTCACCTCCCAGTCCACCAGTTGCACTGTCCCCGTCTGCTCCCCGGGGCACATCTGGCTCTTTGCAACGGCTCCTCTGTGCCAGATGTCGGACACTCGCCCTTCCCACCTGCCCGATCTGACCTTGTTCTTGGGTGCTCATGAGGTGGGAGAAGCAGGAACGTGAAAGCGAAAGTTTCTATCAACATGTCTGAGCTTTGCTGGAAAGCCTAGGCAGGAGGTGGCTTCTTATGTTCACACCACTGGAAAGCACAGGCAAGCTGTCCCAAGGTCACCTGTCTGGCCCCCTGTGTGGGGCTTGCAAGGCAGATATCAGTTAACACGTGAATGGAAGTCAAGGGGCTGGCCTGCCTTCCCAAGGTAAGGGGTGCAGAGAGAAGCACAGAAATTTCAGGGGTGGATGGCAGCAACTAGTAAGGATGCCTAATCGTATGTATGAGCCACGAGCCAAGGCTCAGCAAAGCAAAGCAAGTAGCAGAGGGCCACACAGCTAGCTGTTGGCAGCATCTGGCCTGGAACCTGGTGCTCCTGCATCTCAAGATAAAGAGCTTGCTGGCTATGGCAGAGGTGTTCTTCTATGAGAACAGTGGGGAGATGGGGAGTGGGGTCTCATGGGAGTGATGGTCAGGCCTGCTCACTGCCCTGAGTGCTCCCACGTCCAACCCTGTTGTGTTCGTCGGGTGTTACATGGATACAATTAGATTCCAGGCAGAGAGATGCAGGGGAATCAGGAGCGGCTGTGTGTGTCTGGGTCCAACTCGGCTCACATCTGCTTTCCAGCTCTGGAGCGCAGAATGACTCCAGAGGGAAGCAAACTGGAAAAGAAGGGAGAGAGAGAGAGGGAGGGTATGTGTGTGTGAGGGGAGAGGGGAAAAGAAAGACAGGAAATGAGGACCAACACAGAGCCTGGAATGTTGGGAAATGGCATATTTAAGGGGGTGTCTGGCAGCCTTCTTAAGGTGGAATCTTTGTAGGGTTTTTTCAGTTGAAGCTCCCACTAGCTAAAGGGGTAGGCCATGGGGGACAAGAGTTGACTAAAAGTGATGGCTCAGAGTAACCTTGATCATTTTAAGAAACTGGAGGGGCACCTGGGTGGCTCAGTCGGTTAAGCATCCGACTTCGGCTCAGGTCATGATCTCACAGTCCGTGAGTTCGAGCCCCACGTCGGGCTCTGTGCTGACAGCTCAGAGCCTGGAGCCTGTTTCAGATTCTGTGTCTCCCTCTCTCTCTGACCCTCCCCTGTTCATGCTGTCTCTCCCTGTCTCAAAAATAAAATAAACGTTAAAAAAAAAATTAACAAAAAAAAAAAAGAAACTGGAAAAAACCCCGCAGCCTTGTAGATAACCTCCGGGAGGGTGGTTTCGGTTACCAGCCTGCCTTAGAATGTTTGCTGGCCCTCCCATGTAGATTTGTGGTTGCTGGATTTTGGGGTTGGGTCTAGTTTTTTAGTGAGTGTGAAAGTCTAGGGGCAGTGACTTTGGGAGACACACATCCAGGCACACAGTCCTGTCCCACCTCACAGAGCAGAAAGGAACACCTCAGCCCTACTGACTGGTATGCATGGGGCCAAGGGCAGGAGCAGCTATGTCTTGTCAGGTCACATTAAGGCTGAATCCCATGCAGCCAATGACCTTCATCCTACCCATCAGCATAGCCCAATCTTAACACCACCACGGTCCAAGATACTGTCTCCTGAGTGCCCACATCACTTGGGTCAATCCTGTCCCCACTGTGGGAGACAGAGCGGAGCACCCTTCCTGCCCAGGGTGGGTACGGGGTTCCCAGGTGTGATGGGCTGGGGAAGTGGTCCCCAGAGCTCACAGATACAAGACTATCTTGGTCATTTGGGCTACGGGCAGGGAAGAGAGAAACTGGGTGAAATCACCACAGCAGAGTCAATTCTAAAGGACCCAAAAACATTTCCGGTGAGCCCTAACCCCACCCCCCACCCAGAAGGTGCTGGCTGGCCTCAGAGCCCCAGGACAGAGGGGACTGGAGAGCAGGACTTGGTAGGGGAAAGGTGAGTGAAGCCCACAGGGTTTAGTTGGCTTCTAGGATTGCCAGGGAAGCCCTCCCTCCCCTCCCCATGCTCCCAAATGGGTTTCTCAGTTGGGAAACATGATTGGGCCCTGCAAGAGGGAGGGGCAGAAGGAAGAGGCCTTTAAGCTAGGCTTGGGCTCAGGCCTTACTTCTACCCTGGCTCTTGCAACCATATAAGCCAGCCCTGCAGAGTGGAAAGGCCGCCAGTGTTGAGCTATGGGCAGCAGGGACTGCCTGTTGGGACCTCAGCAAGGCCTGTGGACGCCAGCCCTTCAGGCGGCCTGAGCTACAGAGCGCACCAGGCAGCCAAGGCCGGACACAGAAAACCAAATTCAGATGTGCTGGACCCTCCTGGCAGATGCATGGGAAGGGATTGCACCACTGCCTGCAAGCTGAGCCGGGGCCCCCTGTGCCCCACTGGCCACAACTCTGGCTCTGCTTGACGTGCCCCAGGAGAGAAGCTGCGAGATGAGCACTCTGTTCGAGCTGTTCAACCGTGCAGGGTTGAAGCAGCCAAGCCTGGGCTGTGGGCGCAAAGCCGCCTCAGTATCGACCTGCCAGCTGGTGCCCACGGCCACTGTGCAGTCTGCTGCCCAGGGCCGGAGTGGTAGAGGGATCTCTCTCTTCTGCTGAGGCTCCTACCTGATGTACCACCAGCCCTCCAAGTTCTTCCGGATCACTTCCACAGTGACGCCCTTCTCAAAGCCAATCTCGTCCTTGCTCTGGCTGGTGTAAGGCTGTACAGTGACGTACTTCTCCTCTGTGGGGGGTGGATGAAGCAACAAGGCATAGTTATTTGAGGTTGGAGCTCAGGTCCTCCTTCCTGTCTTTTCCTCCTCGGGCCTGGCCCGGCTTAGCTGGTTGCCTCACTGTGGCTCCCAGTGTGTGCAGAAGCTGGCCGGGGCCCCAGGTGGCCTGGCTAAGCCCTGGCAGCAGACAGTTGGCTCTCCCAGCCCAGTAACAGCAGTGAGGGTGCTGGGGCCTAGTGTCCTCAGGGGTCCAAAAGCTCCCTGGACTGAGGGCACAGTTAGGGGGAACCTGCCCTGTGTGGCACCTGAGTCAGGAATCCCCTGGGATGTCTGGAGGCGCCGTGGCATGCCCCCCTTCCCTGAACGTGCCAGACCCCCATCCATGCCCCAGACTTGCTCTCTGAGCCCTTCTCCCACCTCTACCCCTTAAATCCTGCCTCTGTCTGATCTTCCGGCAGCCCCAGGGCCACCTCCTTGGTGAAGCCTTCCCTGACCACTAATGTGATCACCTGATTGTGTGATTTCCCCAAGAGGATTGTGGGGAACACATGTTCTATGGGAGTGATTACATGGGTTTTAAGATGAGGGCCCGGCGGCCAAATGATCAGTGGTGATGCTGACTGCAGCCATCAGCAGGGCCTCCCGGAGCCCAGGGTGGGCCAGCATGCTGAGCTGACCACACAGCTTGGGAGCACCCCTTTGGGGAGCTGCCTGCTCTACCGTCACATTTGCCTGCGAGCCTTGTTCAGGGCCTCCCCAGCTACCGGGAAGGAGGTGCCTTATGGGAAGACAGGAAAAGCCTGGGAGGGCAGGTGTGGGGAGGCTGGGCAGTACTTGTCCTCCTGGATCTCTTCAGCCTCTCTCCTGGCAGGGGCCCTGCTGCCTCTGCACGGGTCCTTGCTCAGGCTTCCAGGGAGGTGTTCCTCCTGCGTCTGCTGGGGCCAGGTGGACTCATGGCTGGCTGGCTGGCTGCCCTGTCTCCTGGGTGGAGAGCCTCCCCAGAGAAACGTTCAGGTCTCAGGAAGGATCACACATCCCCATACTCACCCTCTGGGAGGAGGAGCAGACCTAGACAGAACTGGCCACACCCTCTCGGAAGGTTACCCTGAACTCATGCTGTCTCTTCTAGCCTGTGCCTGTCACACAATTGGGGCTCCGAAGGCACTAGGCAGCGCATCAATGAAGGGCAAGGCTGTCTGAGCAGGGGCAAGAGGCTGTGTTCTAAGATACCTGCCCCACTCCTCCTTGCTCCCATCTATGACAGTAACTCCTAGATTCCTTGGTGGACCCTGATGGGCAGCCTGCCTGAGCCTTAGGCAGCAGTAGGGGAGGGGTACGGAGGACAACTGCCACCTCCTCCCTCCCCTCCCGCCCCCCCCCCCACTGCCCCACGACAGGAGGGCCATCTGTTTACTTAGGAGGATCAGGGCCCTCTCCGCAGCCCTATGCCGGGCCCGGATAGCAAGTCCCTCCAGGATGGAGGCGGCAAGGACAGAGCTGATGGGCCCTGGCCAAATCTGAGAGGCTGCCAAAGGCGAAAGGTAGGTGATGACCCGCTGGAGCCTCCACCATTCTTCGGCATGCGCCTCTCAATGGCAAGCTTTTCCCAGACGCAGAGGCCTTTCTCACCATCGACTAACTCCTGGAAGCTTTCAAATTCCCATCCAGCCACGCTGAGGAGAGCTGCCAAGATCGCCTGAGAACCTGGGCCAGCCAGATTCTGACTCGGGCCTTTGAGAAGTTCAGTGTGCTACACTCCAGCCCTCCACTCTCCTGCCTGCTCCTGGTCCCACTCCATTTTCCAGTGGGGCACGGTAAATCCTGGCCCGGGCCGTGGCCAGAGGGGCAGCGCCAGGCCCCGGGGATGTAGGGTTCTGAGGTTAGGGTGAGGCGAGGCCTGGGCTCCACATTTTGCCTATGTTCAGCTGGGCTATTTTTAAAAGCCTGTGGTTCCAGCAGGAAGCCATCATTAAAGTTTTCCTAGGCAAAGTTGCCTCTGCAGGGAAAAATTATAGTCCTTCTCCTAGGAAGATCAGAGGAGTGCTGTCCTGCCGCATGGCAGAGAACAGGGCCTGGACCGTGACATGCGGGCCCAGGCTCTGGAGCTGTCAGGCCCCAGCAGCAGCCTCTGCAGCCCCCAGTGTGTATGCAGAGGACATAGCACTGAGGGCCATGTAAGTGCCCTGCCTCCCCTTGACCCTCTCAGAGAAGGCAGAACCAAGCACATCAGTTTTCCCTAGTGAAGCTGAGCTGCTCCTGCACAAGGCCCCGTTCTTGGTGGCCCTCGGACTGACGTGAACACAGAGGTCTGGGAGTTTATGCTCCCGGGAAGAGATCTGGCTGGCCTAGAGGCTTGTCTTGCCCCGTCACTGTGTAGGTCCCAGGTGATGAGCATTCAGAGTGCAACTCTTCCAACTGGTCTGTGTGGGGGTTTACTTTCCTGCCATGGCCAGCTCAGGCGGCGGAGGCATGGCTTACCTCCGTGTAGACATGTGGCTGGCTGTCAGGTTCCCAGCTTCCACGTTTCCCTGAGGGAGAGGCAGAGCCAGCCCCTCTACTGGACCAGGGCAGAGCCCCGTCTGGGGGTGGGGATGGGGAACCAAGTCAGGATGCCCAGACAGACTGAAATGGTCTCAGGGGCTTGGGGAGGGGGGTTGGGCAGCTAAGTCATTCAGGTTGCCCGGGTCTCTAGAAGAGACTTTTAGGAATCAAAGTTTAGGAATCAAAAGGGAGAGGGAGCTGTAAGCTCAGGGGTGGGGGGTCACCTCAGGGCTTCTGGGAAGCACTGAGGCTGTGGTCACTCTGATGTGCCGTCAAAGGTGGGTGGCAACTTTGCCCTAGGGAGGGCTGACCAGGCCGCCCACCGGTGGGTGGGTGGCTGGCTGGGGGAGGTGGACAGGCCTGTTTTGGTTTTGGAGGCGGGGTCTGGAGAACCCTGCAGTTTCCAAACCACAGACGCCTCCTCTTTCAAATGCTTTCCCCTCCGTCAGCAGTCTCCCTGGCTTCCCTCCCGGCCCCCACAACCTACCCAACCCCACTACAAGAGGCCTTCTGATTCCAAAGGCCTGGTTGGCGGAGGGGCTGGGGAGTGGAGGCCCTGGGGAAGCACTGCTTCTCTCTTGTCTAGTTATATATGACCCACTGCCTGTTTCCCCCCATTGGCTCCACTGCTTTCTCCCAGCCAGCTTTCTGCAAGTTTTTCTTGGCTGCCTGATTTAACTTAGTCCTGACTTAACTTAGGGCTGAGACTGGGAAATAATGCTGTTTAGGTCTCTTAGAGAGAGAGAGAGAGAGAGAGAGAGAGAGAGAGAGAGAGAGAGAGAGAGAGAGAGAGAGAGAGAGAAAAGTGGGCTTGTCCTCATTTACATATTTGTATACGTATGGATGTCCACAGAGTTGTGCATCTGGCTGGGAATGCATGTCCACATATACCACTGCATGCGTGTAACTCCGAGTCCGCTGCCTGTGCCCATGCAGTGTGAGGGGCTACGTATGAGACCGTATAGGAAGCTATGTGTGTCCTTGGTGGTCAGAAGCAGATGTACGATGGATGTGTCCAGAGCAGCTGAAGCATCTGCGACTGTAAATGCATATGTGGAATGTTCTACGTTGGCTGCACGAGCGGTATTACGTGTGTAGTGGCTGTGTGCCAGAGGCCACGGATGCGCAGCTGCGTGGGGGCCAGAGGGGACAGCGTACCGCTGCGCACGGGCAGTAGTGCTTCGTCACTTGTAAGTGTCCGTGTGCTTATGGAGACGCAGTTGCGTTTGGGGTTCGGTGTAGGATGGCGTTGGGAGCAGATGCTGGAGGGGATGGGGGAAGGCCAAGCTTTTGTCTCTGCGGTTTTTCCAGGCCAGCGTCCCCCTCTCCTCTGCTGCCAAGGCTCAGGGCAGTGTCCCAGGCTGGCCCCCCGGCAAAGCTGCTCCACCCCTCCTAGTTCTAGGGTGCCCCTGCTTTACACTCGAGCTCGTTCTCGCCGTTTCCATGACTTGGCCTCCTGCCCTGCACCTTGGAGTCCAACCCTTGTTCCACCCTCAGGATGAGTTGGGCTCCCACAGCCAGTGCTCTGAGTGTGGTGCTGCACCAGCCACAGGCGGCGGCCACCTCAGCGTCCGGGCTTGCTGCTGCCTGGGGCTTGGGGCTGGTGCCAAAACATGGTCTCAGATTGTTGAGGAACAAGCTGTGGGGGTGGGCCGATATTCACGGGGCATCCCTGCTATCGGAGAGAGGCCAGTGCTCATCACAGGCCCTTCCAGCCTTGTTCTCAGTGAGACAGGAGAAACGGACCTCTGCTGGCCTGTGGGCCCTGGAGATGTTGAGGGGTTTGTTCAGAGGCTCGCCCCTAAGCTCCCTACTCCCAAGCTCCTGGATGCTGGAAAGGCCCTGAACCCGCAAATGTCTTAGTTCCCAATCAGCCTGGATGGCTGGCCAGGGGCCTCCCTAGAATCTTGACCAGGCCCCCTCACAAAGTGCTGATGCCAGTGCTGAAGATGCTGGAAGCTCCTGGCTGGACCTGTCACTGCCTTCAGAGCCGGCTGGGGCCGAATCCCGGGACCAGGCTGGGACTGGCTTTTGTTCCCTTTCTAGTATCCCTGGAGCTAGCTGAAGAAGGAGGGTTGTGGGCTGGCCCTTCTTCCTACTCTGTCCCTAAGTAGTTGCTGGAACAGCTTTGGCCGATGGAGCACCTTCTCAGAGGAAGCAGGCACCGAAGAGTGGGGGCAAGTAGGACAGCCTGTGCAGAGACTTACACCCCGCCCCCCTCATCTGCAGCTTCTAGGGCCAATGTGGCCTTTCTTAGTCCAGCCGCCCCCACATCACATCCTGAATCCCATGACCCCCATCCCCAGGATGGTGGCAGAAGCCAGAGCCGCCCCCCAACTCCCAATCATCCCAATTCCCAGGTAGCCCCCTGTGCCCTCCTCCCCAACACCCCACAGCTGCAGAAGGTGAGAGAAAGTCTAGCTGTTGAATCTGGGTGAGGAGGCCGAGTGGCAGACAGGAGCAGAGCTCAGAGAGGAAGGGAGGTGTTAGCGAGAGAGCGAAGGGCGGCAGCTGCGGGTCAGGAGAAGCCGGCTCCCACAGTCACCTCGGCTGTGCTGCCTGTTGACCATCCCGCCCAGGGTCCACCGGCGATCCAGACGCCGCAGATGGGCCTTGCGTCTCTTGGACACTGGTGTGGGAGATGGCAATGGAACACGCGGCCGACGGAACCGGCGGAGAGAATGGAGATGAGGATGAGATGGGATGGGGCAGGGAGGGGGATGGCGGGAGGGAAGGTTCACGCTCCCGGGGCATCATCGCCAGGACCAAGCACCAGCAGCATGCACCTGCTGGACGGGGGCAGATCTGCCCACTGACACGGGGGAAACTCCACCAAAGCCAAACCATGTGGGTTGTATCCCTAAGACCGAGAGGGGCTAAGAACTCACAATGCTAGCACCTGAGAGGTGAAGAGGGTCCTGGGACCCAACCTGGCACAAAGATGGCCCTCCCAGGCAGCCCCAGGGAAAGACTGCTGCTTCCACCATGGCTGGGCAGTCACGGTTCCCAGGAGGCCATGGGGCCCACGGCACCACCCATCTGTCGGCCACTCACTCACTCACCACGTCCTGCTTGTGAGCCTACCGCCACGAGCCAGGCACTGTGTCAGGAGAGACGTGGGGGTCCTCTGCCATGGGGCTCCCTGTCCCTACCACCCTGGGGGTACCTGTCTTTGCTCTCTCAGCCCTCTCCGGGGTCTAGCACAGGGCCTGGCCAGAGGCTGAGCACTAGGAAATGTCGCTGAGTGAAGTGCACATGGGGACGGATGCTGCAGGCCTTGGTTCTGCTCCTTTGCTGCACGCTGCCCATCGGATTTCTGACAGCGGGGGACCTGCTGCCCAGTTCTCTGTGCTGCAGCCCCTCTCATCCAGCCCATGCCCTCTGGTTGCCGTGGCCCAGCCCCAGAAACCCTCGGCCTTCCTATAGGATGCCCAGGTGTAAAGACACCATGTCAGGGCTGCAGGGCACCAAGCGGCCCCCTGCAGAAGCTGGGGGTCAGACTGCTCAAGTATGGGGGAGACAGGTCAGCAGAGTCAAAGAAAGACTGTCCAGATGCACCTGAGCCAAACCCCACCAAAGCCTCCTAGGAAGTACTTGCTTTTCTCGAGGGAGTGGTGGTGACCTATTTGACCTGCTTCTTGGCAGGAGGAGGCCTGGACCAAAGGTTGGAGATATGGATTCAGCTGAGGCCTCGCTGCCGGATGCCTGTGTCACCTGGGGGCAGGCAGGCTTCTGTTCTTCTCTAAGCCTGTTTCCTCATCTGTCACTGGGGCTGACATCTACCCTGGCACGAGCAGAGACAAGGGACTGAACGGGCCACGTGGAAAAGAAACGATCTCCTGTGTGAGGCCAGACTGGGAAGGACCCTGACAGCAGGTTGTTCGGTGGCTTCCCTGTGGGCAGAGGAAGCCTCAGCTGATGCTCAGGCCAGGGGCCACCACAGCAGTAAGTGTTATTTCCCCAGCTGAAACCATGCACATGGAGCATCTCACTGAAGCCTCACAGAAGCCCTGTGCAGTCAGCACAATCTCCATGTTAGAAATGGGAAAACAGAGGCACGAGGGGGTTAAGAAACCCTCTGAGTCACACACCTAAGTGTCAGGGCAGCACATGAATCTAGGTGGTCTGGCTCTGGAGCCCAGATTCTAGGCCCTACGATGTTCCTCCCCCTTGACCCTGCACCCTTGGCCTGCCAACAACAGGGAAAGCCCAGATAAGAGGCTGGTGCCAATGCGGACCCAGCAGGGAGAGAGGCAGATCATTGCCAGCGGCTATAGGGCACAAGGGCACAGGCAGAGACCCAGATTCTGGTTTTGGCTCTGCCACAAACTGAACTGGGGGCTCCATGGAGGTGACATCCCTATGGGCCTCCATTTTCCTACTACCTCTGAGAGGCAACGGACCCAATGGTTCATGAAAGCACTTTGCCAGTGTTGGGCTTGGCCCTTATTGTCATCAGGGGGTAAGAGGATCTTCAACCTCCACCCCAGCCCTCCTACCTCCTACCGCTAACATTTCAGAACTGGAGCATATGCCAGAATGCCTGGTAATAGAAATAAACCCAAACAGCCAATTGTCTTTTTGGGATCAGGGATCAGAGACCTATGATGGGATGGCAATAGGCCTGGAGTAGAGGGGACCAATGTGGGATAGTCTCTCGGACACACCACAGATGCCAGGGCCCTGGGCTGGGGTGGTGAGCCCTGAGCTCTCCTGTTGAGTTGGGTAGAGACGCCCAAGATGTGATGATGAAGTTCACAGCTGCCCAAATGTTGCCAGGGGTACTGGCACACAGGTCCTATCAAAAGGATGCTGAGGAACCTATTTTAAAGATGGTCTCCCTGAAGGCACATGCACGCACACACGAACACTTCTGAATGCAGAGCCTGCACTGGTTGCCTTACTGATTCTTACTCTGTCAAGGTAAAAATCCTCTACAACCTGCCACTGCTTGTGCTTGCACTGCAAAAGCACCTCCTCTCTCCTCAAACCAGGCTGCCATCTGTGTGCACACACCTCCCTGGCTCCTTCCTGCCCGGGACTTCCCTGCCTACTCAGTGTCCTGTCCTGCATCTCCCGACATCTCTGCTCTGACATTCTTGGCAAAGCCTTTTAAGGCGGGACTCAAATTCCACACACACACACACACCCTCTCAGAAGTGCTTACAAGCAAAATGCTTCATGGGTGGGCAGAGGGCACAGTGGTAAAGACCACCAGGCAAAGGAGGCTGACCAAGGCTCAAGCCTTACAAGGACAATCACGTAGCTAAATGTCTTAAAGCCTCAGTTCCTGCATGTGGAAAAGGGGGATTATAACAGTGCCTCCCAGAGTGGTGGCGAAGGCTTTTAAAGTCCCAGGGCCACACACCTGGCAGGGAATAATACCTCACTAGACACTCTAGGGATTGTTGTTTCTGAAAGGCCCAGGGATGACCACAGAACATGGAGAACATGGAACTGGGTAGGAGGCAAGGCCTGATGACTGCAGATAAACTAGACCAGAGCCAGCTCAGGGGCTAAAATCCTCCACCATTGCAGAGGTGCAATGGAACCAGAGATGAGGCTGGGTGCAGGCTCAGCCCCAGGGCTCAGGGAGCAGCCAGGAGGGATCGGGCACCCAGTCTGAACCTGCAAACTCTTCCCGACGGAGCCTCATCCCTGGAAACCTGTCACAAGGTAGATGTGCATTTCAGGGGCTGCAGCCCTGGTCAAGGGACTGAAATAAAGCATTTACATGGGAGGAAGGGTGGGGCTCCAACCGCCTGCCGAGTAACTGACATTTAGGGCAAGAATGAATAAGGAGCTGGCACTCGCTTGGCGGACTGCTTATTTTGGCCTGGGCAGCATGGAATGGAGGGTGTGTATGTGGGGGGCAGGCCTGGAGGTGGCCTGAGCCCCGGGTGGCAGGCCTCTGTCCCCCTGGCTCTCAGTCATGCCCATTTGGACCATCCCCACTGACCATTAGGGCCAGCATTCCCGTTGCTGGGACACAGAGGGTTTAGAAGTTCTTAGGAGCAGGCAGACAGGAACTGGGGGTGGCTCGGACTCCCTGGGCTCAGGCGGCCTGCTCTGGAGAATACCTGAGTCCACAGACAGTGCTGGCCTGGGGGGGTGGGGAAGGGGGAAGGGAAGTGAGAAAATCCCAGGAAAACATCACGAGGCCAGAGCTAATCAGAGGGGCCAGGGGTGCAATGGCCACCTTGCGGTTCTTGCTACAATGAGAAATGACTTGCAGGCTTGTTCTCTGCGTCTGAACTGTTGGCCAGGATAACAGATATCCAGAACAGAGACTTCTGAGTAGACATGCACAGCACAAGTTGTGTGCACAAAGCCCATTGCGTTCATCCCTGCAGCAGAGAGCACACTGTGGGGTCAGGGAGGCAAAGGTGGGTCTGTGTGGGGTCCCCAGGGGAACCAAGGGCTTCTATGGGGAAAGGGTGCTGTGGCATTTAGTCCTAAGACTATTCTTTCCAGTCTCTGCCCCAAAGTTGCCAAAGCCTGAGATCCACACTCCAGGGAAATTTCCCCTCTAATTTGAGCCCCATTCAGGGCAGGTAGGGCCAGACCTGGGAAAGGAGGTGAGCTTGTGGGCTGGCTTCAGTGAGATGGGGTCCCAAGGGAAGGGTCTGGCACATGGCCCAACTCACCTTAGGGATTTTGATGGCTTTAGGGAGGAGAGTGGGAAATGGGTTCACTCCAAGGGCCAGGAATGGGGTGGGTACCCATCCCTGAGGATCTCGAAGCAGCCCACACCCTGCAAATGCCTCATTATTTCCCTTCCGCATTGAACCTGCAGGTCCTTACCTTCCCCCGTCTTGGAGGTGTTGATGTCTGAGTCATCCCGAGTACCATTCTGGGCCTCCAAGTAGGTGGCAGGGACCCAGCCCTGCTCCTCAGAGGTGCTCACAAACCACCAGCCTGCAGAGGGGACAAGAGAGAACGCAGTCATGAGAGCCCAGCAGGATTGGGCGGGGGGAGGGGGGGGTGGGGGCAGGGCATGGAGCCAGGCAGCCTGGGCACCTGGCAAACACCTGGCTTGAGTCCAGCCTTGAGAAGCCTGTGCCTCACTAAGAAGCAGCCAACACGCTCCCTGAGAGGAGGGCCCGATGGACGGTGATCCACACTTACACAAATGCTTGATGAAAAAATTTAACAGTAAAACTGAAACAAGGATGTGTCAAATGTGTGAAATCACCCTGTGGGAGAGGCCAAGGAAGCTCTGGCTAAACAGTGACCACTGAGGGTCTCTGAAACCCATTAGGACTACTGGTGTGCCTGGGAGTTTAGCTGCCTTCTCTGCTTTCAAAGGTATCCAGAGATAAATGCCTCACAGACAACTTCTGACAGTCACTGTGCCCCCGGCTCCATCACAGGTCCATGGCATTTGCACATCAGTGCTACTCACGGCCGCCCTGAAGTATGTTGACGTGTCAATCATACTAAGTGGGCACCGCACCCTTGAGTGACCCTTGGCGGTCACGGCCAAATGAGAAGAGTCTTTCTCGTTCCTTGGTTCATTCATTTATCATTTAAACAAATGTTGACTGAGCCAAGTACTCTGAGCACCTGGGTCTTGGGACTCCACTAACTGCCATCAATCCCATCTTAGAAAGAATTCTTCACAGGACCTTGTCTTTGCCCCCATCCCATTCCGATCCCTCTCTACCCCCAAAACAATCTGGCACTGGTTCTCTTTTCTGTCTGTGACAGAGCTCACCATTTCCAAATATGGACTGTTCCCTGTCAAGAGACCCAGGGCTTTTCCCTGGGCAGCACGGAGGCCCCGTCACTGCCCACAGCAGGGAACAGCTGCCCGAGAAGGGGGGACACTGGGAGCCTCCGAGGTGCTCCTTGTTGGGAAGTGGAAGGGGCTGCCCGAGAGCCGCTCTGATCACGGAGAGGGACAGGGGAAAACCGTGCCACCATTGCACAGGACATCGGCACCCAGAGCCACCTCCTAGGTCTTCCACAAGGTGTGACGGGCCTGGGATAGCACACAGCCTATGATCTAGTCTCGAATGTCCACTGCACCCCACCTTCTCCAGAATTCCACAACGCTCTACCTGCTGCTCTGGAAAGACCATGACACCCGGTGACATCTGCACAGTACCATAATGACGGATGCATGTCATTACACGCTCATCTACACGGCACCAAGAGTGAACCCTACTGTCAACTATGGATCAGAGTGATTTGGATGTGTCCGTGCAGGTTCATCAGTAATGACAAGTATACACTCTGATGGGGGAGGCTGTGCATGTGTGAGGGAAGCATGTGGGAAACCTCTGTATCTTCAGTTCAATTTTGCTGTAGGTCTAAAACTGCTCTTAAAAAAAAATAAAAAATAAAAAAAACACAACCAGTTGTAACAAACAGGAAAAAGCCTTGGATGAGGAATCTGGAATCTCAAGGCCCAGAGCTATTTGGCTCAAGGGCCTTCCTCAGTTGGGTCACTGTTGTCCCTCCGGAACCCAGGGTGGATGCGTTCCTCCCTCCTTCCCTCCCTCTCCCAGAGTGGGATGGCATGAGCCATCACACCCACAGCCACTTGCACATTCTGGGCCACTGAGCAGACTCCCTGGAGCAGCACTACTGTCCTCCCTGAAGCCCCGGCCACAATGGTGTGGCTGCTTACAAGGCTGTGGCCAATGGAGGCCCCAAGGAAACCAGAAGACATGATCATGCAGGGGTCTTTTCCCCTTCTCTCGGCTTCGGGGGGAGCACTCTCTGGATCCCCAGCAGTCTCGGCCAAGAAGCACCATCCCCAGGTGCTCTTCCACAGAGGCTGGCCGGAGGTCACGGAACAGGACTCCCCATCTCATAGGGATTTCCACCATGAAGATGGTTCTGCCTCCTTGACCACAGGAGTGGGCACACCTGGTCAATCATCTTTGGACTGATCTGTTATCCCCCCGGACACTGTAATGGTTCTGGGGCTTTCTCAAGAACTGACAGGGGTACTTGGGCAATCTGAACACTAAGTACCACATAGACCAGGGATCACAGGGGTACGTGGGAAGAGGTGGCCTGAGGGTTAAATCACTAAATCAGCAGCAAAGTCTAGAGATGGAGAAAGTCAGACTTCATACCATTGGAGTTCTGGGTTCCAGGTATGCTAAAGCTAGGCCACCTGTTGGACTAATTACAGTGAGCCAGTGACTGTCTATGCTGTTTAACTGAGCTGGAGTGGGTTTCAGTCACTGAGTATCCTCACTAATCCCATACCTACCCAGAAACCACCAAAGTTCATGACTAAAGGTCCACCATCGTGAGTCAAGTCTGGAGTTGCAACTCAAGTCCACTGGCCACCTGCCACCACAGACCTCAGCAGGTGAGGACAGAGCCCTCCAAGCCACTCTGGGTAAGAAGTACCACCCCCAAATTTCCGCGCACCAGGATAAACTCCAAGAGCCCCAAAGAACAGTCACCATACTTCTCAATTTGGAGTCACTTCTGGGAGGGTCTTGAAGGCTGAGGCTCTCACATGATCCCCAGGTCCAAGCCCCAATGCCAAAAACACACAGGTTTTGGCTCCCATACCTCAAGACCCTCATCAACCTGACCGCCCCCAAAGCCATGCCAAATCCCAGCAGGCCAAGGAAGTACCCTGAAGGCTTGCCCTCAAAAGGGAGCTCTGCTTCCCAGGAAAAGGGTTTCTCAGGATGGGCCTGGGATGGGACCAGGGATCTTACTGTCATTGGGAACACATGGGGATGTGTCCAGAGGAACAGTGGAGTTTGGAAGCATGTGTCTTGGTGAGGATTTGCTAAGACCCCTCCATGTCCAGCCCCTCCCAGCCTCTTTTTCTATACCAAGGTGTGCCACTGACAACTCCAGCCTCTGAAACAATCACTTCTGTCCCCACTGGGAGAATATTCCCTCCTTCCTTTGTGTGAGTCCATGCCTTCCTAGAAAAGCAGGCAAGTTGATGGTCTCCTGGATGGCCAGGGTCACTGTCTTTTAAGCCTTCTATGTCTGGAATTTGGGCTCAAAAGTCATCCTCAGGAGAGGCAAAGGAGGCAAGCCCCTCTGTGGATGCTGGGAGGGTTAGGGTTGGGGGAGATTTTCTCCATCAGTCTCATCCAAGCTTGTCTGTGTCATCATCTGGTGTAAAGTGAGTCCAGCAGCCTACAGATCTCTTGTTCTCTCCCTCTCCCCCTATGGCCATAGTGGAGACCAGCCCTTGAATGGGCCTTTCCCCTTGGATCCAGGGGCCTCATAATCCCAGGGCTCAGGTCCCTTTTTTGCTGGTGGTATTGTCTCCCCTACCCTTATTTCACCCTTTGGGAATCCTGTGTACATCCTGCTCTCTCCTTTTCCCCAGGAGCCAGGGTCCCTGCCAATTTCGCTGGGAACACTGGCCCGGGTTCCACTCCAGCCCAGAAATGTGCAGAGCTAGGCTGAGTGGCCCAGATTCTCATGTCCCTCCTGCCTCAGGCCCTGCAGAGAAGAGTTTGTCGCTGGCGTGGCTGTGGGCACCTCCACTGAGCAAAGGACAGGCTCAGACACTGCCCAGGTGGGCATGGATGCCCAGCTCAGCTCCACGCAGACCTCCCAGGAGCCCTGGCACACAGCTGGGTCTCTGGGGGAGGCTGCCTGGACCTGCGCCCACCCAGAGCTGCTGACAAGCCTCTCCTGAATGCCAGCACCTCAGACGTCAGTTGCTGTAACCGGGGCTCCCGACCAAAGTCCCTGCTGCTCTACCAAGGAGCAATTAGAGCCTGAACCCCTGGGGGTGGCCCGGCTTGCCAAGAGAGCTCAGTCATCAGCCGGCCCTGTGGGGCTCCCAGGCTCACCTCCAGTGCCCGGGGCATCCTCTTTTCTGCAGAGGCTGAGTGTGTGGGCTGCATGTGGGGGTAGGTGTGGACAAGGCTCTGTATTTTTCAGTGCATGGGAGGTGGGGTATGCTCACGTACACATCTATGTGGGTGCATGTGCGCACGGAACAAAGGTGTGTGTACATTTGTTACACGTGATGATGATTATGGTCAGGCCCTACCTTTACATACGTATTTAATCTTCAAGAATCTTGGGAAGTGTTAGTGTCATCATCATCCCCACTTTACAGATGAGGAAACTGAGGCAAATATAGATCACAATTAGACACAGAGCTGACCTCAAACCCAGGCTCCAGGAACCATATTCTTAACTACCACAGAAGTGGATAAAGGAATTTATCTGCTGTATGCACAAGGGGAGAGGTGACTCCTTGAGAATGTGTACCTGCAAATGCCACTACGTTACACATGTTCCTGTACATACGTATTGCTGAGTGTGTGCTCTGCGTACGGACACTATGAGCAGAGGTGCAGGGCTGCGTGCACTTAAATGTCTATGTGGACCACTGAGGGTCCCCTGGAAGTAGAGGGTGATGATTAGGGATATAGGGTCAGAAAGACACAAATCCAGGTCCTGGTTTGCTACTTCCTAGCTGTGTGATCTTTGCCAAATTAGTAAACCTTTCTGAGCCTCAGTCTCCCCTTCCTGATAAGGGAGTAATTAATCGAGATTACCTCTGTAACTGAAGTGTTCTTGTTGAAGTGCATAAATGAGGTATATGTAGCTTAGCTTAAGGCCCAGCACAGAAAAGGAGGGTCAAAAACCTTGAGCTGTTATTGACCTGGTGGTGGTTGTTTGGCATTCCCCCCGGCTAACACAGTCACCACCCATGGGTGGCCAGGTGGTATCTTTGCCCGCAGAGTATATCAGGAGATCCTCAGTCCAGCTTGGTAAATGGACTTGGATGTGTACGGTTTTGTGTGTGTGTGTGTGTGTGTGTGTGTGTGTGTCTATGCAATCTGTGGAGTTTGGGGACTGCCTTCAGGGGTTCCAGGAGAAGGCAAGGAGCTATCTTTCCTTAGCTGATGCAATTTATGATAGCAAGCATGATGGGAAATGGGGTCAGAGGGGAGGCATCTCTGGGGAAAGTTCCCCTCCTTGCCCCACATGTATTGGGGCTATCTTCAGCCTGGCTCCTGTCCTTCAGCTCACACGGTCTCCCAGGACAGAGTCCTACAGCTTCCTCTCTGCTGTCCTAATGCCTCGGCAAGCCCTCCCCAACTGATCTCCAAACCCCAGTAGCATCCAGAGCATCGACCCCACAATTCACAGCTGCTGGTGCACTTGGGAGAATTAGTCTTGTTGAGACTGTAGGTACCACATTTAGCTGTTCTCTAGGGCAGAACCGAAATTGCAGCAAGCAGCCAGGCAGATGGGGAAACTCAGGCAGAGAGCCTAAGTGCCAGAGCCCAAGATCTGAGTCTGAATCCCACCTTGGCCACTTCTGCGCTCTGTGACCTCAGGAAAGGGACTTAACCTGTAAAATCTGCCTTGCAGGCTAGCATGAGGATGTGTAAGATAAGGAGCAACAAATAGGCTCTGGCACAGTAGGTGCCCACTAAGCGGAAGCTACGAGCTTTACTGAGGGACTAAAGCCACAGGATGTGGGAGGTTAGGTGGCCAGCACTCACGGATGCCCAGGGACCAGTCTGAGACACCTCTACATTTTTCATGTCCCTAGGAAGATGGGTCCAACCTCCAAGGTGGCCTCTGTTAGCCTTCCTCTCAGCCTTAGTTCTCGGGAGAGAAAATGTAGTGAGGTTTTATTAAAGGACTTCTCACTGCACTGACCAAGTGGCCACAGCTGTGCTCAGACAGGGACGGCTGTCCTGATCGGCTGCCAGACCTGGCCTTTTCCTGAGAAGTCAGCCCTGTTTCTAGGCAGAAGGGGAGCAGTTTCTTATTTAGGAGGCGGGTGGGGAACAGAGAACTTGGAACAGGAAATGGTGGGGAAAACCCGAGGGGCCTGGGCTGGCTGGGAGAGCGCTGAGCACACCCCTGCAGTGCAGCCCGGCAGGCACGCTCCAGCCCATCTTCCTACTCAACATGCCTTCAAGCTGAGATTGCCCCCTGGCAGGGGCAGGACAGCAGCCACCATGCCCACTGTTTGGAGTGGGAAGTCACAAACTGTTGCAGAGGGGCCCTGAGAAAGGAGCCCCCGCACACTGGACGTGCAGGAGAAACCTTCATTCTGGGGGCTCGGGGTGTGATCTTTGGAGCTAAGCCCCCCCATGGAGGAGATGTCTGGGAGCATCCCTAGGTGGCCAGTCCATCGAATGCTGCCTGAGCCTGGTTGCTCATTCTGTGAGGACATCTCCACAGCGCCAGAAGAATATAATTCGGCCAGGCTGACCAAAAGCCCTCTCCAGGAGGCAAAGGCCCAGAAAGAACAGCGATGTCACTTGTCACAGCAGCCAACCCTGCTTGTGGGCCTCACTAAGAACCCGCTTCACAATGGTCCAGGGGCTGAGTGGGGGCAACCTGGCTAGCACCTCCAGCTCAGGGCAGGAAGGGAGACCATCCATCCTAGGTGGGGAAGGGGCTCCCCAGCCCCAAGAGGGAAAAGCTCAAGCCCAGAAGTCAGACCCTCCCTCTTTTCAGGCCAAGTGTAATCTTTGGCTGTTGAGCCAGTTGCAAAGCCCTCTAAAAGGCACTCTAACTGGGGCTTGGCAATGCTGGCATTGGGGGGAAGGATGGAAAGGGTAGAGAGGAAACAGAGACACAGAGTGAAGGAGACAGAGTGGGGGACAGACAGAAGGTGGGGATGGGGACTTAGCGTCTCCAGGAGGGGGCTGAGCCTGGCCAAAGGCAGCAGGAAGTGACGGGCACTCCCAGGCCACTGCTGTCCCCGGGGTGACCAGGCCACAATGGCCTCCTTAATGAGAGAGGATAATGAGCTCATTAGGGCCAGAGGAGGCCAGCTGCACACAATTAGGATGTTAATAAAAAGTCTTCTGAGGTCACAGCTCAGCCTAGGACAAAACAGCTGGTGGGGGTGGGGGAGGAGGACCCTGCTCCTTCCTCTCCCTCTGAAGTCCCCCCCACTCCGTTCTTCAAGGTATAGTCTTCCATGAGGCCTTCCCTGACTCGCCCCACCCTCATGACCCTGCCCATCCCAGGATTCTGCACACGGACACTTCTTAGTCCCTCTTCCAAGACCTCGGTTTGGATCCTGGCTTCACCATATCCTTGCTGGTGACCTGGAACAGGTTGCTGGGCTCCGTAGAGCCTCATCATACCAGGATAATATGATCTGCCTATAGGGTTGCCTGACATCACGGACATACGGTGTCCTCCATAACCAAATGCCTTCTGAGCACCTGATATGTGCGGGGCATTCCAGGCATGGGGACGCTATAGAGGACACAGTCAGGCTTCAGCCTCTCTTCCCCACCTCCCCCTGCACTGCACACAAGATGGGCTCAAGTACAGCCCCGGTGCTGTAGGAGGGGCCGGGCTCCCACTCAGCAGTCCTGGGCAGTACCCAGGGGGTAACAGGCAGGAAGAGATTCAGAGTTTGGAGTCTGGGAGAGCCGAGCAGCCTTTAGGTTACTTCCAGGGCTTGCCTTTTTCTTCCCCTCTCGTCCAGGTCCTTCGCGGGGTCTGAGACCAGTTAAGGCAGAGCTGAGCACCTGTGGAGTGCTAATGTACGCCTAGACCTAAGTGAAGGGTGTGGGTGTCGAGACAGAGAAGCATGGGGGATGGAGCTAGGAATAGCAGAGGCACAGTCCCAGGCCTCAGACACCTGCCTCAGACTCTGGACCCTTTGTCCAGGCATTTCTGCATTCTTCCCTTGCAGTGGTTTGGAGAAGGGTAGGGGGTGAGGATCTGTGAGCCCTGAAGGGGGCGGGGGGCTGCTGAGAAGGGGAAGGGGGCTGAAGGGAGCCTGGCCAGGCACTGGTGACCACGCTGCCCACCTGGCTGCACCACACCTGGCATAGGGCTGGGCCCTAAGGGACTGCTTCTGCCCTGGATCCCTTTCCCGTGACCTTGGGGCAGATGTGAGGTTTCTACCTGAGAGGGACCAGAGACACTGGAAAGGCTGGCTGCCCCTAATTATGCTGTGCCTTTAAGAACAACGAAAGGAGGCCCACCCTCAGCCAGGCCTCCCCTGGTCAGAAGGCTCTGTCACTGAGGCCTCTTGCCAAGACACACTCCAGCTCACAGCATGCGGCCTCCACCGTCCAAAGCAAACAGGAGCAGGCAAGGGCTCCCCCAGTCTTTCCCAGTGCACCCCCTGCCTTCCTGCCCGACCCATTCTTCTTATTCCACCTCTGGCACCTATCCCTGCTCTGTTGTCCATGGCCTCACCTTCCCCCAGATGGGGCTTTCAGGCCACCAGGGCCCCAGAACCTTCCCTGGGCGCCTGAGGCCTGGATTCCAGGACCATTAGCACAGGCTGCTACGTCAGTTTGGAAGGCTCCGTGGAGTCCACAGCAAGAAGACAGCGAGAACCGGGCGCTGCCGCCCCTCCCCCAGCCCGGTTCCAGCCTGCTCACCTCACTGGATGGGCCCAGGAGGCTGAGGCACCCAGGAGAAACCCTGACCACCGAACATTCGCTGGCACAGAGGGGGCACATGATAAAAATGACAGACGAGAATCACAGTTTTCAGCAAGGGCTCTAGAGCCAGGTTACCTGGGTTTCAATCTCAGCTCTGCTACTAACCAGCTGTTCGGATTTGGGCAATTGCCTCAATTTCCTCATCTGTAAAATGGACCTAAGGTAGTACTTCTATCTCCCCGTGTTATAGGGAGTAGAGGAGTTAACCTACAAGAAGTGTTCAGGATAGTGCCTGGTTCCTAGCAAGGCTTACCAAAGAGCTATTGTTAAAGCTGAAGTATAAGACACAGGGATTTTTAAGGAAGGAACCACGACCTCAGTGCCCCTCAATAGCTAGTGCTAGGGGTGCGCAGGGAGGCAGGTGGGTCTCCGGGGTCTGGAGTCTCAGGGAGAGAGTCTCGTGATGTCACTGTCACTTGGCCCTGACCTCGGCAGGTCTTTTTTTTTTTTTAGTTTGTTTATGAATGTATGTATGTATTTATTTAGAGAAATTGTGCACGTGCACAAGAGCAGGGGAGGGGCAGAGAAAGTAGGAGGGAGAGAATCCCAAGCAGGCTCCAGGCTGTCAGCACAGAACCTGACACCGGGCTTGATCTCACAACTGTGAGATCATGTCAGCAGGTCTCTATTGAAAGCTGAATCTGGTTCCGTGCCTGGCATGAGTGTGGGTTGGGGGGGGGGGGGGCAGGGTGAAGTAGAGAATACAAGATGGCACAAGGCCCTTCCAGGAACAGCGGAGCAGGGTAGGGTGACCCAGACAGCCCTGTGGTTGCTACAATGTTTGGTGAAGGAACCACAAACATCAGAGATGAAACTGAGTAGCCAGGGAAGAAGCGAATCTTGGATCGAATCTGGAGGGGCGGGGGAGGGAAGACAACAAACTGGTTGGGGGAACAGGACACAGTGATGGGAGTACTTGTGGCCCAAGCCAGTAATGCACGTGATGCTTCGGATGGGAGCCTTGCCAGGTGAACTTGAGAGGGGTACTCCCCTTCAACATCACAGGCGAGGTGTGGGCTTCTAAGAGTCACACCAGGAAGGTCAAAGCCTCACAAGGGAATGCCTGAGATAATGCAAAGGATAAGGGGCATTCCCCCGATGCTCCAGGAAGAGCAAAAGAGGTAAGTGGAGAGAGACTGAGAGGGTGCGGTACCGGGAGGCCAACACAAGTCGGGTGGGAGGGTCTGCTGGACTCCTGTCCCCTGCTCAGCATTTTCTTAGGAAGGGCGCCCACCCTGAAAAGTGTTCACCGAGAGGGTGGTGGGCAAATGGACCCAGGTGGGGACAGGGGTAGAGCATTGAGAGGCTGCCCGCCACAAGCTCTCATTACCTGGCGGTGGGAAAAGGTCGGGAGAGCACTTGACACAGAGTCTGCCGGGCCCCCATCCGTAGTCCTGGAAGACGCAGGAAGACAGGCCGACCTGGGAGCAAGGCCAGAGGACACAGCACGGGCAGAAGTGCCAACTTCCAAGGAAGAGAGTGAATTCCAGAGTAAATGGGCAACCTCAAGGCCGGTCCTGATTGGACTCCTCGAGGAGAGCCTGCAAGGAGGTTCCGAGCATTCCCAAGGCAGCGCGGAGAAGACACAACAGGAAGGAAGGGGGCCAGACCACACTGGATTCTGATAACGAGTGAACCACTGGCCCGGCGGGTCTGGGATGTGTCATAGCGGAGCCATCCAGGCCTTGGGGCTCTCACGACCCCCCTGGGGGCTGCGTTTCTGCCCTGAGTGATTTGAAGCCGAGAGCTGACCACTTTCGAAGAGAGTGTGATGATTTGCTGGATACAACCCAGAGGTGTTTCTGCCGGGAGCCCGTCCCACCGAATGTTTTAATCAGTCCTGAGACGAAGACAGAGGGGCTGAGCAGGTGGCACCATTTCATTTACTGAAAGCTGTGCCAGGATCAGGAGCTATCCCCTTCACCCCTCCCACCCACACACAAAGGTCTGAACAGATGGTAATGACAGGTCCACTGTGACAAGAAGAAAAGGGATGAAAATATGAAATAAGAAAAAATATGAAAATGTGAAAATAGACCAGAGGACACAGCTTACTACAGTGATCTTATAATGTACTGTGCACACTTTCTGGAGTGAGTGTAGGGTGCTATTCATAACTATACTAAAATATTAGGTGCCAACTGGGAGTGTTCTGGGCAACTGGGCTGGGCGGGATATCCCTACTTGACAGCGAGGATGAGAAACGTCCTGGAGTCTGGGGGCTGTACGTTCAGAAGTCATTTGCCTCCAGGTCTGTGAAATCTTAGGCTGCATTAGGAAACCCCTGCGCTGGGTGACTTACCCAAGGTGCCAGGCTTAGCACCCAGGTCTGACAGCAACCAAACAGCTCCCTTTAAAAATGACTCCAGGGGCGCCTGGGTGGCGCAGTCGGTTAAGCGTCCGACTTCAGCCAGGTCACGATCTCGCGGTCCGTGAGTTCGAGCCCCGCGTCAGGCTCTGGGCTGATGGCTCAGAGCCTGGAGCCTGTTTCCGATTCTGTGTCTCCCTCTCTCTCTGCCCCTCCCCCGTTCATGCTCTGTCTCTCTCTGTCCCAAAAATAAATAAAAAAACGTTGAAAAAAAAAAAATAAAATAAAAAAATAAATAAAAATGACTCCAGCTGTCCGCTCCTTTGCAGAAGAAGACCAACACCCCCTGCTGTATTAGTTCCCCAAATTTCCATGTGACAGATGAGCCAGGGAAACCGGTCCCCTTTATCTACTTCATTCCATCAGTGTCTACAAATCAACTCCATTCTTAGGAGTCACAGGCGTGGCTCACTCTCCCTGCTTCTTGCCTTGCGCGCTCCACTCCCACCCCAGAAGGGGGCTACAGGTGGTTTCAGGCCCCATCTCCGGGTTGCCCCTCTCTCACCCTCTCTCTGGGCCCACATGGCAGGGTGAGGCAGGACACTCAGGCTGATAGAGTTTTCTGGCGCAAGATCTTACCCAAGGGCTTTGCCAGGAGAGAGTGACTTTGGATCAGCATTTCTCAACCTCAGATGTTTCCACACTAGGCAGGGCTTTTGCCATATCCTTGTACTTATGTATGCTGTGGTTCACTGAGTAAATACGCATTTAAAGCAACTGTCTTTTGACTTCGAGAAAATAATTTGTTTAGGAAACTTCAGATCGCCACCATGAACAAAGAGGACCACCGGCCCCAACCATAAAATTACAGAGAATAAAGCAACATAGTAAATTTGAGCTGTGCTGGGTCTGCAGAGGCTGTGCCTACGCCTGTTCCCTCCCTCTTTGTTACAAAAAGAGATTTACTGGAGAGGAGTCAAAGACAGTGGACCATCAAGCTGAGGCAAATCAGAAGGCTTGGAAGAGGATGGGAACAGGACAAACACTGTTCACCGCGCGTTGCCGCAGTATTTAACACTGCCTCTCTGTACCGCCTGAAGTCAGGCCGTGCACCACGCAGTGGCATGGACACTCATCAACTTAGGGCTACGTTGATATTTGACCATTCAAAGTGGCTGAAGGAGGAGGCCGAAGTGTCCTTATTAGTGAGAAGAGAATATTAAACAGCAATCTACTAACCAGGGTTCTAGTGAGAAGGCAAAGAGAAAAGAATGGAAAGCAGCCTAAGCAATGTGTCTGTGCCTTATACGTGTGTTTCCAGCCTGGAGAAAAGGGCGGAGGGGATCCTCTGTAACTGCTACCAGTCCCTTGAAACATAAGGAGTTATCTGTGTTTTTTGAACTAGCTTACTTCAGTGCCTCAGAAGTATACATGCAGGAGTTTGTATATTTTTCCCCCTTTTCTCTCTTTGCCAAAAAAGGAGGCTTCTTGGCCCCAGAGCAGAGTTGCTTTTCGCTAAAAGCCTTAGGCTGACAACCATCCCCTCCCTTCCAGCTGAGTTCAGCCCCTCGTCAATTGGGGCAAAAATAAAACGGGGGCAATTTCAACTTTAAAGACCATCTCCATAAACAAAACAAACCCACTCCACAATTTGTCTAGGGCATTCCTCCCTCCAAACCCTCCTTATTTAATTTTTGGGGAATTTTAAATAGAGGCCTTGCAAAATTCTGTACCGCCTGACGTCAACAGCTCTCTGACAACGTGGATTCTTCTACGCTGTGTGGGGAGCAGACACCACCGATACTGATGCTTTTCCAGGCTCCTTTCCCGGCGGGAATTTGGGAGCCTCTGGTGTCACTCTAGGAGACCGTGGGGAAGGAAAGTACCCAGGAGTGTCCCACTGGGGTCCTGTAACTGCATTTCCCAAACCTCAGTCATTAAGACAGCACCAGACATCCAGTGAAGCACTCTAGGTGGTACCTCTACTAGTGTTTGCTTTACAAGAAGCACGTAAATACTTTTGTATTTTAAAAAGACATTTTCCTATGCTACACTAAATGGAAAGCCAATACTCCTTGGTGCAAACAGAAGATAACTGGAGAAACCTATACACTGAAACAACAATGCTATAGACTGCTAGTCAGATATTAAGGCAAGCTCTACCGAGACACTAAGGCTGGGGCCAGATTTTTCTAACAAACAAACAGGCCAGCAACATCAGCACATGCTAACACCGAAGCGCCAAACAGAGACTGTGTCCTTGACCCAGCGTGCGGTGGAAGAGAAGTCAAATAACTGTCTCGTGACAGGATTCCATGCCACTTAATCCTGTGTCCACCACACATTTTTACAACCCACTCCTTGGGAAACACTGATGTTGCAAAAGGAACGTTGGGTTAAGAATATGCACCCCCTTGATTCAAATCCAAGTTTGGCCATTAGTAGGCTTTGAGGTCTTGCGCAAACCATTTACCCTTCTGAAACTCAGTTTCTTCTTTTGAAAAAATGGAAACAAAGCCACCTGGCCTACTTAGCCCTAGAGAGCTACTCTGAAATAACAGATGGGAAAATGCTTTGAAAAGTCTGTGGGCTGTAGGTAGATGGGGGCGGATGGGTTATTCTTCCAAGCAATTTCAGGAGCCTGATGGACTCCCACCCCTGCTCCCCCAGTACAACTCACTGCCCAGACTGGACGGCGGCCCGCCCATGTCTATCGGGGAAGAGAAGAGAAAACGAATACAGCACTCCACAACTTTTTCAGTCAACCTTCTCAATGGCCACATGGATTTCAAAATATTACCCCCATTTTATAGATACGGAAACTGAGGATCAAAATGGCCCCAGACTGGCTACCCAGTGGCAGAGTGGGATCTGAACACAAGCCTTCCATGCAGCCTGGCAGGAAGTGCCCTCTATGTTGTTTTCGTGCACACCCAGCAGACCCCAAAATTGCTCTCCCAGATCCATCAGTCGCTAAGCCCAGGCCTCATCTTTCAAAGCCACCACTTTTGCCATTTCCTACAAATCCCTGCCAGTTGTGATTCTGCTCTTCTGCCCCTGTGCTCCCCCGGCACCCCCGACCTCAGGTTTGGGTTGGCCATCTCCCCCAGCGAGACCAAGAGCTCTCTACGGACAAAGGCCAAGGCTTGCTCATCCTGGCATCCTCTCAAGCCCCTGTCTAGCTCAGTGTTTCAGACAAAGAAGGGACTCAGTAAATAGTTGTTGAAAGTGAAATGCCATGACAAATGAGCTCAAGACTTCCTCCTCTTTCCCTGGCTTCCCCACCCACACACCGAAGTCTCTCCTGCTTCCTTATCCTCAAGTATCTCTCAAAGTCTAGCTCCTGGGGTCAGTGTAGGGTCAGCTGTGGGCTTCTTTCTAGCGCTCATCCCTCTGGCCCGGGGCCTTCTGCCCTGCTGGAGCCCAGGACAGTTACACAGCCCCTAGGTGGCATCCCTCTTCCAGTCCCCCCAAATTCACGAGGTGCTTCTGACTCATGGCTCACCTAGGAGGATTTGCCCACAGGGACCTGAGACCAGGAGATTTTGGTTGCTTGTTGCATATCTTGCCCAAGATCACCCAGTAAGCTGACCCTCCCACTGGAAGGGCTCCCGTGTAATCAGCGTGTACACCTGAATGGGCCATTTTCCTTTGGTCCTCTCCCTTCTCTGGAATGGAAAGGCAAAGCCCAGGGAGGTCCTACAGGACTGGCACCAGGGACAAGCCGACGGCCTGGGTGAGGCTCCAGGAGGAATGCAGAGGCCTTGAGCGGCCCCTCCTCAAACCCATTCAAAGCAGCCCCACTGGCTGGTGCAGGACTCCACTGGGACTCTTGGAGTCACGGCTTCTCATACAGGAAACACAAACAAAGCCCTCCTCCTTGGTGGGCACAATTTGGAGCTTGGGAATGGGCAGCCCCAGAGACCTGCTGTCCCCAACACCCAGAGGGTGAGTGGGGAGAAGGCTATACCAAAAATAGCTTCTCCCCACCATGGTGCCCTACTCAGGGCCCAAAGAACCACAGAGAATTAACCAGAATTCAGCAGAGTGTGCCGGGAAGAAGCTGGCAAATCACCTGAGCTCCCAGGGCCTCAGCCTTCTCATAAATGAAAGTCATGATACCTGTGCTTTATAGGGCAGTGGCAGGAATTACAAGAAGAAAGGTGTTTGGCTCGCTGTCTGATATACAGGAGGTGCTTCGGTGATCCCTTTCTCACCCTCCTTATAGCTTCTGATATTAATAGTCTCTAGAAAGCAGCAAATAGGTTAACTTGAGTCCCAAACACTCTGATCCTGGGATAACCATCCCGAAGGCCCAACCAGGTTTATGGTGATTTAGGAACAGGCTCTTTCTTTCCCTGAGCTTTTCTCGCCCCATTTCCCTTTCTGTCTCTCCTGTCCCTGGGTACCCTCTTGTCTTGCTAGTTCTTAAGAGCTGGTCTGGTAGAGATCCTATTCAAATCCAAGGAGAAGAGGCTACACTCCAAACACATACCATTAGTCTGGATGCCCCAGAGACTACCCAGGTCCAAGTGTCTCATTGTAGACTCACCACGGTTAGTGATCGATCAGATGGTGTGACTGACACTCTGGTCACCAACCAGTGATGGGCCCCTTCCTACCTTTCCCTGTCAATCTCTGGTGCCTCCTGCTCCAACACCCAAAGACAGTCACCACCATGCCTCATGACACGCCAACGACCACGGTCCCCTCAGCTGCGTCAGAAGCAGGAACTGTCTGCTCCCTCCATTAGACCATCAGCTCCAGGACATGGGGATCAAGTCTTCCTTGTTCAGCTCTGTTGGTTTGCTTGGTTTGATTTTTCCAATCTGCATGAGGGTCGGTCTTTGATCAATATGCCACCATGGTCAGCAGGAATATCCTGGCACCTTGATGGCAGAGAGGGTCGGAAGCTGGGAAGTCACCGACCTAGCTTGCCCTCCATACCGCCTTCTCCCAGTCTCCATGGGGTCACCCGACCAACTTTAGGGTGTCTGGATGGTCCTAAGGTGGGGAGGCCTACTCCAAGTTTAAGTTTGGGGGTTGAGGTGGACGATGAAGATTTCCCTCCTTTAAGTAGGTGTTGGCAGTGACAGGCCCAAGACACCTCAGCTGAGTCTCAACCCTCAGCCATGACAGGCTATAACTTCACTCCCCAGTAAGTGAGCAATATTGTCACCGGGTCCAGCTCCCCAGCTCTGACCTGGCCCTTAGACTAGAATGTGAGTGTCCCACCAAACTGGGCTGTGACTCCATTCAGGCTCCCCAACCCCGAATCCACTTCTAGAATGACGTTTCCCATCCAAGGGCCCTGAGATGGTGGGACGGCCCCAAGGAGACTGAGAGATGGGGGTACGGAAGGCAGGTTAGGCCCCTGGGGTACAGAATCCTCCTGTCCGCTGCCACAACAGCGCTGACAAGATGTTCTGGCCTCACCCAAAGTGGGGGCCCTTGAAGTCCAAGGAGGTGAGTTTGTGTCTGGCTGTGCAGTGAGGCAAAAGAGTGGGGTTACACACTCATAAGGGAGGTACTGAGGCAGGAGGCCTGGATGCTCACTCTCTCTGTGCAAAGCCTGAGGATGAGGTCAACTTCCTTCCTCTCCTCTAAGGAGCAGTCAGTTAAAATCCTGCTCTGTTGGCAAGGAGGTCTACATGTTGGCCAACCCTGGTTCTGCTCCAGGCACCAGTGACGGGGGAAGCACGCCCCTGACGGTGCCAACACTCCAGGGGGTAGTATTATTTATCCCCAAGTGTGAAGGAGTAGATAGGAGGTGCTGGCCGAGGCAGGAGAGGGGGGTTGAGAAGCAGATCCCCCCAGGGCCGGGTCATGGCTACAAGGGGTGAGGGCCTCATTAGTTTGTTGTCTGCACAGGCTGATCAGGGAAGAAGCTGGCGAATCACCTGCTCCAGTGTGCTAAGCTATTTTCATTACATTCCCACCTGCCCCCTCCTCCTCCCCACGGTGCTCAGGTACATTGCAAACGCGAAGAAAATGCCAGCTTGCATATGCAGAAGAGCCAAGTGGGCAAGATAGAGGTGAGGATGCCCTAGGTAGACAAGAAAGACTCTGGGAAAACGTGCTTCTCCGGTTCACCCAAGAAGGGATGGGGGGGCAGTGAACAGGCCAGGCAAACCCCTGTTCCAGTATCGGCAGGGGCTGGGGGAACCCTCCCATGCTGGGCTTTTGAGACCCCTTGCTGCTTTGGATTTTGGCCTCTCTTTATATCCCAGAGCTATTGCTTTCACAGATCTTGTTTAACTTGAGAAGGATGGGGGAGGAGGGGTGAGGAAAACTGCATTCTTCCCCATCAAAGCCAAGAGTCTAAAGTAATACTTCTGGTTGTAACTGATCCCAGCCTGTTTGTGATTACGGCCCTTTGCTCGCTTTCTGGCAGGACGGCCCTGGAACCCTGCAGCCCCGCTGAAGGGGAGAGACACCCCTGCTCACTTGGATAATCCTGTCCTCGTCTGACATGACCAAAAATGTCCGTCAGCCTCTGCTTTCAGCAGCTCTCCAGGGCAACTCTTCAAAACATTTATTTTAAAAAGGGGGGAAAAGCCACCCCCAACCCCAACCATGAAATTCCATAACACTAATCATATTCCTTCTGTTACCAGCACCATCCTGGAAAACACAGCAGCACCAGCGGTACCCATTGGCTGATGCAAATTGAAGAAGAGAGGGAGGCTCGGGATTGGACCTTCTTCCTCTCTTGCCTACGCCTCTCCCTTTTATTAGGGAACAGAACGAACAAACGAACACACACACACACACACACACACACACACACACACACACACACACACACGCCCCTTTTGCTGCCATAGCATAGAAATGGCTTAGCAAAGCTCAGGACTATTTCTCAGCTGTTCTTTGTCCAGAAATTTAATCTGCAAAGCATTTGGCCTCACAAAGCCCATTCCAAAGGTGTCCAGGAGCCCACGAGCCCTGTGATCATCATTACAAACCCAGGGATGTTTGCAGCCAGTGACCCATTTGGCTGCTTAGGGAGCTGGCTGAAGGCTTACCAACATGGTCAAATTCCCCTCACCTGCTCCCTCTAAGCTGAAACTGGTTTTCTCTTGGAGCCCCAGGGGTTAGAAGGGACCTTAGGAACTCTGGAAGTACTGAGATGAAAGGCCTGCTTCTTGCCCAGTTTTGGTAAAAGCAGGATGGTCACGGGAGTGGGGTGCTTGGTATCTGGAACAGAACCGTGGCCACTGTCTTCACTCCCGATCACATTTCCATTCTATGAGGGAAGGTGATGCTCAGAGAGGCCACCTGGTTAGTGGGTAACTGAGCTCAGAACCTAGATTGACCTGAGATCCTTTTATATAAAGCCTGGCATTCCTTCCAGGAGGGCATAGCACCGCCCTGCCCGTTGAGATGACACCCTAAGCACTGTGCCAAGTGGCAATCCCTTGAGCCAGTGGCTCGAGTGGGTGGCTGGAACTGGCAGAAAGTCCCCGAGAGCACAGGGAGGTCACATGGCCAGGCCAGGACTGGGAGAAGCCTGTAGGACCCGAGACCCAGGCCTTGCTGCGCGTGCATCCCGACCACAGCAGCTCAAACTCCTGTGGTAATCAAAAGACGGTGAGCACGCTGAGCAGAGAGAAGGCTGGGGCCTTGCAAAGGCGCCAGTTAGAAGTACAGAAAACAAACAAAAGAAGACAGAGTGTCCAGAAACACGGGACTGGATGCCTGGCCAACCTCAACAGCGACCTCAACACCTTCCTAGGGAGGTACAAGCGGGGCCGAGGAGGCACAGCCTCTGGTCTGGGGGGAGACCACAGCCAGCCAGTGGAACTGCCCAGAGAAGTGGGGTCGCTAAACGGCGGGGAGTCCATATTTTCAAGGTGAGGCATCTGAAGATGATCTTGCAGGAAGGAAGTCACCATGTTTGAAAAATCAGTCTGTTTGAACATACAGTGTTAAGAGCATGTAGGAAGCACCTCTGAGTCTGGGGCCTGCCTCTAGGCTCCAGCTTTAGCACCAGGCTGAGGGCCCAGGGTCAGGGAGCCTCAGTCAGTCAGCCAGGGGCAAGATGGGGTGTGGCCAGCCTAGAGAGGGTGGCAAGACCTCAGTGATGCTGGGAGATGCCAGCGGGCCTCGGAGACAGCCACCTCTACACCAGTGGTCCACAGCTGTGCCACAGCACAGCCATGAACTCGCCACATGACACTGGCGAGGAGCTTCAATTTTCCAGGCTCTGTTCTTCCTCTGACAAAGGAGAGGTTTGGGCAGATCGTCAGAAAGGTCTCCCTCAGCTTGGTGGGAAAGAAAGGGGGAAATCTCTCCTTCACCTGACATTTGGGGCCCTTTGAGGCCCCTGACACACACCCCCAGCCTGTTCCCTGCTGGGTGAAAACTTTCCCATAGGCAGCCTCAGACACAGCGGCCAGATTATGCTTGTTTGTGTCCACCCTCTGAGCCCTGGAAGGTGTCATTCTGACTCAACTCGGCTTGGAGCCCCCTCTTCCTTCAGCAACTTGCTCAAGGCCCATCTTCTCCAGAAGACTGCCCTGACCAGGCACTGTCCCATCTCTGAACCCAACAGTATTCATGAAAACCCACAGCCTTCTGGTCCTGCCCTCCCTGTCCTCTCCATGACACCACAGAACCCCAGCTACACTGTGCTTTCTGCCTCGCATTTAGCAGGTACACTGTGAAAATGACTGACTCACTGCATCTGGGCCTTTATCTTGCAGGCAAGAGGGATCCCTAGAACGCCATCCCCTCAGTGACAGGAAGATAGGGACAGCTGCTTCTTGTCAAATGCTACACCCCAGTGCTGGGCACATAGTAGGTACGTTATTTGGCGACTGAATAAGCAAACCACAGCGTATGGAAGCATTTCCTGCATGTAGGATGTCACTCAAATAGGGCTGAGATTAAAGATGTCGTGGGAGGGGGAGAAGGAGGCAGAGGCAGCTCTTCTTTGGGTCTGGTGAGGTTAAGGCGAGGGGGCAGGACATTGTTTATTTGGACAAAGAAGAACGCAGAGAGGGCTGGGGTCCTGCCCAGCACTGCCTGCACACCCTCAGCCCCACCCACCATGGCCCTGGTGAGCAGATCTCTGGGGAAATCACAAATGCCCCTAACTCATCTACCCATCCAGTTCAGCCCTGGCCCATGGACCTGGCTGAGCCAAACACTGGAGCATGCACATGACTCTTCTGCAAGAAACTTCCCTTTGGACTACTTTTCTCTTATCCCAGACAGGGCTTCAGCAGGACTGATTTCTGTTCCCCTGCTCTCTGTGGCCTGGGGAACTCACATAGCAGAGCACTCAGGGGCATGGCTCTCTAAAGAAGTAAAATCTACAAGGAAGAGAAATGCAAACATCCAGATTTCCAAACAGTGGATAAATGGCATGTGTTGGAAGTCCACACCCCCACCTTCCAGCTGTGCAACCTTGGGGCGAGTCACTTAACCTCTCTGGGCTTCAATTTCCACCTCTGAGAAGCACAATGCCAGCATTTGTCCTTTGTCTTACTAATATGTTTTATAAACTGCATGGTTTATGGGGCACCTGGGTGGTTCAGTTGGTTAAGTGTCCGACTTCGGCTCAGGTCACCATCTCGCGCTTCAGGAGTTTGAGCCCCGCGTTTGGCCCTGTGCTGACAGCTGGGAGCCTGGAGCCTGCTTTGGATTCTGTGTCTCCCTCTCTCTCTGCCCCTTTCCCACCCATGCTCTCTCAAAAATAAGTAAACATTAAAAAAATAAAATAAAATAAACCCACAAGTTTCTGGGGCATGGTGATTCAAGGGCCACTCATGGCAATGTTGATGGGCCAGGTGTAACAGAAGAGAGAGATCTGCACACCAATCTCAAAAACCTACTCGTGGCTCGCTCACTTTATGGCCAGTCCTTGGCAGACGCTTTCTCTTAGTTTGGCTTTCGCTCACCTCCCATGGAGCCTGGGCCACTTCCCCACAGTTCAGTCCAATAAAAGCTTAAGGGAGGCAAATATATTTTAGCATGAGCCTAAAAAGCACATGCCTAAGAAGGGAAATGTGAAGTGGAGGCTGAGACGATTAAATGAAACAAACAAGCAAAAATCCCCCCAAAATTCCATAAAGCACATTTTAAACATAGGTAGAAGTGAAGCTGGGGCTTCCATGAGCCACGAGCTGCTCTCCACTTAGTCCCAGGGGACACTGGCTCCCACCAAGCATCACAGGGTGACTAGCTAAACTGGGTCACCCTGGCTTTCCTGTGAGGAGACCAGGGAGTGCAGGCCAGCACTGGGAGCCCAGAGGGTGAGGTTACGGAATCTGAAAAGATGCTGATAGAGAGGAGGGCGGTAAACCCCACTACCACGAGTGATTAGTGAAAACCCAACTGCTGAGAATGTAGTATCACACAGCCACGGGTTCATCTGGGGGGAAGAAACAAGGGGCAATTACTCAGCCCAAATTCCCTGAGGTCCTGACAAATTATACTCCCCAGAAAGTGCCACAATGGCAGGGTGGAAATCTGTTATGTAAGAGCGGAGGGAATGCTGTGTGGGGAACTCTCTCCCTGTGCTTCAGCCGTGCGGTGAGACCTGTCGCTCGTACTGGCGAAAGGTCCTGCATGAGTGTGCGCGTTGGGAACGGGCAGGGGGTGTCCAGTGGTGCCTGCTCCCTGGGCACCTGGGCCAGGGTATATCCGGGGAGGGGAGTGGGGTCGCCTGGTGGCTACACTGCAAGACTCCTACCAGGTACGCGGTGGCTGTTGTATGTAGAATGCGCCCTGCCGTGGTACCACCTGGCCTCTCCCCCTTCTCTGCCCTCACTCGCCACCGTGCTCCCCAAACCGATCTGGTTTTTTCTCTGCCCACCGAGCTCCACGCATTCTCAGCACAGAAGGCCTTCAGGGGGGCCTTCCCTGGCCACATGATTACCCACTCTCGCTGTTTATTCACGTGAGGGTCACAGTGCCCTATTTCCTGTGTTGCACTTTTCAAAATCTCCAGTTATTTTCCTGGTTTACTTGTGACCATCTCACCACTACATGGGAGCCCCGTGAGGGTGGGACCATGTGGGCCTCCTTCACCTCTGGGCCGCAGCCTGGCACCTGGTCAAATAATAGGGGTTTAGTGACGACGGCTCGCGTGAAGATGGGCCTTGCTGGGGTCTGGGCAGTGTGTGGTTTAAGTAGTCCCTTGGTGTTCAAACCCAGAAAAGCAGCATTTTTGGAGATGCCCGTGCAAACTCAGTGCAAACCTGTGTGCCCCCCAAAAGGGAAGGCAGGCAGCCAAGCTGTGCTGCCCCGGGGCTGAGAGGAGCAGCTGGTGTCACACTGGCATGTCAGCTGGATTTCCAAGGTCACCACCAAAACACATCTTTTGCTCAGAAATGACTATTCCAGGGTGATGGCCTCAGAGGAGTTTGGGACACGACAGGTCCACAGAGCCAATGTGAGGTGGGAGTGACCAGCCACCCTACTCGTCCTGCCTGAACAGGCGGAGGCAAGACAAGAGAGTACCCTGGTGGCTACTGTTCCACCCAGCCGTCTGGCAGCTGGCTCCAGCCGGGTGGCTGGCAGTGCTCAGTGCTGACAAGCCCTGGGACGCCTCCCGGACAACAGCTCACTCGAGGGAAGAGTGACTTCCGGTTCCCGGACACACCTTCCCCTGCCACCTTCCTCCCCACAGCTGGGACTGCTTGCCTCAAGTGCCACATCCTCACGTCCCTCTCCTGTTCATCTGTTCCCATGGCCCCATCCTTCCTCCCCCTCCACTGCCGCCCAGCTTCCACTTTCTTCATCAGGATGCACCCGCCGGAGGTGGCCCCACCAGGCGCACCCCTCCACCCCTTCATGTGGACCTAGAGTTCCTTTGCATCTCTGCCTACCTAACCTCCTTCTAAGGCCCAGCGCGATGCCTCCAATTCCTCCAGGCAGCCTTCCTTGACTCTGCTAGTCTCCTACCAACCCCAGTGCTTCAGCTCTGCACCATGCAACAGGGTCACTGCGGGACAGCCAGCATGAGGATGTCATGGGTGAGCCACTCCTCTTCCCTCAGCCTTGCTCGAAGCTTGTGGCCCTGTGAGGGTATGGTCTCTGGGTCACCAATGGGAACTTACTTTTTTCTCCAACTCCTTTCCTGTCACAGACTGGGGCAAGGACAGCTACCCAAGCCAGGGCTCCAAAGTTGCGACTCTGGTCTCCAACATGGTTTCTGTCCTTTGCTACCCTGCAGCAAGCTCCCTGCTTGCCCTACCCACCTTGCAAACCATCAGGGCTGAGGGAATCCTTAACACTACTGAGTGCAATCCATTCTCTGGCCAGGCAGAGAAATGGAGGCCATAGAGGAAAACTGGCCTGCTGTGGGTGCCAAGATCAATCTGTGGCATAGCTGCCCTAGTCCAGCAGTCTTCCTGGCGACCAGCACGTCCTGAGCACTTCCTGTGTGCCAGGCCCTGTACTAAGCACGGAATTCCTTTCAAATCAGCATACATTGACCCTATAGCTGTGGGTACAATTATGCCCATTTTAAAGGCAAGGAAACTGATGCTCAGGAGACCCAAGTAACTTTCCCAGACTCATCACCAGCAAGTACCAAGTGAAAATGAAAACCAGGCTTGTCTAAGTTGAAGCCATATCTTACGTTGCTAGGCTGTCCTGCAATCCCATTCTCAAAACAATCTCTAGTCTGCAGTATATAAAGCTGTGTTGAGGGGGCCCAAGGAAGAATTAGGATGCTAGCTTTTGCTCCTGGATCTATGCTCTGTGGCCCTTTCCCTCGCAGGCAAAGCGGACGACACCTGCCTGCCAGAGATAGTCTGCAATGCAGACTGTGATTAACCTGCCTTTCTAGAAACAGCCTATCGTATCTTTATTGGGTTATCTCTTTTGTAGGGTAGCATGGCAATCTGAATTAGCAGTCAGGTGGTTTCTTAGTAAGCACATAATCTAAGCAGAAGACATAGAAGATACATAAGAGAAGTCCACTGAAGACACCGTAAACTCTGTGAAGCCACCCCAGCCTGACAATACAGTCCACCCCTTAAGTACCCAGAATGCTCACATCGATTAGAGTCTAAGCTTCATAAAGGCAGGAACCTTATGGGTACGCACCAAACTAGCATGGGGCCTGGGATAAAGGAGGTATTCAAGAATTGTGAAATAAACGAATGAGTGAATAAATGAACACTATGTAGATTCTCCCTTATAAGAAGCTCACTTAGAACCAGTTATAACAATGTTCAAGAAGAAACAGCTAAATAACAGAAGAGATACAACCTCAGTGTTAGAAAGAAATTCTAACTCACAAAATATATGGCTGAAGAATGCAGTATCTCTCTCGATACAAAACCATCATATGACACAAAAATCTGAAAGCTTATCAGTCTTATTAATAAATATATTTAGCAAATAATAAATGGTTATACTTTATTAACCCCCTCCCCCAAAAGCCCACGCAGTGTTTATCACTGCCCCCTTCTACTCATGAGGAAACAAAGTGATTCCTATTTACATCACAAAGTTAGGGTAATATTCGATCTTCAACCTACTATTCAGATTCCTGATTCTTTGTTTCTCCACCACACACACAGCTGCTGAACAAGTAAATAGTTTGCAGCCCAACATGTTTTAGGGTACTTTACCCCTCTGCATGTCCTTTCTTTAAAAGCTGCTCTCCACCAGCCACTGCTGAGGAGGCTGGTGAGGTAGCCAGGTTTATACCCCATGACACTTCTGGACACAGCTGATTGGCCTGGGGCTGGCCACCTCATGGAAGGTCTGCTGATTGGCTGGCCAGTAACCAATCAGATTCAGATTCAAACTTGAAATTTTGAACTCCGAGAACCAGGAGCCACAGTCCATTGGTGGCAGTTGTCTCAACTGAAAAGCCATGCAGTCTGGTCCTGACAGAGCAATAGCCGGTGAACGGGCTGCTGTTATGAGTGAACAGGAAGGGAATGGAGGTTGGTCTGCAGTGAGAAGACTGCAGGGGGGCTTTAAATCTATATGGTACACCCAAGAGAGAGACAGAGAGATGATCTGGCTTGTGCCGACTTTCTGGTTCCCAGCTCCTGTGAGGCTGGGATGCCCCTCACATCCTTGGGTTCAGGGACATTTCCCTGCATCCTTTCAGTAGTCTCTTGAGCAAGTCTGAGTGGATTTCTGTCCTCTGCTCACTACTCAGTTGGTACCAAAGCATTGATTTTGGAGGAGACTGAGATGTGCAGACTCCCCAAGGCTCAGTTTTGTCACCTGTACAATTTCTCACCTGGGTGGACCAGCAGAGCTCAAAATTCCTTGCCAGCATGATTTGATGCTAGTCCTATAGCTATGTGCCCCTGAGGAAGTGTGAGAACTCCCAGGGTTATCATGCTGATACCAGGAAAGAAACGAAGACTCAGAGAAGAAAAGGTGAGGCAGGAAAACAATGAGCCATCTATTGACTCATATCCTCACATCCTCCCCCGACCTTTATTCCTAAGAAGGAGGAAGCAATCCTGGCAAGTTGGAGATCAGCAACCAGAGCAACGGAGACCTTGCCATCACCACTCTACAAGATATCCCACCAGATTATAGCTGCATGAAGGTGAAGCCAGTGTGGTCTTTGGGGCACAAGAATGTCCTACAAAGGAGGCATCTCAGGGGATGCTGTGTATGTGAAGGGTAGAGGGTGGAGGGGTTCCCAAGGACAAGACAACAGCAGCTGTTGCACACCTTGCTTGTTGTCAAAGCAAGCAAAGCTGTTGAATCTTTCTGAGAGATTTGTCCCTGTTTATCAAAGGAGAAAAAGAGTCCTTTCTGGCTGGGCCCCAGGCCCACTGCTTGATCAAAAAGGCTTTCCCTGAAGCCACCCACTTTGGGTGTTCTTGACTTCTGCCCACCTACATTCCCTGGAATAGGCTTGTCCTCGGTGCAGTGGGCACCCTCCTCAGATCCTCTCAGCTGGCGCTTGCCCCCAAGTTCAAATGAACAATTAACAACACGAGTTCCCACTATCTATGATCACCATGTTGGAAGGTGGGACACAGAGTCCTCCTCCTTCAAAGATGTTACAGGGAGACCTGTGGTCATCTCAACCAGCCCCTGTCTCTCCCCCAACATGCAACGCCACCAGCTCCTGGTGATCCTACCCGGGATGGGACAGTTCTCACCCTCCTCCTATGTCCTCTGTAGAGGGCAGAGATCCCAGCTGTTGGACTCGAAGAAAATGACTTAACCTCTTAGCCTGTTACTTCAGCCACAAAATTGTTAAAGGGCCTTCTACCGCATAGGGTCATTCCCTGATTCTGGTAAAATGATACTCATGAAATGGCCCCTGGTGTTTACTTTTTACTGACTCTGAATTGCCTTCCAGACACATCTCTCTCTAGACCAAGGAGATTACATCCCCCAAAGCTGGGGGCTGGCACAACGATACCCCAAATCACTTGGTGGCTATGGTCCCAGCCAGAGGGCTTGGATGAACAGGCAGAGCCAAAGGCTGGTGGACCCCGCTACGAACACTCTACTCGAGGAACTTCCAGCCAAGAGAGAAGGGGACACAGGCAGAGTCCTGGTTCTTGGTGGGCAAAGCAAGGCCCTGGGCAGGGGGGCAGGGGGGAATGGTGCTAACTGGGGCTGCTGCCCCAACCACTGGAGTGGAAATGCCTCAACACGCCCACTGTGTCCCAAGGTCAGAGGCATAACAATTGGGTCTTTGTTACAGAGTTCAAAAGCCTCACTCACCACTCCTCCCAAAGCCAGCTTACAGGATGCACAACACGCCTTCCCTCCCCCACCTCAGCCACCCAGCTTCCTTGAAGTGGGACACCACTGTCCCAAGGATCTGCAGTTTGGTCCTTCTGCTTTCTCCTCTCCACCCACTTAGATTCTCTAGTTAAACTGGTTGTACACTCCAGGCCTCCTGGTTTCTGACAGCAATGGACAGTGTGGGTTTGCATGGTGGACAGAGCACTCCAAGGTCCCTGTGCAGACATCTGCTGCTAAGCAGTGATCTCCACCAAGAATAAAGACACAAAAGTCCTAGAGAAGTCAAAAAGCCACCTCAAGGGAGGCTCTCTACCAGACACCTAGGGCCCTACAGAGTCTCCCAGCCACAGAGTTCAGACCTGGGAGAGGGCTCAGGGAGGTCATTACTCCAGTTCCTGTTTCCAAACAGCCACCAAATTATCTCCATTTTACGGAAGGGATAACTGAGGCCCAGAGGAATTAAGGGATCTGAAGCTACCCAGCCTCAGCCACTGGTGGGGCAGAATCCTGCTTCTAGGGCCAGCAGCTCCCTCAGAGGGGGTATGTGTCAGATTGGACTGCTCTGGGGAGTCAGGCTGCTGGAGCCCCCCTCACACAGCCATCGGGGACTCCTCAGAAGAGGAGGTGCCTCTACACTTTTTCCAGGTGTGCTCTCCCCCATGGCTAGGCAGGGCTTCTAAGCATTCCTAGGGTCCTGAGTGTGGGATGGGAAGGTAGAGGGAGGATGTCTGCCCCTGGGAATCAGTCTCGAGCGTGTGGACTTCCTTTTGGGTGGGGGTCTTCCCCATCCTGGCCAGTGGCTGGTGTGCAGAAACGTGGGGGCTCACTCCTCCTGCTGGGCTATATAGCCGTACTGGTGACACAGGCAGGTGAAATGGCACAAGGCTCCCTAAGCCAGAACTCTATTTCTGAGCAGCCCTGACCCTATGTAGAGAAGTGGGCCCATTTTTCCCCTTGGAGCAAGCTCCAGAAACATCTGTCTCAGCTGCTGCCTCCAATTCTACCATCAGAGATCCCTTCCTTTGGCTCTTGAGGTACTCAGGGTTTCCAGAGCCAGGCCCCTGTGACAATGCCTGCTTCCCTGGGGCAGGCATGGGAAGTGGGGCTGGGGAGGTAGGCCTGGTACTGTGACAAAGGCTGAAGACAAAACCTATGCAGGAAAGAGACCAGTGTGGGCACCTGGGGGTGAAAGGCTCACGCCTTAAGCTAGGGGTGTAGCTCCACAGGGTGGGGAATGCCACTGCCAACCACCTTGCCAATGACACCAGGTACAATGACAAAGACTGACCTCTCTGAAGGGTCTGTGAAGACCCCAGACCCAGGAGGGCCAGGAGTCAGACCTGTGCTAGTATCACAGGTCTGTTCTCAAGGGAGCACAGTTCCTGAGCCTCCTGCAGCAGGAAGCTGAGCTCACCTCCCCCAGGAGGCCTGCTGGGATTTCCTCAGCATCTCTACAGCTACTTGCTGCCCATAGGCATAGGAATCGGGGGCCTGGGAATGCCCCCATTCTGTTCTGCTTTTGCCCTGAGGTTACTCACTAACTCACTTCCCCACAGTCCATCTGTGCCTCAGTTACTCTGTCTACAGAGTGAGTACAGTCACCTTTTGGTCGACCTTCCTTTCAGGGTTTAAAATATTGGAAGGGAAGGGAGTAGGACAGGAAAAGGAAAACAGGCCCCTCCCCTCTGGGAGTGTCCAAATACAGCCCAAAGAGGATCCTGTGCAAGGGACCTTCCCTGGCAGCTAACTGAAACCAAAACAAAACACCCTAGGAACCAACTGGAGCCCCAGCAGGATATGGGGAAACCGCTAATGGATGTCCCGGCCCTGCCCCTCAGACAGACCCAGGCCCTCTCTTTTTCCACCTGCAAAGATGTCTGCTGCCAAGGGCACCAAGGCACTTGTGTTCACCTGGTGAGAACCGTGCAACCAGGGGCCCCAGATAGCCATTGGCAGGGCCTGGACGAGACAAAGCCTCAGCTTGCAAGGACAGGGCGACTGCTGTGGGGCCCTCCCTGGCTCCCTTATCCCCTTGCCTGGGCCCTCTTCCCAGGTCCTGGCAGCCTTCAGCTCTGCACGGGCAGTCAGCTCCCCACCCGGACACTAGCCAACCCCCACAGGCCTGGCCTTTCCTCAGACAAGGTGCCAGGGGCCCAAAAACCCTGGCCCCTACAGTGACGTCGTGGCCTGCCTTCCCCACCAGAGAGTCAGCGGCCACAGAGCCCAGTCTTTTTGCCTGGACCCTGGCTTGGACGATGGTGCCAACAGGGGACGCTGCCCTAAGGTGCCCCCGAGCTGGGAGCTACCTTCCCTGTGGCCTCAGTGGGCACGGGGACCCTGAACAGAGGCTGGGAACCTTGCACCGGCGGCTGCCACCCTGCCCTTGCATGCACACAAGCCGGTTAATTTCCCCGAGCTGGAGAGACATTCTTCCACCACCAGGCAAAGTGCTGGCCTGCAGCCCAAACCAACAGGGGAAACTTCAGCCTCCTCGGCCCTCTCCCCACCAGATGGAAATAACGTACAGCTGCAGAGGTGGGGGAGGAGGTAGGAAACAAAACCAGCCAACCGTCAGTCCGTCTGTCTGTCTGTCTGTCCGTCTGTCCGTCCGTCCGTCCGTCCCGGGAGCCAGCGCGGCCGTCTGGGCACTCACCGCTCTCGTTCTTCTCGATGACATCCACCACCTCCCCGGCCTGCAGGCTCAGCTCCGAGTTCTCCTGCTTCTTATAGTTGGACACCACCACGTACTGTTCCAGGATCATGGGCTCGGCGTTGGTGTCGGCACCTGGCGAGGGCAGAAAGCACGCGGTGAGCCAGCGGCCGGCCATGGCCCCGCGGCCGGGGCGCCCCCTGTCCATCGGCCTCGGGGGAGGCTGTTCCGTCGCCAGCGCCGCTGCCGCTCCGAGGGGCCGCCCGCAGCCAGGGCTCGCAGCTCTCCGGGCCCCAAGGACAGGCCATATAGCAAGGCCCCACACCGGCCCGCTGCGCCGCGGGGACCGGGGGACATGGGGAGCCGGGCCGGAGTGGGGGGGAGGGACAGCCGGGGACGAGCGGAGGCCCTGGAAACTCAGAGGAAGAGCCTGCCGCTGCGATGAGTCAGTCACAGCCCGGCACGAGCAAGCAGCAGGAGAGGCCTGGTGCAGACGTGGTCTCCCCAGACCCCTTGGCCGGCAGGGGCGGGACGGGAGGGCCGCCCATGAGGGCTGAGGCCGAGCAGAGCAGAGCGAGAAAGGCAAGGCAAGGCAAGGCAAGGAGGAGGGCTCGTGCCTCTCCCCCAGCCCCTGTGAACCCAGAGAAAAAGAGAGGCAGCGGTCCTCCCCTCGGGAGGGAGAGGGAGCGAGCAGGAGAGAAGTCTCCACAGCCCGGGCCCAGGCGAGAAGTCAAGAGGGTTTGAGGCCGCCAATCACTGGGGTTTACTCGCAACCCTTAAATAGAAACACATGAGACCCATCGAATGAGGAGCCAGGGGTGGAGGCAGGGGAGGGGGAGGAGGGCCGAGACTGTTTACTTGAAACCCAAGAAGAAAGTCCCAGCGCCAGCAGCCGGTGAGCCCAGCCCGCCCCCTGCCAGCTTTTCCTCAAGTTCGGCTCCGTCTGCCCCTCGGCTCACCAAGGCGCTGCCACAGAGCCCAAGGGCCTGGTGCAGACAGACCGGTCTTAGGCCTGCTTCACTCCGGCCACATGCAGACTGATTCAGTCTCCCTCTGTCTTTTAGGGCTGGGCCTTGTGGTCAGGCTCCAGGAAGCCTCCAGCCACCCTTTCTGGCAGTTGAGGGGGTCAAAAGGTGGGGCTCTGCAAAAGGAGGGCAGGCGGGCTGGAGCTCCCAGGAGCAAGCAACTTCTCTGTCCCTCTCAGCCAGCGGACCAGTGCAATATTCATTAAGCAAGCACCAGGCTGAAAGGTGGACAGACTGGGTGCCCGTCTTGGCTTCCTGGCTGTGTGGCAGTGGACATGCTGCTTAAACCTCTCCATGTCTATTTCCATCACCACCACTAGGGGTGGAGGTGCAGACGAAACGCCTAAAACAGGACCTGCCCTGCCAGGAGCTGAGAGGATCCACAAACCAGAGACCTATTGGTTACCTCCTACAGGAAGCCTTCCCAGACCACCCCCAGCCCAAAGGGAATGTCTAGCACACTTTAACTATGTGTCTACCATCCTATATACCTGCCAATCTCCTGGAAGGCTGGGGAATTCACACCACCTGCAAGGCTACAGTAATGGCTGAGCGTCCCTGGGTTCCATATGGTTCCCTGATGCTTTAGCCTACAGCCACATTCGTTACACACCTGAGTCTAACTTGGCAAACGTTCTGTCTCAGGCATGGACACTGTCCCATTTTATCCTTTTCACCTTCCCATTTCACAAAAGACAACCCAGTGGCCCAGAGAGGACAAGACACTTGCCTTAGCTCACACAGCTGCCATGGAGAGAACCAAACAGTGTTTCAGGTTCAAGCCCATCTCTCTTTCCATTACAGAATGGCCGCTGATTTCCATTTCTAGACACCCATTCTTCTAACACAATGATCCTCAACTTGGCCCCACAAAATCGCCCGGGGAGCTTTTAAAGAATACTGATGCCTGGGTCTCACTTCCAGAGGTCCAGCTTTAATTGGTCTGGGGTATTTTTTAGAACCCCCTCCTCTCCCATGGTTCCCGTGCACGGCCAGGGGAGAGAAGCACTGCTTAGACCTTTGGGTCTTTCTATGCAGAAGGCTCCATCCAACCCAGGGCGGGGAGCAATGGAAGGAAAGAAACCCACTACCCCTGGTGGTTTCCTCCCATAGGGTGTGGGCCCTACGGCCCCAGCTCGGCCCTTTGGAGACCAGGAAGGGACCCTGTCCTGCCACATGGATGTGCACACGCACAGCTCCACTAAAGCCAGGATTGTATTTCAGGCAGAAATGCGACCAACAGCTGGGCAGCAGGGCCAACCCATTCTGCACTCAGATGGGGCCAGCCTTTGAGCCTGTCCCTGCCCACCAGGCATGGTGCTGACAGAGGCTCCCTCCCACTGTGCCCCTGGGGGGACACCAGTGCCCCTGTGGCCAAGAGCACTTCTTCAGTGCACCCAACACAAAAAGGGCCAGCCCCTGCCCTGTGAGACACAGGGGCTCCCCTTCCAGTTTCTGGGAAAGAAAAACTCCCAATACAAACAGAAAAGAGGAGCTCCCAGAGGCTTAGAGAGCTTCCAAATCCCAAGAGCCCAGATTATACTGACAATTAACAGCAGGCCCTCAGTGCTCACTCACGGTCAGCACTATGCCAAGCACCTGACTGCATCATTTTGCCCTCTCACTGGATCCTCACAACAACCCTATGTGGTAGGATCTGTCAAAGACCCATTTTACACATAGGCAGACTGAGGCTCATGAAGGTAAGCAATTTTCCTGAGGTCACACAGTTGGGACTTGAACCCAAGCTCACCAGACACGGTCTCTTGTGTTCTGAACTTCTCTACCATTTGCCACCTACAGACAGCCACTGATCCTCGGTTTCCAAAGGAACCCTGCCTCACCCTATCTTCACACACCTGGCACAAGGTTGGTGTTTAATGGAGACTGGAGTGTGGGTTCCTCGTTGACTGCTGCTACATCTGTTGGGCAGACCACAGGGTCCATTAGGTAGCAGGCATTCAGCAAGTGTTTGCAAAATGAATGAATGAAATGAACAAATGGGCGGAGATAGGAACAGAGTGATTTAGTGGTTTGTTTTGAGCCAATACAGATAAACCAGGCAAGGCCTCACCTCTGAAATTCAGGGAAGCTAGACAACTATGTAAAGGAAAAAGGGGAGATGGGGAAACAGAGGACAGAGGAGCAAGGAGTGACGAGCTTGTGGCCAGAAGCTGCTAGAGAGGACAAGCAGGGGTGATGGGGAATGGAGAGACTTCAGCTTATTTTAATCCAAGCCAAGGAAATCTGAGGCAAGATTTCAAAGAGGGGAAAAATTCCGCCCCCCTCCCCCCAACCCCTTGGAAAATTGGCCTAAGCTTTCTGAAGACTGACATTTTGGGACACAGGTAGAAAAGTTAAGAGAATGTTCTCCAGGGTTTCCAGAGCACAAGAAGACAGGCGATGGCACTTCCTGGAAGCTAGTCCAAAGGCTGTGGGATGGACAGATGGACACAGACACTCTGTGCTCCTGGCTGCTCTCCCCTCCCCCAGCACATGCAGGCTCCCAGCTCACTCTGGCATCTGCCTCTTAGGGTGTTGCCTGCCCAGGGCTGCCTGGGCAGGCATGAGCTGGGAGCAGGTATCCAGATGAGAAACCACTCGGCAGGCGGGCCGGTGGGTGATGTCATCTCACAAAGGCTGCTTTGGATCCCCTCCCAGCCAAGGCCTGGAAAATTGGGGGCTGGAGAAGTCGGCCCAAAGGAGGAGGAAGGGCAGGGGCAGTGGATGGAGCCTCTGGTCTTTAGATGGGAAGGGTTTGACAGAAGCATGGTGAAGGGGTGTACTTCTTCTTCTAGAGAGAGACCCTTTCCCAGGTTGGAAGGGGACTTTGCAACAGTCTCATCCAGGGATGGGCCCCTTGTTATTCAGAGCCCCTAGCTGGATCTGCTAGGGCTCTGGCAGTTCCCTGGAGCCCTGCCCCACACCTGCATTCCTCCTACTACCACCTGGATGGACCCCTGGCTCTTGCCTGATCCTCGCTGCCAACTTAAACTTCTAAATGAGGCTTTTGCCAAGTCAGTCCTCTGCTCCAACACCTTCAATGGGTCCCTGTTGCCTCCAGAATAAAGGCCAAATTCAAGCTCAGTCTTTCTGACAATCTGAGTCCCCCAAGTTCCCTGACACATAGCTGCCCCCCCGCCCCGGGCCATCCCAGGCAACATTCATGATTCAATACACATGTACTGAGGGCACTGTGTGCCCACCACACTGTTTTATGTAGGGTTTTACTTCCAAGCCTTTGCCTTAGCTGTTCTCCCTGCCTGGAATGCCTTCCCTTCTTCTACCAACTCCAATTCTACCTAACCATCTCTGACCCTCCAGGAGTCACCTGATTTTTCCAGCCGCAGGGTTCACTCCTGTCCTCTGCTGGATTTCTTGTGGGGCACTGTGCCCCAATCAGACTGTGTGCTTTAGACCAGAGTCTCCCTGATGAGAGTACATGCCCAGGACTGGCACTGGCCTCAACTGCCTGAAATTCATGATGTGAAAGCATAAAATTCGAGTCTGAGATCCAGTCCTGCTTTGCCCTTACTAGCTCTGTGACCCTGGGGAAGACACTTAACCTCTCTGAGCTTTAGCTTCCTCATTTGTAAACAGGTACAGTACAAGTACCTACCTCAATGGGCTGTTCTGGCATGGAATGAGGTGACAAGATTAATGTCCTAAGTAAACTACAGACAGTGTTTATAAAACAAACAGGAAATGGGATATTTGGGGGGAAGCGGGAGGGTTTCAGATTCCCCTGCAGCCTCAGAACCAGCAGGCAGCTCAGGGCAAGGGCCACACGTGCCAGGAAAAGGGTGGCTGCGGTTGTGTCCCTGAAACATGCCTCTGTCCAACCCCACCTCCAGGCAAGCATTGTTTACTTGCCAGCTAGAGACCAGGTCTGAGCCCCCTGGGCCCACTCGGAGGGAGATGCCAGGCTATGCAGCTCGAGGACTCTTACCTACAAGGATCCCCCACATCTGCCCCTTACTGTCTCATGCACTCTCTGACGTTCCAGATGGGGAAACCAAGGCCCAGAGAAAGCTGGCAACTTGCCCAAGACTCCAGCCCTGAACTCCCAGTCTGGCTGGTTTTTCCCAGCCCACACTGCTTCCCCTCAGCTTCTCACTCCAAACAGCTGGGCTCATCCTGAGAAGCCAAGCCCTGTGATAGCCCCCACCCCAGGCTTCCCATGTTGTCCTTTACCCGCTCCCCCCCCCCCGCCCGACGAAACCCTGGCATTCGACCAAAGGTCTCTCTAGCCCCTCACAACGGGTTCCTCCCAGGCTGGACTCAGCCTGCCGGCTCCTCCATAGGCCCCTGGGCGGCCAGGCTATACGTTTCATGAATAAAATGTATAGTTGTGGGCCAAGTGGGTTCTGGCTCACTGGCTCGTGGAGAGGGGAAAAAGGGACAGAAGCCCAGTGATTAGTCAGGCCCAGGCCCTCGTCACAGACAACACTAGAAGGATGGCTGCGAGGAGCGTGGGTCAGGGAAGGGGTCCTCCTGCCTGTTGCCTTTCTCCTCTGGGCCCCTCCCAAAACGTCGACCCCCCCCATGTTCTTACCCACAGCTGTGGTGGGTGGGGCCAAGCCTCTGGCTGACTGACAGTGGGGGCTGGCCCAGCCCCTGTGACCTCTGACCCTTCTGCCTTGTTCCCCAGCTCCCAAGCTTCAATCTCTGCTACATGTTTGGGCAGAATGGGTGTGTGTGTGTGTGTGTGCGCGTGCACGTGCGTGTGTGTGAGGTAGCACTCTCAGAAATGGAGGGGCTCCTAGAAGACCTTCTGGAATTTCCATCCCTCTGCCTGCCACCATCTTCCTCTAGCAGCTGAGAACCCTGCTGTCTAGGTTTCTCTCCCACTGGCCAGTAAGACCAGGGAAGCCCCTGATCCCCAGCCCAGCTCTGCCTAGGCACAAGGCACAGGCCCAAGTCCCTGAGGCCCAAACCTGGGCCACGAAGCCCAAAGCCTGGCAAGGCCACTGAGGCAGAGGCAGCTCTAAGCTCTGGGGCTCAGAGGCTGCGACAGCAGTCACAGGATTCCCTAACCTGCTGCAGCTCCCCAGTGAGGGCCCCTGGAAACCAGGCTGGGTTGGGGCGGGGAGGGGTTGCTGAGACTTCAGCTCTCTGCCTCAAGGTAACTGCCTGAAGTGGGACTGACCATCTTTGGCTGGCCCACCTCACAGGGATGACCAGCTGAGTTCACGTACAGGATGATGGTAGCCTCACCATCACCTGAGCACCTTCTGTGTGCCAGGCTCCCTGGGAGGGGGCAGTGCATTGCTGAGGGAGGTTAAGTTTACACAGCCAGGACATGGCAGAGCTGGGAACAAACCCGTACCTCTGGGTCCGAAATGCATCTGTTTACACACTGTGCTATGTGGTCATCACCCATCTAAGCCTCCAAGGTTGGACTTGGGGCCTAGAGAGGGTTGTAAGGAAGGCAGCGAGTACGGCTAGCGGAAGAGCAAGAGGGGGCCCAGGGGACGGCCGGCATGCCGACAAAGGGCTGCTACGCATCACAGGGAAGCATGCGGACCGCGGCCGGCGGGCACCGGCTCCCACACGTGCGTGCCCCCGGACACACATGCTCACACACATGCACTCAGGGCAGTACCTGTCACGTCCTTCTTGGGAGACTCAGCCCAGCTGGAGAGCCACACTTCCGAGTCCCCCGAGAGCAAGCAGCAGCAGGAGAGAGAGGAGAATCAGAGGAGGAGAGAGAACCGTTAGGCAGGCAGGAGGTCCACCGGGCAAGTGGCTGCAGGCGCCGCTTTGGGCTGGCGGCGGAAGGCGGGGGAGGGGAGGGGAGTGATTTCCTGGCCCTGGGCTGGCTGCTGGGCGTGGGCCTGAGTGATTACAGAGGCGCTGGGACACAGCCGGCTGGGACGGACGGGGATAATGAGGTGTCTGCCGAAACGCAGGAATCCTCTGGAGCACAGAGAATCCTACACAATCCCCGCCTGGAACTGGGCCCACGGGTTATCACTGCCCTGGAGAAAGCAGCCTGGACCTTTCTCTCTGGCCATGTGGGTGGGTGGCTGGCCGCACAGGGCCTGGTGGCTCCAAGGATCCTCACCAGGCCAGCAGGCTCAGCAGCCTGGACCTGGACCCTCAGACATCAGGGTTGGAGAGTCCAAGGCCAGTCTCCAGTCTTGAGGCCCCACACCACTGAGCTCTGATGTCTTGTCCAGCTCTTGACCCAGCCCTACCCAATGAGGAAGACAGGCCCTGGCAGAATGGAAGGAAGAAGACTCATTTAGAGTCTCACGCCCCAATTCCAACCCAGAAGGCCCGGGACCTTTAGTGACCATCAGAGATGGGGTCTCTATCTCAGGCTCAGACAGTCATGTCTGATCTGGACCTCAGTTTCCTTATCTGTGAAATGAGGTTAGAAGTTATCCTTCTGCCAAGACAGAGGAGTAAAGTCAAAGAGCCTAAAAGGACATATGTAATACGATAACATTATAATGAGGCAGATAGCTCTTAGCCTGATCAACGGTGTGAACCACTCCAGAGTATCAGAGAGTCAACATGTTAAAAGCACTGACAGTCTACCCAGAGTATATAGTGCTTCATTCACTTGACAGTCCCTTGAGGTGGGTATGCATTTTTCGCCCCATTTTACAGGGGAGGAGACTGGCCCAGGTTCCCACAAGCACAGAGTAGCAGAGCCGGAAATGGAACCAGGTCTGGGATCACCCCGGGCTGCTGCTTTCTCTGCTGAACTTCTCGTCGCCTCCGAAAGAGCACAGCGTTGGCTGCAGTGGGGCCAGTAAGAAGCAAACACTGAGATGCGAGTCTGAGAGGCACCCAGTGCTGGCCCGGAGAGCCGCCTGACCCAGTGACAGATAGTAAAGATAATCATAACAGCAGCAAAGGTTCGTGTAGCATTTATTGTATACCAAGAGTCACGCTGAGCCCTGAAATATAGTAACTCCTTTGCTTTCCAGAATAATCCTACAATGGTTAGGTACTCCCTCCAGTTTGCAGATGAAGAAAATTAACCAGAGAGGTTAAGTAACTTGCCCAAGGTCACACAGCTAGTACGGTGTCCACCTGGTGTGGGGCTACAGACTCCAGGTGATCAGTTGATGCTAGTCATAAATTAAAGCACCTAATTCCCCCTTACTCAGCAAGTCACTTCCTGCTCTCATTGTAAACCAGCAGTGAGGGGCTCTGGTAGAGGGGTTTAGTGACTCTGGAGTCTGACTGTGCAGATTCTCCCCTTGGAGAGACTTACTTAACCTCCTTGAACCTGTTCCCTCCCTTGTAAAAACTGACACAGATGATATATTTACTTTCTAGGTTGCTACCAGGGTTAAATGACGTAATACGCAAAAAGTGCTCAGCGTAGTGCCTACTACAGTCAGTGCTCAACGACGGTTAGCTACCATCGGCAACATCTCCCAGAAGCTTCGTTCAAACCAACCTTAGGGCACCAGGAAAACCCTACTGGAGTCACAAGGACGAGAACCAGACGGTGTTCGATACTGGATGTGCCAAGAAGACGCTAGCACCCAGTCAGAGATGCCTTCCCATTGACACCCCCAAACACGAGGTCAGCTGGAATCGGGGGTGGAGGGCTCTGGAAGACTGCACCCCAAAGACAAACATTCCACGGCCAGAGTCTCTCACCTGGACTCGCAGCCAGAAGCTTCCTGGGTGGCAGGAGCTATGCGGGCCCGACTTTCATGCCCGGGTAGGGCTGACACAAGGTAGGCACACCTCTGAGGCTTGAAGCTGGTGTGGCCTGAACTCCAAATGGGGAGGGCCTCATTACCTGGTGCCACGCCTTGCTGGGGCTCTAACTCCCTTTTGCTGTACCCCAAATGTGGCCCAGTGGTCTGCCACCCAGCAAGGCCATCCTCACCACCCCGCAGGCCCAGCACCAGGCCCACTCCAGCCCCATCTGGCCCCACTCAGCCCTGTGCCAACCCAGCTAAGAGGGTCCACATCTCTACCCATCTCTGCTGCACTTGTTACTTGTACACCTTCCATTCTGGCTTCTTTTGGGCTGTCAGAAGGAAAACTTTCGGGAAATGTTAACCTCTTTCAGTGAGCCAAGGGCAATTATTTGGCTCAGGCCTTGAGAACCCAGGAAGGCTCGTTTTGCTAGAACGGGGGTTAACACTCTTCCTGTAAAGGGCCAGAGTCAATATTTTAGGCTTTGTGGGCCATGTGGTCTCTGTCAACATTACTCACCTTTGCTGTTACAGCACAAAAGCAGCCCCTGACAGTCTGTAGAAGACTGAATGGGCTGTGTGCCAATAAAACTTTACTTAAAAACGACATGGCGGGCTGGGCTTGGCCTGTGAGCAGTGATGTGCCAACACACATGCTAGAAGATGAGGGGAGCTGCTGCTGTCCTCGTCAATGGCAGGGGGCACCCCCAAACCCTGGGCGGGAGAAGTGGGGGCTCTTGGCCCACCTAAACTACATGCACATAAGGTCTCTGCTGCTTGGGTAATTTTTTCAGTAATCGTCTTGAAGGGTCTGATGCCCTTCCAGGCCCTTGGGGTTTGGGCATTTGGGCAGGGAGTGGGGAGCAGACAGGAAAAGATCCCTCAGCCTCTGGAAACTGAGCCCCACTGCTAAGTGTGGAACAACCCAAGCTCATGCCCACCCCCAGCACCCCCCAGAAGCAGGCCTTCCCTTTGCTCTCCAAAGGAAAATGGGAAATGGACCAGAAACAAGCCTGTCTTTTTAAAAACATGATTTATTTCCCAGTCCCCTGGATCTGCAAAATTAATCCAGTTCCGCTGCTCCCACCCCAAATCTCTCCCCACTTTGGAGTGCCTTGTCTCCAGCCCACCCGAGCAAGCCCTCTCCCAGGGTGGGAAGGACACCCCCACCCCCACCCCACCCCCGCCTCCTTACAATGAACAGAGGAGACTCCAGCCAGGAGGCAGACAAGGCTGCTGGCTCAGGGCTGGGAAAGCAGAGACAGAGGGATGGGATGAGGGAGCAAGGGGCAGGCACAGCCAAGTGAGCAGCTGTGACCGACACAAACCAACCGCTTCCTGCCCTCCCACTGTCTCTCCCTCCCTCTCCCCTGGTGACAGAACCAAGGGCCTTACAGGGCAGGGTCAGGAGCGGTGGAAAGTGAGTGGCGCCAGACTGGGAATGTGCACAACTGGTTTTGCTGAGAATCAGCTCTGTGACCTTGAGCAAGTGGCTTGACTTCTCTGGGCCTCAACGCTTACAGCTGTAAAATCAAGCATTTGGGCCTGGCGATATCCAAGGCACTTGTGTGATGTTCTAGACTCTTCTAGCAGAAACCTGTTAGTCTCCATGATGCAACTGCTCCACAGCTGAAACGAATCTTTCTAGAGAAACCGACCACCTTTCCAGGGAAAACCACTTAAACACTCAATATATGGAAACTCAAGGGAAAAAAGCAACTAATTCAAGAAACAAAAAGGCAGAGAACAGAAACAAGAATTCTTTTAAGATCTTGGTTCTTGTGCTTACCCTGCCACTCAGCTCACTGATCCTGGGGCAGTGGGCCTATCTCTGGGCCTCTTTTCCTCATCTTCTTTGTAGGGTTGTTTTGAGAGTGAAATGACCTAATGCCTGTGAAAGGTTTTGGAGGGGTAGGAACAAGGCCCTTGGGGCAGAGCAGGAGTGGGTGATGGGGACAAGCTGGTGACTAAAGCAGTGTGAGCCTGGGAGGCAGGAGGTGGGGAGACAGGGTCGCTCCCTCGGCCATCCCATAATGCTCCCAGATCAGCAAGAATCCAGGCCCTGAGAAAACCAGGTGCCTGCAGGTCCTGGCCAAATGCGGTGACCCAAGGACACTTCTTAGATACTGAACCTACTTCTTGTCAGGTCCAGGTGATTGTGAGAAACCAAAGAACAACAGCACAGGTGCCCCTGACTTGAAGGAAGCTCTCCCCCCATCCCCCGCCCCAAACACACACGGGCCCAAGTACTGCATAAACACACACCTGGATAGAGTGAAGTTAGGAAAGTGACGGGTTCCTAGCACGGTTAACCTTGAGTAACTCCAGAGCAGTGAGAAGTGGGTTCAATTTGCCCAAATTGAGTCTCAAACCATTGTTTCCAGGAATCCTTCCCTGGTGTAAAGCGAGTCCCACCCATCCAAGCTAATAAATCCAGAGTGGGCTGTGAGCCCAGGTGGGAGAGACAGGAGAGCGGCCAGCAACCCAAACTCCTCAGGGAGGGAGAGCCAGCCAAGGGCAGGGTCACCCACTGCATCAGCATCCACAGCCCTCCACTGAGAGGGGAGGAGAAGCAGGGACCCCACCAGGGGCCTCGAATGGAATGAGCATCCCTGTCCTTTTTTTATTTTTTTTTTAATGTTTATTTATTTTTGAGAGAGACAGAGCATGAGCAGGGGAGGGGCAGAGAGAGGGAGACACAGAATTCGAAGCAAGCTCCAGGCTCTAAGCTGTCAGCATAGAGCACGACGCAGGGCTTGAACCCACAAACCGTGAGATCATGACCTGAGCCGAAGCCAGCTGCTCAACCGACTGAGCCACCCAGGTGCGCCCCCGTCCTTTTATTCTTCGGCAGTCAGTGCGCTTGAGCCCTCCAGACCCCTCCCTCTTCTGGAGTTCTGCTGCTGTTCTTCCCTCACTGCAGCCTTCAACTGGGTTCTAACATCAGCTGCAGCCCAGTCTTTCGTCCCCTTTTATACAACCAAACTTTGCACAGGGCTGGATTTCTTGGGTTTCCTAGAGGCTCCGTGTTTCTTTTCCTTTTTGACTAAGCCACCGGGAAGCTCAACCACTGCTTTCAGGCCATCAGCTAACCAGGGCCCAAGAGCGGCTCACTCTGCCACCGAACAGTAGTAGTGGGAGATGTTACCTTTCCAGGAGCGAACACACCCCTTGTTGGAGGCCAGGCGCTGTCTGCTCACAGGCATGGAAGAGCTCAGATCTTTACAACCGGCCTCCAGGGCTAACAGTCCTTCACAAAAAAGGCTTCCTTTACAAAATGAAGTCGTTTTGGCCTCTGTGATATCTCCACTTTAGGGGGCCTGAAATAGGTTGCTGTGCTCCAAGCAGCAGAAACCAAGGCACGACGGTGAAAGCGATAGGAATGCCGTCTGGAAACAAGCACGGCATGAATTAAGACGGCTAAGAAAGAAAACGGCAATAGTTCAAATGTGAATAGCAATCCAAAGCTACGTGGGTGTGAGTTTGGAAGTGTACAGTTGTAAGGTGTGTGAGCTCCTGCTCACATGGTCAGCTCCAGGACTGGATCCTGGGTGAGCGGCAGCATAAAAAAAAATCATGCCCCTAGACTGGAGCAGTGAGGGGTCATGCGACAGACAGCTCAGACCCCTGGCCCTGCCTCCTACTCTCCCAGCCTCCAAACTGGGGCTAGCTTCAGGTGCATGTGATCCAGGGTGTCCCACAGGGCCCCATGCTTAGAAGGGACCCTAAGAACTCTGAGCTGAACAAACAGAAATACTCAAGAATAAATTTAGTAGGGCTGGATTTCTGACGCGTATCATCTTGAAGACAGAAGGCAAATGCTAAATGGGAAGACTGGCCATTGTCTGTCTCCAGGTCCCTTCCCCACCAACATCTCTAGCTTCCTGGTGGTATTCCAAAGGCTAGAAGAAGCATGTGGGGACTTAGGACCAGAGAGGGAAAGAAATTTGTCTAAGAACACACAGCAAGTGAGTGGCAGGGCTGGGGGCTAGAGAAATCTTACCAGTTCCCACTCTCTAACACTCATGCTAGGCACTGGCTAGACATTTTCTGAGCACTAATTTAATCCTCACAGCAATCTGTAACTTACAGATGCAAAATGTGAGGTTCTTCCCAAGGGCCCACAGCAAGACTTGAGCCAGACTCGAGCCCAGGCAGGCTGGCTGGGAACTGGGAACAAAGCGGCCTAAAACAGGGGACTTCATTCTCTGGATTCTCCCCAGCCATTGGCCAATGGCTCATTATTTCTGTTGGGCTTTCCTTTGCACATGCAGCCATTATTCCTATTCATTTTGGTCTCAATCAGAAAGGGTCTGCCTCCTTCTCCAGGAGTTGTCTTTCCCAGAATCCAGAGTCTGCGTGGGGGCAGCCCAACCCAGGGCAGGAATGTACTACTGGCCCACAGGCCGCTGAACTATGCAGTCAGAGAACAGTCAGTTTCCCTCCTCAGGTGGGGAACGGGGTAGGGTGGGGGCCGGGCTGGACCTGGAGCCATTCCACAGTCCCTCAGGGACTAAGTCCAAGGGCGCCCGCCTAGGCCACGTCTGGGGCCAGCAGAGACAGCCCAGCCCTAGTGTGTGTGGGCAGAGGGGCCACAGATGCCTCTGGGAGGTGGTGGCGGTGGGGAGGGCTGCCCCTCCATCCTGTTGAAAAGACCCAAAGCGTCCTGGTGAAAGACAGGTGCCGTGGTTAGTCAGAAGAGCCGTGGGTGGACAGAGGGGTGCTGGGGTGGGGGGGAGGCTGGCGGGGTTCTGAGCCCCACTCCCAGCAGCTGCTGCTCGACCCCACGGCATCCCCTTGGGTTGCGGTCTCCCCCTCAGTTCTCAGGTTCTCACCTCTCCCCATGCTGGGGTGGTGGTGTGCAGAAAAGAGACAAACTTAACACTGTTCAGAGTTCCAGGATCCCAGCCACCTCCCCACTCCCTGGGGTGGTCTGCCTTGGTGGTCCTCTCCCACCTACTGGGATATCCCCCTCCCGTTGCCCCACCCACCGGCTCCCCCAGCCAAAGCCAGGATCTGTGAGGATGAGGCGGGAGCAGAGACAAGGGCCAGCAGTGCAGGATGAGGTGAGCAGCTGCTGGTTCCCAGCCCCCCAGCCCTGGAGCCCGTCTGTCTCCCTGGCTCAGTCTCCATAAGAGCCATGAGTGAGTAATGGAGATCAGCAGCAAGGGACTCAGGACCAATATTCCCAGGGCTACAAAAAGTGCAATGTCTTGTTTCCTCCAGACTGGACTCTTGCTTTCAGATGATCAGGTTATTAGGTTTTTTTTTAACGTTTATTCATTTTTGAGAGAGAGAGAGAGCAGGGGAGGGGCAGAGAGAGAGAAGGAGACACAGAATCCGAAGCAGGCTCCAGGCTCCAGGCTCTGAGCTGTCGGCACAGAGCCCAACGCGGGACTCAAACTCACAGACTGCAAGATCGTGACCTGAGCTGAAGTTGGACGCTTAACTGACTGAACCACCCAGGTGCCCCAACTGCTGACTATTTAATGAGCATCTGTCACGCGCACAGTAGGGCGCCCTTGGCTATGACAAACCGACTCTCCACCATCTGTCTCCAAGCTTGGGGGGGCACAGGGGCACGAATATTTACCCAGGCATTCCTGTCTGCATCAGGAGTCATGTGGGTTGGGGAGGGAGGCAGTGTAGCTGCCTGGCACTGCCAGGGCTGCCCTTCAAGTGTCTCCTCATTCCCTGAGGCTGCAGAGAGCCAAGTGCAGGGCAGGCGGAGGCCAGACACAGCAGGGTGCACCCTAGGTGGAGGTCTGTGGGGGGTGATGCAGCAGGAAAGAGTCCTGAAGGCCTCACATCTATAATGAGAACCCCCTCTGGGGTAAGACTCACAAGGCTGCAGCTGACATGTGGCTGGACACTGCCATCGACTGCAGCGGGACATGGGTGGGGATGAGGGGCTGGGGGCCAAGGCAGAGTTGACGCCTGAACTGAGACTGAGGATAACCCACTTTCCAAGGGGTGCCAGCCTCCCTCATCTTGCCCTGGGAAGGATCTCTGTAATGTTCACTGACCGTGTCAGCTGGCTCCAGAATATCTGCCCAGTGCTACGGTCCTAGCAAGTATCTGGCACACAGTAGGTGCTTAACCACAATTTGTTATGAGTCTCTCCAATCACATCTGAAGTTCCTTCAGGCTCTTATCCTGGTCAGCATCCTTGCAGCACCCTGAACACTGTAGGTAGTGCCAGTAAGTCTTGAGTGGCTGATGGAAGGGTGCACACTCACTGCACTCAGTCCCAAGGGCTTTGTGGGGAAACGGAGGCCCAGCTTACCTCACTGACCTGCGGTCTTCTTGGCACCCAGGGCCCTGCATATTCTCTAGTCCATGTTTTGCCTTCTGAGCCACAAATAGGCCTTCTCAAGACCCTGAGCCTAGCTCGTGCTAGGCAGAGAGGCTCATGGAAAGGCGTCCCCTCACTCCACCTCCCCCAGGCCCGGCAGAACATCCCTAAAAGGCTCTGGTCCAGCATCTGCTGTAAAGCCCTTCAAAGAGATTATTTTAAAAATGTATCCATAACCAATATGGTCTATGGCAAGATGGATGTTGCAGGAAACAGGCGTCTGAGCAAGAATTGGCTTATCTATAATGTCTGCTGGGAGCAGGCTCAGCAGGGCTTGGAGCAGCCCCCCACGGTATGTGCCAGGAACCCCTGGGCCTCTCCTCACCCCCATCTGTCTCGTGCTCTGCATGGGTCTGGACCAATCCCCCGAGCTCTCAGATGCCACGTCAACAGAGCAATGTGTGCATACGCGCGTGCGTGGATGTGTGTGCCTGTGTGCCTGCGCACACATCACTGCTTGGGAAATCCCCACATCTGGCTCACACGTGACCAGGCTATTCCCAGAAGGCACAACTGGGAGGGCCAAGAGGACAGCGGTCAGGAGTGTGTGAGCTCTCCGGGGAGCACAGAGTTAACCCTTTGGCATCAGAGCTCAGGATCTGTGCTGAACGCTGACCTTCTACCCCCAGGGAAAGTCAGGAAGGAGATCGGTGCTCAGAGGGCCCTGTCCTGGCTCATTATGGAAGTGTGGGAAAACGGGACCATCCTCTGGGTCCCCCTGGTCTTCACTTGTGGTATGAAAGGGCTGCTCTTTCTCTGTCCTGTCAGTCATGGGCAATCACCAAACCGCCAGGGGGACTCGCTGGCTGGATATTCCTTCCCCAGTGGAGATGTCAGTCGGATATTTGGTGCCGGGCACCCGGCTAGGGCAGGCATGGCCCTGGAACTGTATGGAATCCAGATTCATGCTCCTTTCACAGGCAAGGACATGTGTCCCCCAGGGGGCAGCTGGAAGCTAGAGTCCTCCTGATAAGGAAAGGGTCAGAGGAGGCTCTTAGGGCAAATTCTCCCCAGCCCAGGGAAAAGGACTAATTTTATAACTGGAACTTTTTAAGCTTCAACAACTTTAGCAAGTGAGCGGCCATTTGCAACAGCATCTCTGAAGTAGCACCACCCAGTAGGCACTGCGGGCACGTGGACGACAGAAGACGTGGCTCTGCTGATGCCGAGGCTGGCCAGATGTCCTCTGTGCGGCCTCTCTCCCTCTTTTCCAGGCTGACTCATTTACAAACCTCAGAGAACCCGGGGTGGAAAGCCTTGCTCGGCACCCCCAGGCAGGGCTGTGTGCCTCCCAAGGGGAGGCTCCCTCTCACTCTGTCCCACCTCCATCACAGCGCTTGGATGTTGTATCAGAACTGCTCTTTACTCTCCTACCTCCTGCACCCAACTGACAGTCCTGAGGACAAGGACCTCATCCTATCCATCTTGCTATCCCCTGACTTCTACTGCAGGGCCTGGGAGAGAGGTGCTCAGGTGTTCGTGGGAGAAATCTACAAGGCAGCCGTGGCAGAGCCAGTGAGGTCTGCTATGGGTATGGCAGGAACCATCTCATCCTAGCTGGGAAGTCTAGGACCAGCATCCACTCAGAAACCTACTTCCTATCAATTTAGCCTTTAAGGGCTCTCCCCCTACCCAGGGGAGAGCTGCCACTGGTGACTAAGCTGTGCACTTAGAGCAGAGAGCAACCGAGGTCATGGAAGCAGCTTAGGAAAGAGCCCTCCTTCATCACAACCCTGTGATCAAATGCAAGTGCGAACGGATGAAGGGCTCTTGGCATTAAAAGTCTCCAGGGAGGGATGGTGCAGGGCAGGGGAGCTGACAGACCAGAAGAACTTGTCCCATTCTGAAAGATCTGCCGCAAGGGGTGTGAAAATCTGCATGTTTGCAAGCTTTCCCCAGGGGGCCACCACCAATGCACAAAAGACAGTCTTAGTTTGGTCTCTTGTCATTGGTCTGTTATCACAGCTTTGTAAGGACCTCACCCTCCTGCCGGAAACAGTTAGGCACCCAATCCTGACCCGGATCCAACACTCCAGCCCCCAGACACCAATGGGGTCTCCTACAATGCTGCACCCATTAGCTAGAAGCAGTGTCAGGGGGAAGGATCGCCAGGAGGTGACCACTCTTCCTTCTGAGCACAAGGAAGTTAAGGGAAGGGGAGGGGAGGGGAAGGGAGGGGAGGGAAGAGAAGAGACTTTGACACCACCTAGTTTCCTCCCTCAGTGCACAACTCCAGTTCTAACATTAGCAAATACATCTTCATACCTTCATATGATGTTCATACATCAACATACCAGGGCATGTTGTGGCAATGACTAGATCCAGGGGCAAAGCAGAGAGAGTCAGGGAAAAACACTTTGTTCCCCCCTGCAAACGTCTAATTTTTACTGAAACTTTGGAAAATTTTCCTTTGTCTTCACATTTCAGAACTGACCAATTATAAAAATGCCACGAGCCAACAAAGTTACACACGCCACATTTCTGTTTCTAAACAAAGTAACTTTAGATCAGAAAAAGGTGCTAAAACAATAAGTAATGCACATTTCCCCCAAATCTTTGTTTTTCCACTGGCTTCATCATTACTGGAAATGCTGCCTCTTTTGTCACATGTCTATAAACCAAAAGCCGAAGCGAGGAGCACATTATTTTCTGGCTGACGGCTATGGTGGGAAGCATTTCTCTGCTGGACCACAACGTGGGTGTTTCCTACCCCCAAGAAGACAACCTTGTGGAAATAAAAGGCAGACGGAGTCTCGTCACTGCCTCCTGATGAGGCCAGGAGGGAATTCAGGGCTTGGGCAGGCCCCTTAGCCATTCTCCCAGCCCTGACTGCTGGGCCACGGTTCTCTGTCCTCGGACGGGTCCCCCTTTCCCTTGGTGGCCCACCCTCTGCCCCAACTTGGTAGACAACTGAGTGCATCTTCCAGGCGCAGCCCTGTCCAGTCACAGTGCACCACGAGGACACCAATGCTTGTGCAGACTCAATGCCTGTCTACCCCCAACACTGCCATCAACCCACGAGGATGACCCATCTCAAATTCAACTCTGGCTCGATCTCAGAATCCCCGGAGAGCCCATCAAACCTGCACATTCCCAGGCACCACCCCTGGAGATGCTGACTCAGCAGATCTGGACAGGGCCTGGGGACTGGTACTTCAATGAGCAGGCCAAGGACTCTGAGGCACACCTCCGGCCTTTGTACGTGCTGTTCGTTTGCAGACCGTCTTCCTGCTTTCCTGGTAGAGGAAGCTGGGAGACAAGAGCGAGGGGCAGAGAGAACAGCAGGGCAGAGGGAATCAAAGATAGCAGGGGGGTGAGGCAGGTGACGCCAGGAGCCCTCCACGTGTGCCCGCCTAACTATGCTTCATGTCCAGGCCAGTGGGGCAGCAGGGCCACGCTGACTCTGGCTGGGGGAGTGGCGGCACAGACACACGTGAGCAGCATGTTCACTTTCTCCATCCCATCACTGCCACATGGGTTGGCTGTGGGGCTGCCAGATCAATCAGCCTCCTTTCATTTACAATTAGTTGGCTTTGAACTCCAGGGTTGACATCAGGCGGAGGACCCGGAGCCATGAAAATAAGAATTGTTTAAAAACACCAGCCCAGGTGAGATGTGCCAGAAGGCGATGCCTTCAGGAGACACGTTCACTTTTGGAACAGTCCACTGGAGGGTGCCAGGAATATCTTGGCTGTGTTCTCCGAGCAGCCTGGGCCTTTCTCACTGAGGATGGGTGGCTCGGGCAGACCAGAAAGCCTTGGAAATTGCTTTCAAAAGTCTTGCTGATGTAGCCTCCAAGGCTTCCTTTCCAGACTCCTCTCCTGTTCTCTCCTTCCCCAGCCCTCTTTCCACTCCTGTCAGGCTCGACACCTCTCCTTCCCTCAAACTCTTCACCCTGATTCCAGCCTCTTAAGGCCTTGCTCATGCCCACCCCTCCCACCAGAGGCACCTGCCCACCCCTCTGCTCATCTCTGGCCTCTCTTATCTTGTCTAGCCCTGCCCCCTTCTAGTTGACTCCCACAGCTTGTGGATCACAACCTATGCTGTCTTGCATTCACTGATGAGTCCCTGACAATATCCTCCTTCCTCAGCTGAACGGTGAGCTCCCATGGGGCCTGGGGCCAGGGACCAGCAATCGCTTAAGAGAAATGAAAGCCTCAAGGAAAGCTGCTGCTGTCTGCTGTGACTCTGTCCCTCTTCCTGAGCGGCTGGTGAGCAGATCAGGCCCCAGCCTTGCTCTTTGCCCTACGGGGATCTTCCTCTGGGGGGAGGACAGCCCCAGAGGCCTCACAGACCCACTTTCTCTGCTTTATAATGTCCCTGCTCACACCTCTGCCTAGTTCCAGGGCTTGGTGGCAGTGTGAGACCAGCAGACCAGTTCTGCCCACTCCCACCTTGGACAGACAGCAGCCCCTCTTAGATGCTTCCTCTATAGGAGGTGGGTAGATAAACTTTTCATAGTAGCCAATATTATGCTTTAAGCAAATCTACTTCATTAAAAACCAAATTCATACAAAAACAAATGAGGAGTATATTAGTCACACCCTGTAAAAAAAACCCCTTTCCCCTTGTGGCCAGTAAGTTCCCTCTAGATACCTCAGGCGTATTCTCTTGGGGCAGCCCCCATCCCAGTCTGCTAGAGGCCTTCAGAGCCCAAGTCCTGGTCACCTGTGGATCCCTTGGGTCTTTGTTCAAGATGGAACAGACTTCAGTGGAAGAGGTTTGGATCAGGAGGGCCCGATTCAAATCCTGTGTCTACCTGGCTAGGTGACCGTGGGCAAGGTCCTTAACCTACCTCTGCTGGTCTATAAAATGAGGACAAGACCACCTGTCCAGGCTGTTACAAGATTTACCAGCAATTATGAGATGGTGCACACCCCACCTTCTCCCATATGACGGGGAGGGGTTCCTTCTGGAGGAGGGAAAACAGCAAGGCCAGTGGTCCCTCCTGTTTGACAGCTGGATACCAGTGGTGCTGCTTCCTATTCACAATAAAAATGGCTTGGGCGCCTGGGTGGCTCAGTCTATTAAGCCGACTTTGGCTCAGGTCATGGTCTCACAGTTTGTGAGTTTGGGACCAGCATTGGGCTCTGCGCTGACAGCTGGAGCCTGGAGTCTGCTTTGGATTCTGTGTCTCCTTCTTTCTCTGCCCTCCCCCGCTCATGCTCTGTCTGTCTGTCTCTCTCTCTCTCCTTCAAAAATAAACATTAAAAATTTTTTTCTTTAAATGGCTTAACCCTCAGTGAGTGTTGACTGCGAGAAGCACGGTCTGTGGAGTTAACATTTCATATGTAGTAGTTGTATTCAAGC